>NW_027176262.1:20747110-21154510 GCF_023349555.1 Cebidichthys violaceus | reverse complement strand
CAAACTGACTGTCACCATGCCCCACATTGATGGTAAGAAAAGCAGATTGCATGTGAAAATATCAACCAGATGCAGGTTGTTTCAACCAGTCTTTAAATTACAGGCTACTTTAGTTAGTTTTCCCGACATTGTGAATCTAACATTGACATGCTTCCACTCTATGCTGTGTATCCTCTCTCAGGTATGTTACCTGTAGTGTCCACTCGAGCCCTGTCTAACTTTGAGCTCACGCTGAGCCCAGACGGTACTCGTGTTGGCAACCATCGCTGCTCCAATTTGTTGGACCACGCTGAGGTCAAGACTCGCTACGGCTTCATTACTGAAGCCACCAAAAATCCAGAAGTGATTGGCGAGACGTCGTCTTACCAATACAGCTCTTCCCTCAGGGGATCCAGCGCGCTACGATTCTACAGAAACCTCAACTTGGAAGCTTGTTTGTGGGAATTCACCAGCTACTATGACATGTCTGAGCTGCTCAGTGACTGTGGAGGCACCATTGGGACTGATGGACAGGTAAAGCAGCCCCACCTTTGAGCTTCAGCTCACCTTTGACCCTTTTTGTCATCCCTTGACATGAGGAGCAAGGAGTCGGTTCAATAAAGCAGCAGACCCCCTTGAGGATAGGAATGTGGACTGAACAATTACTGGTCTGTTCTGTCCATTTTTATTTTAAAATCCTCCTGGATTTTCAATCCTATGTAATCATTTCCAGGCATATTAAAACTCTGCTTGCCTGCTCCGTTTTCCCTTAAAGATCCTAAAGTAAATACTAGCCAGTAGAAGTCATCCATTATTGTCTAGAGACCCGCGTTAACCTTTATCGTAATGACTAACCCGACAGTCTGCTCCCTTCAACTCCTGGTAAGACTGGTTATTTGTCTTCTTAAAGTGGCAAGTCAATAGCCAGCAGCCTCATAAAAATCTGTGTTCATCTGTAATGCTATGTGTGCAATGTGCTCTTTGTAGCAGCAGCTGTTGTGGAGCTGGAAGGAGGAAATATTAAACCCCTCTGTGGTCTCCTGGCATACATGCCTCGCAGCCCTCAACATTTGCATTCACCTTGGAAACATACAGTTAGTTGACTTGCAGTTAATTAAGGTAGAGTGTTGATAAAGAAAGGCTGTAACAGTGCATGAGGCACATCATGGTTGAAACCTTCTCCACACTCCCTGCTGAGGATTATTAATTAAATCCCCACAGCACTCGCAAATACATTTAGGTATCTTGGTTGGTTTTTTTAATGGGAGTTTCTCATTTTACATTGCTTCAGGTTTATTTAGTAACAAAAGGCATCGCCCAGGTGATAACAGCCAAAGTGGAACTTTGTTGCATGCAGCCACATGATGTAAAGGAGAACGTGGCAGTAATAAACATGTTTTGACAAGCAAGAAGACTGCCGTCAGTAATACAAACTTTACCTTAAGGTTAAATCCATAATGCACAAATTTTGCATTAAATGGTGAGAACTAAATAAATGGATTTTTTTATTAGTGACCACACTTATCAGAGAAAATCCAATATTTTAAAGAATGAAAAAAAAAGCAAGTTATGTAAGAGATGAATGGTTTTGACTCAAAATCCTGAAGAAAACACGTAAAGCAAAACAACCTCTGTTCTCGTCCCTGTTGTCTTTCCATCAAGTGGCAGAATGGTATACATTCAGGTCTTGTACGGCACTGTATGTAGATGTTGTTGCTATGGTTACAACTGAACAGAGCAAACGACGGTATGTAGATGCATAAACTGAGGCGTCGCCAGTTCTGTTTGGAGATATGCAAGGCAGGATCAATGGAAAAATAAACTGCCTTTTGTTTGTGGGTGCCCTGTGACCCGATTGCTCCTCTAAGTGGGTAGGCAGTCTGAGCGCAGGCGGTGCCGGCCGGGGGCAGTGTCATGTCACAGTGTAGGGCTTAGTGCCCAGCTTAACAAGACCATAGGAATCTATTAGGGCCCAGCAGGATGTGTCACACGGCCGTTCTGCAAATCATGGGCGTGAGCTTTCAGCGCCCAGAGGCGTAGGCACGTTTCCACATGAACACAGAGCCAGTGCAGGCAGGTACCTCTCACAGGTCAGAGGAAAGTGCAGATACCAGAGAGCGCTCGCTCTGAGGACTTTCACCACTTACTTGGAATCTTTTGACCATTTTAGGACAGCTCTTTTAGAGGGGGGGGGGGGGGGTTTGGAGTAATCCAATATCCCCAACCATTGTAAATGCAGTGCATTCAGTTTTTTATGTTAACCAATAACAGCAATACATAGTTTTAAAAGCAATTGAAATGTTTTGAATTGATTTAGTTGAAAAGATACAAATTGCAGTATTTCATCTGTAATGGTTAAGAGTCCATGAGCACTTAGAGAATACATTGAATTACAGCTATAAAACATCAAGTGAATTTACTGATGCCTACTTGAAGTTAATATTACAGCCATGATTTCTCAGAAGAGTATGCTTTGAGTTCCTTAATACATGCATTGCCATGTCTGATCAATCTGTGGACTGTCTGAAGCACTATTCAGAGCAGAACTTGTATAAATCAGCCATATTGGTCAAATATTGTTCATCATCTCCAGAGGTATTGCACATGCACTTTATTCGGGGCGTTTTGATGTTTTCCTCCCAATACCTCTAAAACAGGAATATATTAATCTTTGAAGTATGATTTAAATGATTTGCTCTTACACAACATGTTGGTTTTCACTGCAGGTGTTGAATCTGGTCCAGTCCTATGTGACCCTACGAGTACCGCTCCATGTGTCCTATGTCTTCCATTCCCCTGTGGGAGCAGGAGGATGGCAGCACTTTGATTTACAGTCAGAGCTGAGGCTCACTTTTGTTTACGACACTGCCATCTTATGGAGGGATGGTATAGGTAGCCCACCGGAGGCTGAACTACAAGGTAAGACTTGATCAGCAGTATGCGATAGAAACATTGAGGACTACTTAAAATGTGTCATAAGATGAGATTGCAAATAAGTGGCCAAATTACAGTTGAGGTCTGTGATTGTCCTCGTAGGTGCCCTGTACCCAACCAGCATGCGTATAAATGGCCAGGGACGACTAGTAGTCAACTTCCGCACTGAAGCTCGATTCAGAGGCTTGTTTGTGTTTGCACATCCAGGTACAGTATGTCATATAGAGGAGTACAGTAGTTCTTAACAGTATACATTGGATGTGATGTATGATGCTGCTTTATAGTTTAAATTAAACTTCATGGCTTTTACCTGTGACAATGCATTTCAAGCCAAACTACCATCTCTTTTTATATCATTCATAATTAGTTACAATTGATATTACAGTATTTGTCTCAGTTTTTTTTAAAGTATTTTAATTGTCGCCTGAGCATGCTGCAAATACTTTAATTGATGTATTTTTCCATCAGCTTCACCACTGACCTCCATGGTCATGTGTCCGGACCACCCTGGTTTGACCTTTAACCTCAGTCTTGTGAGGAATGAGCCAACCTACAACCAGCCCATCCAGCAGTGGACATATGTGTCTGATTTTGCTGTGAGTAAACATTTTGTTCTCCAGTTTATTTGCTTTCACACCTCATTCTTGCTGTAAACCTATTTTCCCTTCTCAGGTGCGTGACTATTCCGGCACGTACACAGTGAAGCTGGTCCCCTGCACATCCCCTCCCAGCCTGGAGTACACCATCCCCCCTGTCTGCAATCCCAGAGAGCCGCTTACCTTCGACATGGACATCCGCTTTCAGCAGGTGACCTCACCTCGTCTAAAATCAAAATGAGGAAAAAAAGGAAAGGTTTATAGAGTGACAAAGATTTGTCAGCAAAAAACATGACTTGCATTTAAATAGCACCTTCCTAGTCTTCAGCTTAATCAATTCTAGGCAAGGCAAGTTTATTTGCATAGCACATTTCAACAACAAGGCAATTCAAAGTGCTTCACATAAAACCATTAAAAGCATCAAAACATAATGCAAAAGAAAAGGAGATTTAAAAAAAGTTTCTAGTTTAAAGCCTAGTCACAAATGCATTTAGAGAGCCACTGTGAGAGCAGAAGACCTGGTTAAAAGAGGAAATTGTAACAAAAGAATGCACTAAAAGGACACTGGAATGTATGCTTCACGAGAGAATAACCACGTCCACAATGTTTGCCCTACTCAAAAGTCCCCGTTAACAAGACCACACAATCCAACCAAAATGTAAGAGGAACAAAATGTCCTCCCTTCTAGATGCCAATATATAAATCAGGAAAAGAAACTCATTTAAAAAACAAACAAGCAAACGAAGTGAACCTACGGGATGTTGCTGGCTGCTCTGGCCTTGACTCTGCTCAATAGTTATGGTCCTGGAATCACACTGATTTCCTTGTTTACTTCAGATCGATGAGAAACAGCCATAAAAAGGGACTAAATGTCCCCCTCTAGGCTGAAGGCTGCCTGGCTCCTACATTACTCCTCCACCTACCACAAAAAAAAAACCATTTCCTGTCTCGCCACCCCCAAACAATTCTCTTCCCTTTGTTCCCCAGGCCACGCCCCCTTAAACCTGTGATTCTGGGGAAATTGATCACATGACCGGTGTGATCTACATGCATGGAAAACCAGATAAAACATGTTAACAGTTAAATCAAGATTCTTAAGCCAAACATCTTGGCTCCTTTTCATTCATTTATTTCCTTGCCTCTCTTTGTTATCCCATCTCTTGAGAACTCTAGGAGAAAACTACCTCCAGGTTCACGCCATCTAATCAAGCGCTCATAAAAACTCTAATCACTTATACTGACAGGAACAAATCTCTAATCAACATCTCCCTTTTAATCCATTTAGCTGCACCTGCAGTGCTGAGTCCAGCTCCTGATGCTGATGCCGACGTGTAACCACCCACAGCATCAACACACCACCTCCAGTGATAGTAGCAAAGCTGGCCAAATTCATTTATCGCCTTTTCCATGAAATGCTAGAAATAAGGATAAAACCCCATCAAAATTAAAATTAGATAAACAAATAACATATGTACTGTACAGTAATGGTGTGATTACTAGGGTAAACATTTTTTGAAATCTTGTGTCTATATTGTTAACTTTGCTTTGCTTCGGTTTGTGCGTGTTTGTCTATCTTCTCTGTGTTTGTAGGTTAGCGACCCTGTGGCTGCTGAGTTCAGTCTGAACACGCAGATGATCTTACTTTCTAAGCGGACGCTCTGGCTCTCAGACGGCTCCATGGGTTTCGGACAGGAGACCGACACTGCCTTCTCACAAGGTAAGGCAATAACGTGCAGTCATAAAATACATACTGTTCATCAAAGTTTGTGGATTAAAAAAAGCCATAAACAAACAGGGCTTCATAGTTAATGAAGTCGTACAGATGGCTGTAAATGTATTTCATTACCTTGCTCCTTGGACTTCTACAGATCATTCTACAGATCAAAAGTAAAGCCCTGTGTGATGAGTATTTCTGTTGATTTAGCAGAAATGTTCCCCATTATTCCCTGCTCCAACAGCATACAATTTAAATGGAAATGAGGCCTCGATTTAGTATAATTTTGACCACTTTCATGCCTTCTCCCAAAATGCCTGGGTTTGATTTTTCTAAACAACATCTTGAAAGTTTTTGAAACGTCCTTGAAGCTGCTGTCCAAGTGAGCGTGGGAAGCTCGTGTTGCCAAGAATGATTTGCTGGTGGTTTAATGTTGTTCTCACTATTGTTGTCTGAGCAAAATAAAATCATTTGAGGAATCTTCATCAGTGTACAAACTTTCAATTAAACCGTCACGGTTATGTGTTTTGCAGCGATTAAAACTGTCTTTCTCTTCCCTCAGGGGATACGATCTACGGAAGAGTGATGGTGGATCCAGTGCAGAACTTGGGCGACTCCTTTTTTTGTAGCATAGAGAAAGTGTTCCTGTGTACTGGTGCTGATGGGTATGTCCCTAAATACAACCCCACCAACTTTGAGTTTGGCTGCCTGGCTGATGCGCCATCACTACTCTACAGATTCAAGATAATTGTAAGTAACAAAAGTACATCCCGTCATGTGCTTTGTGTCCATTCAAACCTAAATATTCCTCCCTGTGTCATCCTCTCGCTCCAGGACAAGGCCCAGCCGGAGACCCAGGCCCGGTCATTTGGCAATGTAGCTTTTGATGCCTTCCTGGCAGTGGATGACCCCGGGGCTTTAGCTCTAGTGAGACAACCTGCGTCAGATGGTTTCAGAATTGATTCCTCAGCTCTCTTCCAGGTCAGTATAATTGTCAAGTAAAGAAACACATTCAGCACACACCCTCGAATAGTCCACATTCTCATATTTAACCAATCAGTTATCCATGCTAGAGGTTATTTTGCGCTGGAATTTACACTTTTGTGTGGCCACTTATTTCAGCCTGGAATGTAACTCTCAGAGAACTGGTGTGAACCTGTGGCACCCTGCTGAGTGCGAGTGCAAAGAGCAGATGGAAATAATGTGCACTGTATAAGAATCACAGAAAGTGACCTTAAAAGATGATCTTTTTCTTCTTAACAAGACGAGAGAAAAGAGACTCACTGACGTGGAAACATTATTGCGAGTGAGCGGTCCCGTCACCGTGTGGGCTGGCCTTTATATAGCCTCTGATCACAGGATCATATGTGACTCAGAGCCTCTTTCATCAAGAGTCCAGATTGCTTCGTCTGGTTGGCGAGTCTGTATTTATTGGCTCGTTATAGAGAAAAAGTCAGTATCAGTATGTCTGCAGTCAATGGCTGAAAACTTTTCTGTTTTTCAACTCTATGGTACAGTAGCTGCAATGGCCCCACGGTATGTTGGCGGTGGCATCATGTTTGGCCAGATATACACTAATATACAACAAACATGCGCCCATGAAGGGAAGCAACATCTACAGGTATATATATATTTTTTTTTTAATAAGTACTGTTGCTTTCTCCAGGTATCTGCAGGGAGAGAGTGGTTCATTCACACCATCTACACTGTTCGTTCTCGGGACAACGCTAACCGTGGCATAGGGAAGAGAAGCCTGGAGTACCACGTGATGAGCCGGCACGCAAATCCGCTTCCAAAGGTTCAGCATCGCACCAGAAGATCGGCCAACGGAGTGCCGGACGTAATAGAGGAGATCGGTCACAGCAACAATCGCGGCACCAACATCCTCCACATCGCACTGGACCGCAGCAGCCAGCAGAGGACGAGCCCAGAGAGGGAGATCTTCACCAAAGGGATCGTCCCTCGTGAGCTCAACAAGAGAGACAACAGTGACGACAGACTAGTGTTGATCATCGGTATCTTTGTCGGGCTGCTCCTCACGGTGCTCATCATCATCGTGGTGGTGCTACTGGTCCGATCCAAGCGAGAGAAGAAAGACGTACCCAGGAGCTCCAGCAGCGCAGAACCCATGATGACACAAGCCCTCAGTGACAGCTCAGAGGTCTAACAGACAGACCGACGATTGAGAGTTTTAGTTGATATTTTTTTTGTTTTGCAAGTGCCTCACATTTAGATAAAAATTGAAGGTTGTGTGTGAAGCAGCACAAACTACAAGAGCTTTGATTCTTTTCAGAAATCTACTTGAAATACTGCATCACTTCCCACGGCCGGAGAGTGATCCGGACACTAACTTGGCAACGGACTTTGTAAGCAGCTGTTTCAAGGCATTAGTCAAGTCGTCAGCACTCACTTCATGATTTCTTTTTGATGCCATTTGATCCAAAAAAAAAAAGGTATTATTACGTTTCCAAAGGTGCTACAGAAGATGCCTCTTACCTTGAATGGTATCTGGTGTTTGACTGAGTAGGTCAAGAGAAGGTAGCTATTTCTCATACTGTAGTAGTCGTTACCAACAGGCTTTGTTTCTTTGATTTGCTGCATCAAGACACTGCCCATGGTTTGCTCCCTCTGGGGAAACCCGTCCGTTCTTATAGAGAATGGTTTGTCCTTAGATTCAGTGCGTGCCTAAGAAACCACAGAATTCTGAGGTGTTATGATGTATGTTACAGTATCTTTTGTCCTGTGTGATCAGTAAGACATCCACTGTTTTATTGTGCTCATGTTTTTGCATGCGTTTATTTTTGTATTTTAAGACTGAAAAAAAACTAAAAAAGTCGAAATGCTGATTTGAATGGAATTGTGACAAATGCGTCAGATCTACTGTATTTCCATTAGTTTGTGTTTTACGGTGAGTGTATCCCATGAAAAACAGTATTTATCAATGGCCAATTGTTATTGTTGAATTCCCTCTAATATTTAGTTGCTGAAACACTGTATGATTTTAAGATTATGATTATTGACATGGCACTAGCGATAGGTGAAACTGTTGGAGTCTGTAGTATTGAATTGACTTTCGAGACAGCTGGTCTGCAATGTTCAGTGTACTATAGCTGAGGTTCCACAGCCACTATTTCAGTAACTCTCTTCCCTCTTGGCACATTAGGAATGCTACATGTTTAAGTGTTAACAACAGTAGCTAAGTAGAGCTGGGACTCCACGGTCCTCTCACAGCAGGACGAGGTGTTCTGTGCTTTTTTGTTTGTTGAGTTTTTTTTTATACCTTGAAATATTGTCCAATAAGTTTAGCAGATTTCACTTAAAGGGAATGAAATGTTTTAGCCTCAATCAACATAATTATTGTCCAAACTGCTGTCTTCTCCCTGACTCACTAGTTTTAAATGTATTTATTTATTTTGCAATTCTTGACATTTTGTGCCGACACAAATCATATACCATT
Organism: Cebidichthys violaceus; assembly: GCF_023349555.1. Taxonomy (NCBI): domain Eukaryota; kingdom Metazoa; phylum Chordata; class Actinopteri; order Perciformes; family Stichaeidae; genus Cebidichthys; species Cebidichthys violaceus. The sequence continues at coordinate 21,145,830 of NW_027176262.1, read as the reverse complement.
TCAACTCCCTTTTTATTTTTTTGCGTTGAAACTATCTTTTTCAAACTATATAACTGCTTGTTATTGGGATTTCAATATACAGTACATTGTGCACATAAGGTAAACATTTTTTGACATTTGTTTGTTTGTTTTTTTCCAGATCCATGCACAGATTGCCATAAAATCTGATTACCTCATGAATCATGTAACTTCAAAGTCATTGCTTTATAAATGCCAGGTTCATTTGCAATTTTATTTTTGAAATTGAAAACAATTCTATGCAACCTGTGATATCATACCTTCATGAAATGTTTACCCCGAGTATGATTTTAATTTTTTTTGATCTGCTTGCTTATCTAGGTTTGACACTGTATCAATAATGTGGTTCTTTTATTCCACTCTAATACATTGGGTGCATTTTGAGCTTTTTTTAATGCACATGTATGTATATACATATGTATTACCTATAAATACACCATTTGGATGTTTTGGGAATGGTTATTGTTAAAAAAAATGCATACTGTATGTGCTGTAAGTATTTGTAACATAGACCAGAAGCACAGCGTGGTCTGCAAATAAATAATTTTTCAAGATATTGTATGTTTTTGTTGAAACATATTTTTTAGCTTGAAGCCGTTATTGGACAGTGTCGCAGAGAATGCCTTTGAACAAATATATTAGTTCTTTACTGGACACCAACCGGTACTTAAATAAGTCTGACTAAAAATGCTCAAAATGCAACCATTGCCATACCTGTATATAAATCTATAAATATACCTATTGATCCAATTGAGCATCAGTCCCTTTTCTGTCAAGATGCAATTCATAAGGACTACTGAGGAGAGATGGTCATACTTTTACACTCAGCTACTACAAACTATTCAGAGGTTGCTCTCATTAGTAATTGAAGTTTATGAAATCTAAATTTGTGCTCACTGTAAACCAACAAGTGGAGCGACTGTGATATCATTCCTTATTACCACCACTCAGTGCAAGTCAAGCACAATGATTAGTAGGTAAACAACAACTCAGTAAACCATGTGCTTTTATTACCAGTGCATATTCATAGAGAAATCAAAATGTGTATTGGTGTGACACAGCGTAGTGTAAAATGCTTCAGACACATCTGAACAAGGTGAACCGTTACTCTTTAGAGATGTCTGGGCTCCTGTTTGGCAACAAGTCAAACAACAGATCAAGTGCATGAAAAACAGAAGCTTCCTGGTTGACTTAACTGGTGAAATCAGGTCATATCCTGTAGCTCGGGAAATCCCTACGCCTGGGAGGGTGAATGTTGGTGTTTGGGTGTTTAGCACAGTGCTGTGGGTTATTGTGTTCAACCAGGAAGTTGCCTTTTTCCTGCTCCTGGTCTCGCGCTTCTGCTGTGGCACTAGGTCTTCTAATGACATTACACAGAATGAACACTAGGGGGAGCAAGAACAGCTCTACTGGTACATGTTTTTCACTTGGGCTTGGTCATGGCTTGATGTCGTGCAGGCAGAAAGTCAGATCTAACAGGGATTTGTCAGATAGCTTACAACAGTACATTTGTTGAGTGGATTCCAAAGCAATGATGAGTTTGCTGTCAAATGTCATCTAGTAAACTATCGTTTAAATATTTTGTAACTGTTTCCTAAAGCCAAAAGGGAAAAAAAACAACACTGTAAAACAGAATTCATATTCCATCCCGGCCATTTTAGTGATCTTGGACCTAGACTTAATTTGCACAAATTTACAGTTTTCTCACAAAGTCTCCATTAAAAGCTACTACTATAAAAAAAGCAACAACAACAATGTACTGAGTTGTTCCATTGACATGCTGATCTAATTTGGATGGATTTCCTGAGATATGTAGTCTTTCTGGTTTGTAACTGTTGAATAAAGCTCTTTAATTGTTAAAGGCAAAACAATCACTCTATGAGCCCATATCTATAGCCATGCATGTTGAACAGAAAAAGTTCTTTGAAGACATCCCAAACAAAGATGGGTTTATGGCTTTGAAAAAGAGCTGCTCATGTGCACAAACACTGATCAAAATCTTCCTGATGTGTGTGTGTGTGTGTGTGTGGGGGGGGGGGGGGGGGGGGGGGCACTGAATTCTGTTTTAAGGTGAAATTTCTTTTAAAGTGAAAGTAATAGTGTGAACCTCTAAAGAACAAAAAGCACATCAATTTAGAAAAATAATTTGTAAATGCTGTGCTAGTGTATAAAATAAAATAAATTAGCTTTTTTTAATTTATTTTTTTCCTTTTAAAACAACAGATATATTAACAAAAATGATTATTGTGCTGCTTACATTAGCAATAAATAGGACACTCTTCTATTAAGCATGTGTCTGGTATGTTCAAAAAGCACACTTCTTAACAGCTGCCATACACACATGGTTAAAATCCTGGAATCCTTAACTGCTGCTCTCTGAATAGCCAAAAGGCTGTGTGTTTCAAAACCATAGCACATACATACGGAGTGATCTAATATACACAATATACATTTATGTATATACAGTACATACAGCAAATCAATGCACAGATGGTGATGACATGTTTTTATGCAAGATGTCAATAAATGAGAAATTTTACATTTCATTGCTGGAGAAGCGTAGCGTTGTTCATTTCACTGTAAGCATTAACTAGTTCATGAGAAAAGCAACCGATGGGTACACTGTGTTGTTGCCTAGGCATTAAGATAAAATAAAACGTCATGCATTTGGACAGGTTATGGCTCATTAAATACTTCAATCTATATCCTACCCTGTCCGGTCTCACAAAAAAAGTGTGGTTGAATAATACCATGAACAGCGTACAACACACAAAAATGTATTCTGGACATTCTCTAAAACCAGTCCATAGCTTTAAGTCCATTACTTGTCCCAAGGATGCTACATTATCCAACATTACAAACAACCTTTAATACACATCATAGGGAGGGCAAACTCAGGATCAGACACCTAATTATATCCGGGAGATCGTCTGATGTGCACATCAAAAGGCTGTGTTGGATCGCACCCTGTGGAAAACATCGGTTGTGTCGTTGTCAGTGCTTGCGGTGGCGAAGATGGCTGTGTCTCAGGCATCATCTACTGCAGGTAGCGGTAGACCTTGAAGCAGTGGTTCCCAGAGTCCGCCACCGCCACATGACCATCAGATGTGAGGGCCAGACCCTGAGGGCCGTAAAGGGGGTCCGCTGATGTGTTGATGTAGGACAGGAAGGACCCTGAGCTGTCGAACACCTGGTTTGTCACACAGCACAGACGAAAGGTTAAGTGATATACTTACAAGTTTGCTCCCTGCATTCAACGTGATGTGGTTCTCTCAAGCTAACCTGGATCCGACTGTTGCCCCAATCAGCGACAATGATATTTCCGTTGGCATCCACAGCGACGCCTGTTGGAGCGTTGAACTGGCCGTTGCCCTCTCCATGGGAGCCGAATTTAAACAGGAACTCCCCATCTGCATTGTACACCTGCAGGAGGGATTAAACAGGGAGGAGAATGGAAAAATGACATTCTGATGTCACACCAAAATGCAAATATGTTAAACAGGACAAAGGGCATATTGCAGCTGTTAGCCTTTTAACTTTAAACAAATATGTTCTAATGTTTGTTTGATTGAAACAGAGTGATTATATATTCCATGCTTGTGTATTTCAATTGTTTTATATGCATCCCGCTAGCAAAGTTATTGTGGAGGACAAAAAATTTATGACTATTTACAAGTAACCCAGCACTTCATTTAGGTTATGGAACTTGTTAAGTTAAGTTAATTCAAATACAATCATTTTCTCCAGCAAACCGTTTATCCACAATACTTTAAAATGCAGGTTAACTACAATAAAGAATGTACACTCATACTTGCAACACGCCATACCTTGACTGAATGGTTATGAAAGTCTGTTACCACAATTTCATTTTTGTTATTTACGGCCACAAAGTGAGGACCTGGAAGCAGCAGAGGAGACAGAGAGAGAAAGAGAGGAAAGATGAATCATCCCGTTTTACGACATACGAGGGGAAGTTCCACACTATTTATGGACGACAGGACACACAGGACACAAAAGGCACGCTGAGAGCTGACGTGGGACAATACGTGAGACTTGACAAGAGCTGATGCATCAACATATAAAAAGAACATAGATGTATTTTCGTAGTTCACATTCACAGGGAGTTAATTACTTACTGAAAACAGGGCCAGATTTACTAAGCTTTTGTTCCAGTGCAATGTTTGCACCACTTTTTTCTAAAAGAAAAGAAAAGGTCCATGTGAGATATTAAATTGAAAACGGGTGAGTATCAACTGAAATACTGCTCTGCGTGCAACAACTGACGCTAAATGAATGAGGGATTCCAGTAACGCAAGCAAATCCCATGAACAGACCTTTTGTTTGGACAGGCAAAGACAGGAAGACAACCGTAACATCGATTTTATGCATTAGGGTGCAAAAATGAACTTTTGCCTCTTTCCAGCTGTGTCTTGTACTATGATGATCAGCTGCATGTTTACAGTACAAGATCAATGCAATAATGAAAGAATCATTACCTCTGGGTAGAGGTCTCTAATTAAACAAGCAGCCATACATGCTTACATTAGATAGACTCTAAATAAAGGGTGCATAGAAACATGCTGATCACTTAATAAATCAGATTTGTACAAATCAACATTCCTGTAAAGCGCGAAACATAAATGAAATCCGTAAATCTGGCCCGACCTCATGCCCTGAGACATAGAGCATCACTCACTGTGTATCCAGTCTTCCTGTGAGAGACATTAGTAATGAGATGATCATAGGCAGCTGTACGAAGTACTCCACAGTACCTGCAAAGTGTCTGTCTGATGTTCCTCTGGCTCCGAACTTTGTCACCAGCTTCCCGTTTGATTGGAAGATGAAGACACAGCAGGCCTTATTATCGACCGTGATGATATGCCCGTTCTTATCCACAGCCACACCTTTGGGTCCCATCAACCTCCCTGCTCCGATTTTGCTCTGTGACAACCAGAGGGACCCTTTAGTCATTCAAAGAAACATTTTGAAAGCGGAGAAAACCGCTTTTCTCGGCTGCGATCACTCACCTTGAACTTGCCATCGGAGGAGAAGATGCTGATCCATCTGTTGTCGTAATCGGCGACAATTATGTCACCGTTCACGTCCACTGTGACCCCCGTGGGCCTCTGCAGCTGCCCTGGTGAACGACCTCTGACCCCAAACCGCATCTTAAACTGGCCATCATTTGAGAACACCTAGAAGAAAAGAAAATGTATTCGTACCTAAACAACCAAATAATTCATTAGATTTGGATTTCAGCTCAAGAGAATGACACTAACCTGGATACACTGGTTGTTGCTGTCTGCCACCACAATCCGTCCATTACTGGAGGTGGAGATGCCTTGCAGGTTAGTGAATTCTCCTTTATCTCGCCCTCTTGTTCCTATCACATCAACAAGAGCTGCTTCAGCACTATGCATGTGTAAAAATAATGCACACGTCCGTTCTGCTGCACTTTCTCTTGGATGATCTCTTAAAAATTGTTTCGCGTCTAGTGGCCATTTTAACAGTTTGAACAGACAGAGGAAACAATGGTGCGCCACATAAAGAGGTCTAACGCCGCATACTCAGCATCATCAGGTACTCAAGTTATCTAGCGATATGACTCAGTGTGCGCTCGAGCAAAAAACATCATACAGACAGCAGTTACCGGAATTAACAGTGGCTCGAGCCGGTTATTCACCCACCCACTCGGTAGATCAGCTCATCCTCTATTGGGTTTTCCTTTTTCTTGGTGGTGCTGTACATGCTGGAGGGTCTGCGCACAGCCTTCTGTCTAACATGGCCTCCTCCTCCACTCGGAGACTTCACTCTTCTCTTCACGTCGTCTGGCGACTGCAGGACGTCGGAGGGCTTGACGGCGCGCAAGCGGAACGGACTCCCCCTCACGGGTTGCTCATACAGCAGCAAAGAGAAGGCGAATTCTCCCTCCGAGCGGATGGTGTATCCGACCTCATAGGTGCCGTTCTTGTTGTCCGCCACCTCAGCTTCAGTGCACACTCCATCTGCAGAGATAATCTCTGCCCTCAGAGCAGCATTGCCCGTCTTCACTAGTTCCCCATCCTTGTCTTTCGTAGTGACTGTGACAGTGGTGTGCTGGCCGACCAGTGCATGGCGCAGACCTTCGCCGGTGGCAACGCTAGTATGGCCTACAGTCCCCGTTGTGATCAGGACTCCCAGGTTCTGAATGGACCGCCTCAGTCCATCCGTCTCTACCTGGCATTCCAGATGTCCGTTTTCATGGGGGTGCTCGGGAAAGGTGTGTCGCGCCAGGGCACTGACCCGCTCACCCATCTGCTTCTGGACCAACAGGACCTCAGTGGCGCTGCCATGGCTCAGGGCCTGCTCTGTGAAGTTACAGCTGCTTTGAATGTTCTCTTTGCCCTGAAGCAAAGAGGTCAGCTGGGCTTGAAGCACCTAAGAATGTCCAAAGAGACAGAGGCAGACGGTCAGTGTACTAAAACGTGCAGCATTACTTAAAAAAAATGAATCAGAAAGACCTCGGACCTTCTGCTTGGTGCTGCAGATGTTTTCCACCTCAGTGATAAGAGCGGTCTTGCGTTGGTGTAAGGCCTTCTCCAGCTCGTCAAAAGTGTTACTGATTTCAGTCACTGCCTCATTTTTCCGCTCCGTAAGCTGCTTGGAGATCTCGTTCACAAGCTCAATGGCAGCCGTCAGCTGAGGTAGTCTGCCAGACGAAAGCAAAGACGGTGAACACAACGTCAACATTTTAAATTAGCATTCTTTATACTTCACATAGTTCATTGTGGATTGAAGCACTGAAAATCCAACCTGTTGCGCACAGCATCCAGCTGATTCTTTAGCGCTGACTTGTGCTGTTCCAGCACATCCCTCAGAGGAACAGTCACATGTTCCCTGTGTTCTCCTTCTGTACACTCCAGACACATGGCGGTTTCACATGACTCGCAGTAAAACTCCATCACCTGCAGGTGGTGCAGTGGAGCACAAGACAACTGAGCATCCTATATTTCTATGGGCAAAAATGCTTAAGAATTCAAACACTTATAAAAAAGAAAATCATATACAGATCATGTAACAGTCCACAGTGTTGTCATGAACTGGTGGTAGATTTCTGACATACCTGACCTACTATATAACACCCTTGGCCCATCCGTTTGCTTACCTTGCCCTCATGGTTGGGGCATGAGAGGGGCTGACAGGCTGAAGCTGCACTGGCGGACTCCAGAACATTACAGGCCTCAGGTCGGCTGCACTCTGGGTCTCGCTGTAACACCTCCATTAGGTTTGTGATGAAGAAATTGTTCTGCAGGGCTGCCACACCCTTCTCTGGCAAGATGGAGGTCTGTCTGCACACTGGACAGGACAGCGTCAAAGACTGGGGAGGGATGTAGTTCTGTAGGCATCTACAGAGAGACAATTAAAGATCTTAATTAGAGGCCTGAAGCGGAAATTCAGCACCTGTTCTGGGATCAACGTGGTGTAAAAAAGCAAAAAGGTTTTTTTTTAGACTTGGGTCAGGAGACAATAAGATTCTCGTCCCAACAGTTTTAGCTGGGCACAACAGAGAGCACCAAATTATTGAAATAACTGTAATCTGTCCCATGTGGGAGCAACAAAGCTGTGGAAATCAGGGCTTGCTGCCAGCAAAGCTGTTCTTCAAAGACTGCTGTCTTGTTTTATTGTGGCCAAGCTGTGAAGCAAGCGATTGGCGCCTCACATCATGCAGAAGCCATAAAAATGAGAAAATATTTGGTATAAGTGGTGTGATTTTGGGTCATTACACATTACACAGCATCCCACTTAAAGAACTTACTGCAGGCAGAGGGAATATGACAAAAAAAACAAACATAATGCACTTAACTATAGTATTTATATACAGGATGTCTTTTCTTATGTTCTCTTATTCTGGATTATGAATAATATCTAAAGAATAAATGATTGTGCATCTCGTGCTAAAATCTCATCTTTGAATTTTTCTTTAAAATGTTTTTTACGGCTCTTGTTAGATTTTCATTATGTACTGCGTTTCTCTCTATCTCCCATTGTTTTACCGTTTATTTTTCTACTGCCATATTCATCTTACAGCACTATTCCACTTTGAACTGCATTGAATGAAAGGAGCTGCACAAAGTTGGATTGATCGGATCAGAGCTTACTTCTCACAGAAGGTGTGCAGGCAGGGCAGGACCTTGGGGTTGTGATAATGGTCCAAACAAATGCTGCAGACCAGGAACTGCTTGTCTATCTGCCTGACCACAGGGCTGGTGCTGCCGGTCTCACGCTTGGCCATAGTGACGGACATTCAAAGGGGGCACAGCGACCGCTTGACCTGCACACACAAGGACGGGGAGGAACGGGAGAAAGGTCACGAAAAGCCTTGAGGAAACATGTTCGCTTACCCTCAGCGTGAGCGAAGGAAGAAATGAGTCACAACGCTGCTAAGAGAACAAAACGTCATCCGAAGCCTGTATCTGCTGACGTTCTATGCACTCCCTCCTCCTTTAAATGAACAGTGGCAGTAAGGATGAGAGTCCTTTTCCACAAAACAACCGCGCAGCCAGAGGTTGTTTGACTTTACAAATGAAAACCCTAATAAGTTTAATGCAGCGGAGGAAAAATGAACACATGATGATTAACACCGCGGGGCAGAACTCTCAGACGGGACAACTATGCAGTCCAGGATCCAACATGTCTGCGTTTACACCGATGTTAGAGAATGAATTCACACGTAAAAATATAAATGTATATAAAAGCTCCTCTGTTTTATTGTTCAACATTTGTTGAATTCCAGAGGATCAGTGGATGCCTGCAGGCTCTCTGTTCAGATGGTAGTTGCTGTTACATGAAATTGTATCACTGGGTCAAACACAGATTATCTGAGTGTGCCAATGACATGCTGTACATCTGTCATATTGCACATAAGCACACGGAGGATTACACGAACATCCAAAAATACAGGCACGCCGCTTCAATGCGGTCAATGAACGCTGCTCATGAAACAGCATCGATCTGTATTTCAGGTAACGTTGAGCTGTACACAATCAGAAACTGTCCAGCCCTCTCCATGTCCCCCAGAGATCATCCGTCCTCTACGACCCCTTCTATCAGAGAACTGAGACACAACCTTGTAGAGCGCACGTCATTAGCCACTGGCTCGTTGCAGTTTTCACTTCGCTTCTGCTACTGTTGTCACTAAACAATGTCTGTCATGCATCATCCTCTAGTAACATTGAGACTGCATTGTGCCTCTTTAACGACAGCTCTCCACTTCCGCTCCATCTAGATTTCATTACAGATGGATGGAATTTAAATGCAGAGTACTTATATAAAAATTCAGAGGAATGGTGTCAGACTAAGTGTGTGTGTGTGTGTGTGTGTGTGTGTGTCATCGTTGGCATGAAGAGCTCTGACATGTTGAATTACAGTCAAATTGGAATGTATTGCTGTGTTACGTAGGCTGTCTTGAGAAACTACTAGGCCTACGCACAGGTGTTTTCTCTTCTGTTTTGTTTTTCTGCTTATTTTCTTTGCAAGATCATGAAGCGACATCCTCGCCGATTATGTTCTTATGATGTGGGCAAGGCTCATTTAGTGCCAGAAATGCTCATTTACTTCATAAACACCCCCCCCCCCCCCAAAAAATAAGAGAACTTCCAGTTGGCTGATTTAACGCCGAGCACAAATGCTGCTGGAAGCTAGCCTCTCCTGCACACTGTGCCAATCACATTTACATACATGGAAAAGAATATGTGAGAAACACTGAAAACCACTTCACAAACAAAACACAAACAAACTAGGTGACCTTTATATGCAAAGGGAAACTCTGACCAGTTTACATTCAGATAAATAGCATACGATAGATGTGCAACAATATGCTAATATAATCATTGTGAGCTGGAGAGTGCATTTTACAACCACCCTGTTTGACTTGATTTAACTGCAAATAAACAAACATAAGAACATAAGACAAAAACCATATTCATTGCAATTCAACACACCACAAGAACAGAAGAACTCTAAAAGACCACTTCATACAGCAACGGATCCACTCCATGTTCATCCCCGTTAAGAGCCATGATCTAGATCTAATTCATGCTGAGAAGATACACACAAACCTTTCCTTAGAAGGTAATGTCAACTCACCCATCACCTCTTCATGCGTCACAGTCCTGTGACTGTACAATCCTTCAGCCTCGCCTCATCTTTCATCCACTGTTCCAACAGCGGGGGCTTGTAACTTCTCCTTTGAGGTAGCATCTACACAACTGCTCTCTCCGTCTGACTTGGGATAAGGCTAATCAGGCCTGCACATCACCCAGCACCAAGAGGTAAAGCTCCCCACTGGCAATCACAGCTATAGGCCCCTTTTCTTTGAGAGCAAGGAGAGGGAAGGGGAAGCTTTACAAAGCCACTCCCCAAATTCCTCCTACTTCCTTTCCTTGAATCCCGGTTGGCTGAGTTCAGGCACCACCTGTCTGTCTGTCTGTCTGTCTGTCTATATGGAGATGGGGCGGGGGGGATTCACGGTGATCTGGGTTGTCTGTCCCACATGAGCAAGTAGGCCTCAGAGGCAGCTGTCCTTCTCTGCAACACAGGGCAGCTCTAACAACGGCATTCCAGATCTGCTCACAGCTCACCACCCCACATCTCTTCCCCTCCCTTCATGTCTTTTCCTTCTTTCTATTGTCCTCCTATTTTATCTTCTCTCTCTCTCTCTCTCTCTCTCTCAAAACCACATCAATGCGCTCATAGCATCAGCAGGCCTGATCTCAGCCACAGAGGTCTTGCAGATGGGGATTTTCTCAGGCAGGCGGGTCCCATTGTCGCTCCTTCCTACGTGACTACTGACTAAGGAGCTCCGCGAGCCCTTTCTCCGTCCACACAGCCCGCCCTTCCCCGACCCGCTCTGCCTCCCCCTCCTCTTGTCTCTCCTCAAAAGCCCTCCCCTCCCTGGTCTGTCCTCCCTTCACACGGACTCTGAATTGCAGCAGCTGAACGGTGACATCAGGAGGAAGCTTGAGAAGCCAAAGCCCTCAGGCTCCTCCCCTTTCGGCTGGGTAGCCGCTGCCTTTAGGGTTGCAACCGCCCCCCCCCCCCCCCCCCCCCCCCCCCCCCTCCTTCCCTTCCCTTCCTCCCTTCCTCCCTGCCTGCCTGTCCGTTCTCTCAGCAGCCCTTCTCTGCTCACTTCCTCCCACTGGCCTCACCACAGAAAGACGATCTTCCATTAAAAACAGTCGCTCCCTGACAGCAGCTCTGTGTAGCTGTGCATGTGCTTGGAGAAAAGCTGAATGATATCAATACAATGCATTGAATTATAAACAGAAAAGTCTAACATAACACCAATGGTATTATTGCGGATTGCAGATTTAAATACAGAATTCATCACAGCCTAAATATATGTATCAACACATTCTTACACCGGAGTGAGCGTGGATTGGTCATATATAAACATTCTATAAAATAGTATAGTATAATATAGTGTAGTAAAGTCAAATGTTCCTGTCAATAAATCTAAAAGTAAACATAACTAATCCATCCGTTGAGAGATTAAAATAGCTGTGATAGAACTATGAGACGTACAGTAATAGTGACAGTAGAGTACGGACTACAGACCTACATCTGCAGTACTCTGCATGTTTGAAGCAGCGTGTGACTCCTCTTCAAGGCTCTGTCACAGGAACTGCATGATCAGCACTTCATATAGATGAGGTCCGTTTTTTGAGTCCGTATACTGGGACTGTGTTCCTCTGTCACACCGGCTCACACAACTCCTGCAGAAAAGCCACCGAATGTGAACGTTGTTTGTAAATTAAGCTGTTTGAGCGCAAAGCATCTCTGGCCACTCTCACCCTGCATTACAGTTAAGTGGCTTAATGTCGTCAGGCAGGGTCAAACCCTGTCTGCCATCTGGATTAGTGTCTCACAGACACCCTCACGTCCAGTCAACTCAAATCCTAATCCGAAAAAGCAAACACCTCATGTATATTCACATAAACCTGGCCCGATGCTATTAGCATCAGTAAAGCACTGACAGTCATTGCTTGTCCATAGACCAGACTATAAGGAGGTCTTTTTTTTTTTTTTACTTGAGGTGAGTTTGTTTGTGTGCTAAACATCTTTTTCTCTTGAAGACAGAGACTTCCAATATGAATGGTTTGATTAGATTCCAGCAACATGAGCTCACATTCAGAGAAAACACATTGCTCTCAGCTTAAGCAGCTCAGATTTCGGGGCCTGACATGAGGGCGGATTTCTGGTATCTCTACGTATCACGATACAGCAGCAAAACACATGCAACATCACATATAAAATAATCAAAGCGATGTTCAAAGAAATGAACTGTGTTCTGTGCACACGTGTTACCCGCCTGCTACAATCACATCATTGTGGCATGATTCCCCTGAAGGTTAATAAACGAAACTGGGACTACTCAGGATTCCAGGATGTTTGCACTTCAAGGGCCATAAAAAGTATTTCCCCTGTGCTTCCTCTTCCCCTGTTTTTGTACAAGGCGGCTACCTTTTCCTCAAACTGCATCCAGTATTTTTTACGTCCGTGTTACTAACTAACCGTGTTAGATTATATGCACCGTTGTCGTTTGTTATCATTTCTCTGTAATTCTGCGATATCTGCTGTATGCGTCGCGGCAGAGAGGACTTTAGAATAACAGACTTCAGACCACAGAGTTTTCCAGCCGTTTGGTTTAGCAGCCAGCTGTCTGCTGGACCGGGTAAACATGGGCGAAAGTCTCAGTGACCTGAAATAGGAAGTGTTGGCCCTCGATGATGCGCTGTCCAGATTGTGATTAAATATAGACTGTAGTTTATGTTTCCATCCACATCTGTTGTGTCCCTGTGCACGTGTCATCATGCAGCGATTGTTCCTGCCTGCACTCGGCCCGAGCAGAACCGCAGAACTACAGATCTAATGATTTTGATTTGATTTAGTTGCAAGGACGCATGTAGATTGTAATAAAGAAGTACCTGTGTTTGACTGAGAGAGAGAAAGAAGAAGGCAGAGTAAACATGATTAAGCTAAAGAGATTTTAAATGAGCAACAGGGATGCATTATTATCCATGAATTACATTTCCCATAGGTAGTACATTTTAAAAAAAAAGGGAAATGTGTGATCATTATGCCAATTTGCAGCAATATCTGATGGAATCAAATTGAGACGCAGGTGAAGCATGAGTGATTTCACCGGCCCGTTTGTACTGGCAGTAACAATCCAAAGTACCTTCGTACTGTTTAGAACCCTAAGCCTGAGAACGAGAAATCCAGAGAATCAAATTTCCGAAAGTACATTTCTGTGTTTTGGAGAGCGTTGAGGGGCTGCTGTGGGGCCAGTGAGGGTGCCGCCTGGCTCTATGATGACTCATCATTATTCACACAACACAGAAAACACCCTGCTCCTCAAACTAACAAGCTCCTCGTACACTTCACTGCATCAGATGAAGGCATCCGTCCCATGGCATCAGTCTCTGTCAGACCAGTCATAGCAGTGGACGTTGGGTTTCACATAATCAAAGAAAAACTATGTCTGCGCACATAATGCATAACAGACTCCACATGAGACACAGCTATTAGAACCACTGCTGTTTGTTTATTATTTATATTATGTGTGTGTGAAGCTCATCATATCCTCAGCCGGGCTCAGTGTTTGTAGTGTTGAATATATAAAAAATACAAAGCTAAAAGTTGCTGACTAAATATGCACATAATAATATTAATGATTAGCCTTTCTTAGCCAAGTGTGTATGCACATACAATTTCTCTCTCTCAATGTACTTCCACAAAAATAGAAATAAAAGCCGGAGAAAAGGACAAAAACAGGTAAAGAATAGACAGGACTGGTATTGTAAGTGACAAAATAGGTGTAAATATAAATATTGTATTGACATATATAAAAAGCACCAATGACAAACAGTAAAATAAGAAATAAAACTGTACTTCATTAGACTAACATCGTAGCTGTTGTCTTTCATAAGCTTTTGATTGCAGACATTAGATCGATAACTACTGAGAGGAGACGACAGAAGGTGACCACATCATGTCATGTACCGTAGTCAGCAGAGCTTTTAATCAACACTGACACAAAAAGGGAGTCAGGAGATGCTCCGGTCTCTCCCAGTGAGCCTTCTATCACACAGGCCGGCAGAAGACGATGCAGCATGCAGGCAGCGTGTCTGCAGGCACAACATGCACTGCAGATTTTTATAAAAAAAAAAAGGGCGATCGGTGCTCGAGCCCGGGCGCCTGCCTGAGACCCTCATCCACCTGCAGTAAGAGCTACAGAGGGACTGTGGCGTCTCATTCGGTGACTCACGTCACATGACGTCTTGTACGTGTTGTCCAACACACTGCCCGTGTTTTCGTTTGATGATTTGACGATACCAACGGTCAGTGTGGACTGTCAGTCGTGTCGCTAACGCCTTAAGGAAATGTCATTTTAAACACGACAAGTGAATGTTCAGAACGAAAGATGAACTGGATGGGATTTTGGCGCGACAGTTTGTTGAGCAACACAGTGGGAACATTTGAATAACAGATTTGTGTCATTATGCACATTATATAATCTTGGCTGTGACTACATGCTTCTTCATAAGCGTATGTTGTTGTGTACTTGTGATGCATCACGTACAGAATCTGGGAGAAATGCTCTGAACCAGTGAAAGTGCTGAATTTCATGAAAATGGCCAAACCTAAACAAGCGGTTCAGCAAAATCCATCTTAAAAGAAGTCACATTGCATAGTCTAACGATTGGCTCTCATCGATCTTAAGCGTGGACCTACCATGCATACAGTATGACCAACATGCATATGCAGCTCCAAGTCTGAAAATGAGCCATGAATATTTATTGGGGCAAGTGATTTAAAATCGAAGTAGCAATTCAGCAAATTTACCATAGGATGCTTTTATGGTGTGCATACAAAATATTTAAAAAACAATTCTATACTTTCTCATACTCTCATAGGCCAATGTTATTAAGTTATTGCACTGCAATACTGTTAATACCTCCACTTCAGGTCAGTCTTCATTGTACTGCAAGAAAAAAAAATGGTTTTCTACAGATCTTATGATGACAAGTAATAAAGGTTAAGAGGGCAGCACAAATATCCAAACATGTGGACCATATTACATCAGTTTAATGAGACAGCAAATTGGAAATTCAATGGACAAGACAAATAACTTATTCCAACTGATGCTGAATTCAATCATTTTTGTTTTGCATCATTTGATTTCAGTGCGTTAAGAAAATAAACCCTTTAAAAAGGTACTGCCACAGGCCTCATTTACATGAGCATAATGTAACCTGGAGATCAAGTTATTAAACTAATGACTGTGAATGATCAGCGCAAATGAATCAATTTGTTTATATTCAAGTTTGCCTGGGTGCACAGACACGTGATTTCATTTTGACAACAATAGAGCTACATCTTCATTACTGCAACACGCATTCAGAGGTTGTATCTTGTCAATTCAAAGCTACAATTTGAACTCTGTTCCTGGCAGCCTACACTTGGTCAATATTTAAAGACTTACAAAGACGTATTGAAACAACTCAGGGCACCCTTGTTTGTAACACAGTTGTACAAACGCTGTCAGCCCTGTCTACCTAAAAAAAACAACAACACACACACACACACACACACACACACACTGGACTTAATCTGAGACTCCAAAGCCCATTTATACAAACTGAAGGAAACCCTGAAGTCCCCAGACAGACATGTAACTCCTGCTAAGCATCTGCCCTCAGGCGCAGCATCCAGGGCCGTCTGCAACCTCCCTGTGACCCAGAGCAGACAGCCAAACATTGTCTTCAGCTGCACTCAACAAGCATGTGACATTTGAGATAGTTTCACACAAAACAAACGAGCCATATTCCAGAACAAAAGACCAACTACAGAAAAAAAGGAACCACTGAACCCTATGCCCACTGTCAGAGGTTTTGAAAAAAAAAAAAAATGATGCATTGGCTGATGCTGTTGCTGTTGCTGCAGCACAATGCAACACAAGGACTCACAGAATGACAGCAGCAAACAATAAGGCTGATTCACATGTGGCTCACATAGCTTTGCCAGCAACGCACCCCCATACATATTCAGATGAGAAAAGCAACGACCGCTCGCTAATCCTCTACACAAAAGAGCGCGTATGCGTGATTACAGAGCCCGGCCCTCAGACTGCAGCAAGAGATGCCCACCTGCTACGGAGCCCGGCAGCACACAGGGAGGGCTGCCTGCGAGCTAAAATGGAGAAGCGTGTGGGCTGCTTGAGGACGCAATGAAGAATCGGAGCAGCAGAGGGTTTTAGTGCAACAGTTGCTCTTAAACGAGGCTGGAATGCAATGCGTCTACTTCATGTTTTTAAATGCCAGATGAATACAAACAACGAGTATCCTAACAGCAACGACTGGGCCTGTTACTTACCACAGATGCTGGATGTCATCAATTATTAATCTGCACTGAGTCCAGTCATTGTGCTGTATTATTTAGGACTCCACGTGATGCCACAAACAAGAGTAGAAATACGACATCATAAAAATAAGAAGAAGAAGAAGAAGAAGTGAATCGCCAGATTGTACTCACGTGAATACTCAGCAGGAGGGAGTGGAGTGTCAGCATTGCAGGCCGCTGAGAAGGCTTCCCATTGTCAGAGTCCCAGTCCTCTACAACAAAATCCACAGACCGGGGCGACAGAAAGGAAAGGGCAGGGTCTGTCTGGGAGAAGAAGGGGACAGTAAGGAAGAGGAGAAGGGAAAGGAGGAGATTAGGGGAGCGGCTTACACGCAGCATTGGTCAGAGGGCTCGATGGGAGGAGTTGCGGAACCCAATGGCGCGTGGAGGGGGTAGGGAATATGCAAAGGAGTTGAAATCTCAGGAACTGACTGAGGGATGGAGTCTTTCTGGTGCAAAGGGGTTTGGCTTCCTCAGATGCCGCCCAGTTCCCATAAAAGGACAAAGGATGCAGTTTATTACCTCTCAGCTTCAAATCGATAGGAAGCACGGACTGTATGGAGGATAAAGACACACAACAAATACACTGCTACACAAAATAATCAGGCAGTTATCATGGAAGCGACTGTAGTCCAGTGATCAGTTTCTCAGCACGTTTCATGTTATATTCTCTTGCCTCGTGAGACCCAAATTCCCAGCAAATCAACATTCAAAACGGAAATTGTGAAGTTCTATTATGACAGCAGGGGAATGAAAGGGTGGGGGGGGGAGTCCTGTGTGTTCTGATATGGATGATAGTTATTTGGGTGGAGTCAGTCAGTTGGGATCAAGGCACTTGATGAGTCTAATGGAATATATAGACTGTGTGTAGACAGGAGGAAATTACATTTTCACCTGTAAGTACAAGAAAGGGGTATTTGAAGAACAAAGCAATTAGCTCAAGTCTATGCTCAATGGGTCTTTCACTCTGAAGGTGTATTAGTAGGGCAGTGGGGGATGGGTCAATGCTCTAGGTAAAGCCTAACAAGGAGGAGGATGACAGAGAAAGAGATAAATGAAAGAAAAAAAAGGTGGCAGTGTATTGTAACAAGGATGCGCTGTGTGAGGCTGCTGAGGTGGTGCAGGCAGTGGGGAGTTTGTTGGGGGTGGGGCTTGGGGTGAGAGGCAAACACAGTCATCTCTGGGTTTTATTCTGGAAGGTGGAGTTGCCATGGAGACTGCTTCCATCATGGTTTAGTCAAGATGGCTGTTGCAGCCTGGCAGCAGCAGTGAGCAGATCACACAATACAGCGCACTGCCAAGAGTGACGAGGCAGTCAAAATAGCTGATAACATGGTCTGTACCATGTTGACGATTCCAAACTTCAAAGTATTTCATAAACATTTGTACATTGAAAACATGTCCAATTTGCTAAAGCTAAATTATTTTTGTATTCATTTAATAGGCTAACCCTTATTAGGAAGGTTCACCGTAGCAACTCAAAAACTGTCTGGTCCTGCAATTACCTAATAAATACCTAAATAACAATACAATTAAATCATAGACAGCATGTGGTGCACATTTCTAACAAATGATGTAACGATACAAACAATCCAATAATAAAAGCCCGAGATCTTTTCATTTTCAGCATCAAACATTAGATTACAAACTTTGTAGAGCTGTATAAATATATTGTTGATTTTCTATTTGTGAATATAAATGTGTAATATAAAGATGTTAATAATCTTAGTTGGAGAGCAGAGTTACTCTGACCTTTGACCTTAATGTGATTCTCTTATTTAAAAAATGGGTATTCATACATATTTATTTACCACTCTCACTGATTAGAGATACAAAGAACAATTTGACAACTCATGATTTAGTGACAATGCTTTTTGTTTCTCTGTAATTGTGATGGCTTCCATCACAGTCTTATAAATATTTAATACCAATGAAATATAGAAAGCATTCAGATCACTCCAGTTGGTGTTAAAAATAGGACCAAAGTAAATAGAAGGTCATTTTCATCACCTCATTGTAACGCTTCATTCTAACAGCTGGACAAAGTCCTAACATGTTCACCCTGGCATCAACGGCTAAGAGAATTGGCAGAGTGAGGCCTCACTGACTCCTTGTATCTGCTCCTATAGGGGAGACACTGGGGTCGTTGCCTGGCGTTGCCACCAGCAGGGTACAGTACTACATGTAGGTAGGCTGGTTCCCTTCCACCCTAAAAGGCCACCAGCCGTTGGCCCTTTAACCTCAGCAATGTCTCCTCAAGTGAATTTGAGATCAGCACACTTCACTTTGCCACTGACAGGCCGTGGTTGAGCGCTGCTCTGAGCTACTGACCCATTTTAACTCAGAGCAATGGCTGAACTGAGTGAGACCCTGAAAGCATCCTCAACCTTCTGCATTGTTTGCTGTGATTCTGTGACTGTGTTCCTCCTCAACTTTCGCAAAGGTGTAAAAAAGAAAAACATCAGTATTGAATTCAAGCATGCAGTACAAGTAGTCATTTATCAAAGTATCAAAAATAAGAATAAAACCAAGATTTTACATACAGTCCGATCTCTCTATGGTCACACATTCATTTACTTTCTCAATACATTCTGCACGGTTACAATAAAACATGTTTTACAGTGTGTGTGCCCATTGTTCTTCTGTTTACTTGGCAGTGTACACCTGGAGATCAACAACACCCACATATTCTGAGAAACAGTTTCCTGTGTTATTGTTATATTCTGCCATCTAGTGGTACAACATTAAAAATGGCCTTTCCCGAACAAAAAACATTCTCCAACCACTTTACTAGAACCTTCTCTCCATTTCTTAACGACCTCGTTATCAATTTACAATAGTGACATTAAATAGAACACTACATCATCACCATGATGAGTTAATTACATGTAATACTAAAGTTACATGTGCTTCCCTGACCTTAAATTTGATACATCTAAATACTTACACACCAGAACCAGTGCCCTTATGGACAGTTTCCTTGCTGTTCTGCTGTTTGCTCAGGTCTCCAAGGCGTTTTAAAAAGCTAAAAAAAAGTCCAGAGTTTTCAGTCTTATTCCACGTACTTTTCGGGGCAACATTTTCACTATTTCTCTGCGAGAGGTTGTCCGTGGGCTCCACTGATTTGCCCACTTCGTTTTGTTCCCCAAGACCATCTTCTAAAACATGGGTTACAGAAACATTTGGCTTGTTTGGCTTTTCTACTGACAGAGAATTCTGGTCTTGAGCATCAGATTTTTGAAAGTTGTGAGACGTGTCAGTAAAGTCAAACACTTGTTTGGAGGGATTTTGTTCAGCGCCTTCTACTGGTAGTGTCCCTTTTTCTCTTGCCACAGAATTAGGAGTTCTGACTGGAGGCATAATGCACAGATTGTCTTCCTCTTCCTCAGTTTTAGGGAATTTGGTAGGTAGAGTATAGCGGCGGCCAAGGTTACGTTTGGGGGAGGACTGAGGATCTAGCAAAAGTCTTACTAAGTCCTTATTGGTGGGGTCTTCGGGATACCTCTCTGTGTCCTCATCGAAGGTGCGTTGACGAGGCAAGGTGCTAATTGGAGCGGGAGATTTCTCATTATCCAGAGAATAGTCATCAGATGAGACACTGCCGCGGCTGTTCTGAAAGCGCAAAACTTTTTTTGATGCTTCACGCAACTTTTGAGCCTCCTCCTCGTTATTATCCTGTAGATCTTCCTCACTATCATCAGTGGCAGCTGAGCAAGATCTGACTGAGGAAATGCTGGTGGTCCTATCGGCTGGGTGTGTAAAACCTCCGGAGTCCTTTTTTATGGAAGTTTTCCCCTCTTGTTCATAAGGAATGCCACCTTTTGCCTTGTTTTCCTCACCATTAGACTGATCTTTCTTTTGTGAAAAGTTCTCTGTGAGTTCAACTGCTGAATTCCACTCTTTTCTGCACATGCCCATAGCTCTTAAAGAGACTCCTCTTAATGGTTTTCCAGTGGGGAGGTTTGCCTGAATTTCTGATAGGCTCCCATTGATGGGGCTACCAATCGTGGGGCTTCCATGAGTGGATGAGGGCCGACTTCCAGGTCTCCTCCGAGAGACACCCTTGGTAAGGAAGTTCTGTAGTATTGACTGCAACGCAATTCCATCCATTTCCTTGTCTCTACTGGAGCAGGTAGCTGTGGACCTACGTTTGGCGACGCTCTGCAATCTGTCTCTGCGTCTCCGCTGCACCTCTGCCACCTCGCGAGCCTTGTTTTCCTGCAGAAAATCACAAAGTCAATCGATCAAACAGGAGGTTTTTTTTTTTTTTTAATACCTCATCAAGGAAAAAATAACAGCACACAGGATTACCTGCATGGCCCGCATAAACCTCTCACAAAAGGAGTTGAAAATGGAGAAGCACTCCTCCAACTTGAACATGTTTGGGTTTTCACAGAAGTACTCTGCCACAGAGTCACTCACTGACTGCAATTCCTGAAGATCACTCTGTATTTCTGACAAGCAGACCTCAGTCTCCTAAATGGGACCCAAATCAAAAACACATTAGAACATCACCATTACAATTCACACAAACTGGGCTGAATTCCAAGACAAAAGGCTTCCTCACCTTTAGGAAATCCTCCATCTGTGCCTTTAGGTCTTCTTGCTTCAAGGTGTCAGCTTTGGCAGCTTGAACTTTCCTTACCTGTTTTTCAAACTCTGCTTCAATTTCACCTTTATTCATTCTGAGAATAACAAAAAAGATACATTGTGAAGTTACAGCAGATAAAAAGAAAGATATGAACATTTGCTGAGTGCCAGATTGTTTACCTTGCTGCAGCTTCAAGGTGTTTCAGTTGGTCTGTAAATTGAAGCAGCTCAACATCTGCCTTCTGAGCTTGCTGTGGTGAATATGAAATACACATTTAAAAAAAAAAAAATCCCATTTCACAAACATATCTTAACATACAGAAAAACTCTAAATTGCAAACAGATTGAAGTAATAAAAGAGCTACTTGCCATCACAACATAATGCATAAGATTCATTCCGGGTTTGTTTGCTTTGGTGTCCACAAGCTTTAACAAAGAAGCCATTCGGAAGCCAATTGCACTGCCTGCATAGCCACCCTGTGATCAAACAAGTAAAATGAGACTCAGAGATGAACAAACACAAAGGAAAGTTAGCCAAGACTCCACCATCCCATATTATACACTCACAGCGTTCATGTAATTTCCAGTCTTCAGTACCAGCCGAATGACAGAATGGAGATTATCAGACTCCAACAGCTCTGAAATAAGACACACACACGGTGAATTTAAAGTCTAAATTGGTTTACAACTCTGTTTTTGCTCAAAATCTCTTGCTAGTCCTATCATATTTCAAATCCAGTGAAATGAACATTACCCTTTCCAGCTGCTGTCAAAGTGCCGATGCATCCTTTCATTTCATTCATGAGGGGGAAAAACTCCTCTTTGAGCACCAAGCTGCTAAGACGCTCTTCAAAGCTAACAGACACACGTTATCCATCATTAGCGAACTACTACTGACATTTAACACTTGCAATACATGGAATTACATTCGGACAGCTCACCTGGGAATCTTGACCAGCATTAGCATAAACAGATCTGCTTCAGGGAGAGTGGAGTGGTCGCCCTTAAAACTGAGCAGCTGCTTCTCCTGCCAAAACAAAAAAAGCAAGCATGAATCTCATAATCAGATGGTGTTATTGCGATTAAATCACAAGCAACAAGGTTGTCAGATTGACGGAACACATTAGACATGTGGGGGGGAAAATATAGACAGCTGTCACAAGTACCTCCCCTTCATCTGGCAGCATCTTGCACAGCTCCCTCAGCTTTCCAGAGCCAAAACTGAGACTACTTCCGGATTTGATTTCTTCAATCATGGCTTTCACAGGCCTGCGGAGTGAGGTGGAGAGACAGATGGGGTTGAAATTATCTTGATGTTTTTGTTGAGGGTTGGAACTGCTCAGGAGCAGTGCGTGTGTCTTCGTGAATTCTACACGTTTACATAGTTCGAAAAGTCGGGCCGCTGACATCAACAAGCCTCTACTTGCTTAAATAGCTTTTGCGAAATAGCAACACTTCTGATATCTAACCTTAGAAAAACACATGCTGTACAGGACATTAGAACGATGCACTGTCTTTGACAAGAAACATATTTGGAACACAAAGAAACAAACATATGACACTTGTTTGGAGGGAAAAACAGAAGCTTGGAATAGTTAGATGATTGTGTTGATACATATGCTGTTTTGCTGTTGCTGTTTTTTTTTTTTTGTCAGTTTACAAATGCTTGAGGATATATAGTATGTTTTCCATTTCTGTCATGCACGCCCAAATAGCCTGAGGCAGTACATTTACAATACCTCTCTATAATTTATCCGAGTGTTACTAGGGAGGTAACCTGCTGGAGCTGCAGAACAGTGCATGTCAGACCTGCCAGGACATGTTGGCTTCCAAGGGTTTATGAGTATGATGCAGTCGCGTCGCAGACTAGTCCGTCTGCCTCATCCTGTGCTTTACAGTGGAACATGACAAAATCATTGTGCAAAAGCAATCACACCTTAAGAGCACCAACACTGACTCACCGCTTGAATTGCTTTAGGAAAATTCCAATGTTCATGCTACTCTTGGAGCTGAGGATGGAAACCTGGGAATGGAAACACAGACCTGGATATAATCAGCTTCTCAGTCGCTAAGATAGTTCCACTATCGGCTTGAGCAGTGTATTTTGTATTATATTCCTTTAGCTTTCCAAACAGACAGTTGATTCCAAAGGTTAAGGATTCTTTGAGTTGATTGTATTGAACAATGAGAGCAAAGATACCATTTTGCATCAGCCAGGACATTTCCTCAAGTGTCTCTCTTAGAAAATGGGACATAGGTCAAAGCAAACGTTTGGTAACAGAATTTAACCAACTTTTGTGAGACAAAAGACTTCGATCGTTCCACAGTGAAGGTCATAAATAGCTATGTTTTGGCTTAAGACTTGCCTTCAAATCGAATGGCAAAGCAGTTTATCCTAAACAACAGCTTGAATGCAGGCTACCACACAGAATGATGCCGTGTGAGGACACAAGTATACCTTCCTTCAGTAAACAGATATGAAGAATAGTGAGACTCCACCCTTGTATTGAGGGATTCTAAATCAAAACACAATGTTCATAAGACAAGCATTACATTACTGTATTACTATTCTGGTGATGCAATAAATAAATTGATAAGTTCTCTACTCTCACAAGGGAAGAGATAAAAATGTGATGTTTCTAAAATATAACTAGACCCATTCCCTAAAAATCACATGTGATTAATGTCATATGGAGAATGAGCTCAACAGAGGAGATCTACATCCGATAGAGAATCCAGGACTAAAGAAGTTGTCTCCATACCTCAGCATTACACAACAAAAGTACCAAACATTTCAATATATTGCTACAAACCCTTGGGGTTAAAGAGTTAAGCCTACTCTCATGCATTACAGTGTGACACCTGAATCCTGTTGCTGGAAAACTCACCATTACGCCTCCTGAGGCAGCCGTCGGCAGGCCCCTCAGACTCTGGCGGTTCAGGGCCTTGAGTTGTTGCTGGCCCTGCTTGTGGCTGAACAGCTCCTCCATGCGAACAGTGTCCAGCTCATATTCCCCATCAGTCTTATCTGCCGTCCAGATGTTGTGCTTTCCTACCACACTGTGTTTAGGAAGGGTTTCCCAGTTGAAATTGCGCATCTTGGAGCGCCGGTGCGCTCCCTTGGCAATGAGGCCAGCGCCATGGAGGGATGGAGGGAGGCCAGGGGCTGGAGGTGGAGGTGGTGGTGGTGGAGGTGGTGGAGGTGGAGGAGGCGGTGGTGGTGGTGGAGGTGGAGCGGGAGGACATCCTGGTTGCATCGTTTTTCAAGGAGCTCTCAGCAGGTTTGGGATACAGTCATCTCAGTCACACACACAGACAGGATTAAAGCTTATAAAAGAAGTTGCCGTCAACAATGAACTACTCTGAATGACTGTCTTTATGGGATTGTGCTGTAGTTGTTGTGCTGGAGGGACTTGTTCAAAACGTGGTCGGTTAGGATGAAACGTCCAGACTGAAAGAAACACAAGAGGGTGGGGACAGATTCATTAAAAGGCCCATGTACACTATGACTTTAAGCAACAGTGATCAGCAATGGATAAAGCATTCACTTTCTCCACAGCACTTAGAATAAATGACTGTAGTGCTTCAAGGGTTGTCAAAAGCAAATAATATACAATACACTTTGCAATCATATTGCAGAAGTTACTCAAAATCTATCACAATACTCACAAATTGTTATGGGATTAGTGGCAGTTTATTATAACATTATACATAAATATCTATTAAGCATGTTAAATGTATCCCCATAGTCTCTCTTGAAGCTTATTTGGCAAAAACATGTGAATAAAATGTGAATTGTAAATAATAAAGGCTACTTGTTGCTTGTAAATGCCTCGTGTATTATTCAGTATCCAGCTAAACGTATCCACCGTAATCGATAAACTAACCGAACCACCGTTTGTTACAATGTTTGTTAATACAATAACGTCACCATCAGGAAGTAAAAAGACAACAAACCTTTGTTTTTGATTCCGCCGCTGCCCCGTTATCCTAATTTGTTCATTTGCCTTCTTCTTCCGTTGACTTGTTGAAGCTTTGACATCAGAAGCAGAGAGTGGCAACAACCTGGATAGCGCGAGGGAAGAGTGTCGAAACTACCTGCGTAAACGCGACACGCCCAGACGTCATGGCACACCTTCCCAGCAGGAGGAACTCTGGGATTTTACCCACACACTTTGGCTTGTTGGCTTTTGTTTGTGGCCACGTTGTTTTCTGTCCAGCTGTCATGAACGTATGTGAGCAGTTCACTCTGTTTATAGACTCCTCTAGCGTGAAGAAAGTCCTGACTGATAGAGGTATTGATTCGTTAAAGGTGTTTGTAGCAGGCCAGGCTTGTAGCACGAAGTAAGACCGACAATTATACCGTGAAGAAAACACTTCGTCAGTTTTAGAGCTCGCGTGCTGGACTGCCTTGGTTTCGTTTTTTTTGTCAGCGAAAATAAAAACGATAGTAAGTGAATAAATGAGTGAAAAGGAAACCACATGCTTTAGTTAACCATTAAGCCATTCGACCAGCTCACATATCAATGTGTTTGAATGTGGGCTGGCCTAACCGTTCGCAGTGGCGTCAAGTAGTAGCAAGCACTTCAACTCTGCCCCAGAAATGAGAAGTCCTAACAATGATAACTGTAAAACCCGAAATGCTTTTGTATGCAAATCAGTGGTTGTCTACAATAAACTGTTTCAAATACTCATGTGCAGTGTACCTAAAGGAGAATGAGGGATATGTTATGTGTGCTTAAATAAGTCAGGTATTTTTAGAAAAAATAACAAAACTGCTATGTTCCATGAATAGCAAGGGCAGGCTATTTTAAACTTAACTTATTTTAGGATCCCCTGCCTCTAAGATTAATGCTTGTCTTGCAAGTTGCAACAATAGCAAAGAACTAGCTGTTCTCCACTCGTAAACTGAAGTTATAGACTCAGATGTTCCACATTCAGCAGTAACGTCATTTTCACTTTCGTTTGCCCTTTCCCTGCAAATGAGTGCCAAATGAAGTAGTGAGTGACAACAGGGAGAAACTAAGTCAGTGAGGGGAAACATGATACACACAACAGATAAACCCAGTAAATACACACAGCAGGCTGCGGGATGTGATGTGTATTTGTCAAACCCATCACAAAGTCCACGGTTGACCAATTAACTGACTGGATGGGCAACAGCTGAAACTAACTGTGCAATGTTAACTGATACTGTTTAAATAGTACATTTCTCATTAGAAGTTTGTTAAAACTGGTGCAGAAAAGGAATCCGTTGAGTGTGAATAGTGCCGTAAACTACATAGTTGTATCTCCAGAGTGCATTTCTAACTTCACATTTCTGCCAAAATAACCACAAAAAATAAATAAAAAATCGATCAATGTGCTTCACACCGTTAAAAATGTATAATTTCATGATTATGAAATAAGATAAGTCATGGGAAGCATGTTAGAGATATATCAGATTGTATTATCATGTACATAATTAATGGTGCATACATATAACATATATTGTGAGCTTCTCATATGAAACTGACAGATCTGTGTCGACGGCACAGTTCGGTTAAAACAAAAACATCCAGCAGATTTTATTGGAAATGCAGAACAAGACAAAGATAATCAGCTGACTAGAATGCAAAATAAATGTACATAACATACATTGCTGTGTTACAAACAGATTGGTAAATAAATAAAATAAGTAAAATGTGTGTGTACATTCCGTCCTCGAAGACACTGAAATTGGAATTGTATCCTATAACGCATGTGGCATCACATGTATGCATTTTGATTTCTTTATGATAGTCCAGATGTTTGTATTTATAATCAAAGCATCCGATATATGAATTGCTTGATGCCGAGTTACTGAGTGTAACATCTGTTTTTGAGGCTAGTTTCTGAGTGTAAACTGGAGTAAACATGACAGACATTTGTAACTGTGCTGTATTCATCAGGACAAAAAAAAAAATCTAGAAGAACAAACTAATTATGGATTGTATATTCGGTTAGAGAAATTGACTATATTCCCTATATATATATATATATATATATATATATATATATATATATATATATATATATATATATATATATATATATGTTTTCCCTTCTATGCGTGTAAACTGACCATTAAAGCAGGTACACCACAAAGCAGTATTAGAAGCAAGTGGGATAACTTTGACAATCATGCTAAACCCTGATGTCTTTGATCTAAATCTGTAAAACTAAAATTTGAAAAATGTGGTTCAGTCGTGCACACTCAGGAAAAATAAATACAATTTTGAGGGTTTTGTTATAAGATTTTTGACATTATCCCTCTAACTTGCTAATCTGATTTGTGGAATTCCTCTAATGTGATATACTCTGAAATATAAGAGAACGCCTTAGACAACATTAAAAAACAAAACAAATAATGCATGTGCAAAACTGCCGTGGGATCGCTCACCAATAGTAGACTATACTGTACATAAAGAGGAAGTGATATTCATGAACATGATTGTGCTACCTAAAGAATAAGTAGCAAAAGGTCATCTTGTGACTAAACCAAAAAAAAAAACAATGTCAATACAACTCAAATTGTTGTACCGTCTATGTACTACAGGATACAGAAAAACAGAAAGAAACATGTTTTTCTTTACCACTGACCGTATTTGATCCTACTATGTACTCCTTTATGCATTTCATTCATGTCCATCTAACCACAATGTCAGGATCTTCACGGACCAGCGTGTCACTGTACATGTCAAACTGCTGAACCCCGAGCGCTCTTCACTGCTCCTCCAGCCAGGATGGCTTGTCTGATCCCGGCGGCTTTAACTTTACATTGAACTGTATTAGAGTTTGTTCCAACTGCTCCTGGTTGCCAGCAAAATAAGCTGAGATAGCATTATGGAAGAGAAGCAGCTGCTTGTGCATAACCTTCACCTAGAAGAAAAGGAGAGTGAAATTCTGCCGTTACAGTACAAAAACAGTTTCAAGTGTTTAGGAAAGTGCAGGCCATTGACATCTGTCAAGATGACATTAATAACTAGCTGCCCAGATTAGTGTCTGGGGAATCAACCTAAAAGCAACTTGCACATTACATTCCTCTAAGATGTATTCCCAAGCTCTTTTAGGCATGATAAGTCACACAAACGATGCCTGTTGTTTTTAATCTTTGTTATTTTCATTAACTTGGCAAAACTGCTAAAATAAAACATAGACGAATAAAAGAAAGTTATGTTTTGCTTTTCAAACAGTGTGGATCACGGGTCTGTGTTTAATTTGACAAAAGTGAGGCATTCTCTGTCTTTAGCGTCGTTATCGACAGCATGAACGTGCTTGTCTCTGTAGATGAAGAAGTCAGCCTAGCTTCCTTTAGTTTGAGCTCGTCTGCCTCAGCAGATGCTTAAGGGCAAAGGGAGAGGAGCATTTTCTACCTTAATGTGGCAAATCAGTCCTGAACCACTGCTGCAGTGTGCAATACTTGAAAGCTCAGGACTTATTTAACAGTGAAAGCAAGAACAAATCTGAATGCGACACAGCATGCTCCATCTTTGCTGAACATCACTGACTGCCCTGATATCCTCCACCTTCAGGCTGCTGTCCAAAAGCAGCTTTGAGAGGGTGTTTTTAAGGAGTAACGGGACACATTGCTGAAAAGCAGTGTTTTACTGGTTTTCTCTGATTGACAGTTTCATGCCTGTTTCACCTCTGACCACGCCCACCAACACCGATACCTGTGGTTGGGTGTGGTCAAAGGTGAGCACTGTTGCACCTGTGACCACAGGGTCCCGGAGTACACCTATACATCACTGCAGCAAAGTGAGACGTTAACCCTCTGACACGATTTCAGGAGGTATTGAGTTTCTATTTATATAGGCGGACATTTGAAAGGAAATAGAAAATTGTAAACCACAAACCTTGTTTTCCTCCAGGAATTTGAGCTTGATGGTGACATCACTACGCAGCCTTTCGAATTTGTCTCTGTGGATCTGGTAATCATGCTGAGCCATCTCAATGCGGACCATGGCAGCTGCATCCCTGGGGCCCAAACTCAGCTCCTCCAGATCAGAGCGATAGGCATCAAACTCAAGTCTGCATGCAAAAAAAAAAAAAAAAAGTTCAGGCTGTCTCACCCTACAGGAATTAAGAGCACATTCCTCAACTCCTAAAACGGGATGTCAGGGGTTTGTTACCTTGTGTTTTCATACAGCTTAATGGTCATCAGAGTATCCTCCATTGTTTTGTTGACCAGGGTGTCGATGCTGGACACAAAGAAGTTGATGGCACTAAGAAGAGCCTCGCCATTCCTACACAACAGCTTTTGTGTTTCTGCATTATACCCAAACTCGTCCTGTAGAGAAACAAATTGGTTTCACCTGCTAACTCCAGCTCCACGTCACACCACACAGGGAGCTTTTTTAACTGTACGGTACCTGCAGCTCTGGTGACTTCTGGCTGAGGTCGGTGAAGGTGTCTCCTAGAGCCTGTTGCGTCTGCACCATGCTTTGAAAATGACTGGTGAGTGCAGTGGCCAGTCTGAGGATGGTTTCATACTTGTTCTTGGTCTCCTTT
The DNA here is from genome assembly GCF_023349555.1 of Cebidichthys violaceus. NCBI lineage: Eukaryota > Metazoa > Chordata > Actinopteri > Perciformes > Stichaeidae > Cebidichthys > Cebidichthys violaceus. The sequence goes on along the minus strand of NW_027176262.1, from coordinate 21,116,247 downwards.
AACACGTCGATCTGAGCCTCCAGTTCCAGGTCTACCGTTCTTGAACCTCTGCCAAACCGCTCTGAAAACATCTGCTTTGTACACTGCATAGTGGATATAGAGACTACATTAAACCCAACATAAAGAAAACGTCATGACATTATGGTCAGCTCGACTGAAAAACAGAAAAAAAAAAGTATCTAGACACAGCGCGCAATACCTTGTATGTGTTTATGCCCCATTTCTTTACACTGTCCAATTTCTCCACTGCCACACCCCGAGAAACTTCTTCAGTGGAATTACCACCGTTATTGTTTGAGGACCCTAACAGAGACACACACACACACACACACACACACACACACACACACACACACACACACACACACACACACAAAAAAAAAGAACAATGTCCACTGATGCATGTCATCCTATCAAAGTTTACAGAGAGCAGAAGTTGCATGGGTCATGACAAAGAGTGAAGAGTACAGTGTGGACATGGTGATGAGCCTGGTGATACCTGGATGCTGGTCTGTGGGCTGGGCAAGTCGACTAGCTGCAGATTGGCTTTTAGGCAAGCCAGCACCCCTGGATTTCATGCGAATGTCTGAAATGAGCATGGTGATGATAAAAAATTTTAAAAAAAAGCGAAGATGAGAGGAAGGTGTGAAATATGTATCAATAGAAGTGTGCCGTTGAGATGGGCAGCTGAATAGCATACTGAAAGAAAACAATGTTAGCCACTGTGGTGAAGGAAACATTAAAAGAGTAAAAGGAGTTTTGAAATAATCCACCATGCAGGTTTCTCATGCAGAATAAAAGGATTTACAAAAAGATGAAAATGTACTTTACGGGATAAGAGGTCACTAATCACCCAAAGTGCATTTTACAGTACAAAATAGGACATTCTCATTAGACATCAATAAGTTAGATCCCTGCAATATCAGGTTAGTGCACCCCTAAGTTTGAAAGCTGCCAAAACACTTCTTGTTGCTGAAGCTGTGAGTCGAAGAGGTACAAGCAAGGTTGCATGAAACTCCCTCAGTCAGGCAATCTCTTATACAAGGCCAAACAGACCAACATATAAGGAAGGAATGAGGAAAACCAAAAAAAAAAGGGTCGTCAGAATACACAGCCACCTGGTCCTGGTGCTGGGGCTCGTCTTCTGTCCAGATACTCAGGGTTGAAGCGAACTGCAGGCCCTATGGGATATGGATGTTTGTAACGTGAACCAGGAGCCTCTCTAGTGACACATCAGAATACAAGGGAGAAAAGCTCTCGGTACGGTTTCTTAATTAAGGCTTATTAAGCATCAACCTCTCTCAGCGACTTAAGGTTCGCAAGGACATTGACAGATCTCTCGCACGGCAGTCTGCACAGCCTGTCGGGGGGGGGGGGGGGGTCGAAACAGTGGAATGAACAGCGAGCTGTGTTAAGCCAGAAAAGTCAGCACGTGATTTGTATTGATCAACAACCCTGCTATACTGATGTGGAGTTCTCAGCATAACTTAAGGCTTTGGTACGGCAACTACTACGCAGAGCTCCATTTGTGGTATCTTTGCAGCGCAAACTGTATCTGCACTGTGAAGAATAAACAAAGAAGCAAAAACCTGTAAAGGATGGCATTCGGTTGTTCTGACAGTACCTTTGATGCTGCTGGTAGGAATGATGCCCCCTGCAGGTCCTCCATAACCTCCTGAGACAATGCTGGTTTCATTCAGGTTGGGTCCAGACACCATCACCTGCTGCAAATCCTGATGGATTTACAACAAAATACAGGTAACACATGAGGCTAAAAAGGCAATACATATGATCACATTTAGGGAACCAGAAAGCTGAAACGTCCAAGTCATCTGAACACAGACCACTTAAAGAAATTGCTTATGTGGCATTTTATTATTCCATATGATGGCCCTCAGTATTACTTTCCTCAGACATATTGTTCATGTAGGAACACTGATACTGTAGCTTAGAATGAGACAAAAATAAAGCACTAGTTATGAATTGTGTTGATTGCTACTGATAGTATTCAAAGGCTTGTATGACTTAAGCATTCTACACAGTAATCTCAACCTTACTCCCTCTCCAATGCTCTCAACACATCACCTCCAGTTGCAGGTGCTGATGGTGATAGTGGTGAAACGTTGCAGCTACTGTACAAAGCAGCAGGCCTGTGCATGTTAGGTATGAGCTAAGCCTAAACAGCCTTAGTCCTAGACTGTGCTATCATGTGGGAAAGGATGGAGAAACACACAACAGACGTAATAAAAAGGACATTGTCAGTGAGATTAAAGAAATGTGACTAACTGACCTGCTCCAGGCTGTCATCCTCTGGCAGAGTCCCTGTGTCGCCATTGCTGTTAATGGGGATCTCCATGGTAGCAGCCTTGCTCATGATACTGTCTGCCATGACTCAATCTCTGCAAGACAGCACCAAACACTGACACATAAAGATGGCATCATGTTTGGCAGTTTGACAACATAGTAACCACACAGCCTTCTACATCACCTCGACACAGAAGTGACGCCTTTGCTTACATGGATGCTAACGTGGCTGGCTAGTCTCAGCGGTGCTGATGTGGCCCCAGCTACAGCTAACTCTTCCCCACCACTGTAGCAACCTGAAGTCTAGTCGTCCGAGGGAGAAACAAGCCGTTGTTTGCACAGACAGCAGGCTCGAAATGCACCGTTGTCTTTAATAATCATTTAATGCTAAAAGTCCATGATTATTTTTCCTGCAACGGTTATCTGCCTTCCATGTAATTCAGCCAGCAAATCCCTGCATATAGCTTGCTGACAGATTTAGTAGCACCTCTTCGAAATAAAAGTTTGTGTGATTTAGATACAACTCCAAGTCACATATTTTGGTTTTAATAGCAAAGCACTTCGAGTGACATATAGAGTCTAAACTGTTTAGTGTGTGATACTTTACAAATGAGAGGCTTCAAGCGCATACTGTGAATATATGCTCTTATTTTGAAAGCTAATACCTTTAACGTAGCATCATCGTCAAGCCTCCTCCCCCGCTCCATCTTCCACGTCGTGCAGTGCTGACGTAGCTTTGTCCCCAAACTGCAGTACCATTCTGCTCCTGAAGATGTCCCTAACAGCCCACGGGCTGTGAGAGGAAAGACGCTATACAGTAACTCCATCAGTAACTTCATTAAGGGGCTGGCCCATCAAATGCTGTGATTATTAATCACGAGAAGGAAGGCTGCTGCGTCCTGTTACCTTGATTGCAATATCTCTTCAAATCAAACTGTATAAATACAGTTGTTTGTTTTGAGATGTGAAATGCCTCGAGATAGACCTCACCCTGGTAAACTGACCACACTTCCAATTATTTGCCTCATTTGTTTCAATCAGGGATGTGAGGGAAGTGCACATGGTCTCCAAATGTAGTTTGCGTAATTACTCCTGGTCTGAACAGAGAACCGACCACTCACACCCACAATTCCTACAGCAAAATTGCTAATTTTCTTTGATGTGCTGATTTCATGCAAGTGACATATTTTCCAAACATCTAAAATCTCATGTTGAGAAAACCTTTCCTCCCTTGTTTCTTCCCCTTCATCATCGTCCTCCTCCTTTTTCAGGCTTCTGCATATGACTAGTTTTGACTTTTGCATTCCCAAGATCAAAGACATTTAAAGGCAAAGGAAGAAACTGGGTTAGTCATGTTTTCCCCTTAATCATCAAATCAACATGTCAAAGGTTATTGGACTGGCATAAAATGTGCTCTGCTTTGGATCCTGATGTCAAAATTCAGAGAATATTGTGTTAAAGAAGGTTCATATGATGATGTCACATGTAAATAAGTCAAAGAGTACATCCCTGACCTGTTTATGTGTCCATTTGTCGTCATCATTTGTGTCATAGAATCAATCTATTTTGTAGTTTTATGTTTTCTACTGGGTACAGTTTATGTAACATTGCCTATTATCTCTACATTACCTTATTGCAAGAATATCTTAATACCTTTAGTGCAGGACACCAGTCTACCTGGTAAATCCCTAGTGAACTGGTGAAAAAAGAGATGCTACATACATATACTACAAGTCTTGTCAACAGGAACTGAGGTCACAGCGATGTAAAGGTAATGAGGTTGATGCTGTTGCCATCATCTTCAAGTTAAATATTCCAGTGGTTTTCCGGCTGCTTTAGTTCCAGTTTGGTGAGTGAATAATTGTATGGGTATGTTTTGACTTACTATTTGAAGAGAGTGACTGACTCAACATCCTTTAGCTCCGGTACCTTTGACCTCCACATTATTCATGGGCCACAAACAGCCCGATGTTGCTGAGGCTTGAATTTTAAAACCAGTAGTTTTGTATTTTGGAGTGGAGGTAAAGGAAATGATGTGCAGCAGTTAGTTACCGGCATTGCACAAGATTGCAAGCTGCAATTAGGTAATCAAGGCTTATTAAAGTAGACTTTAATCACAAATTCTCTCATGTTTCAGCTTCATGACAGTCAACAGTTTTAAATTTTAACAAGCGCAGCGGGGGGGGGGGGGGGGGGGGGGGGGGGGGGGGGGGGTTATACCACTTGTGAAGTTCTCTCTACTCTCGCCCTTGGATAGATTTTAGGACACCAAATTCTCACACAGGAGAATGCAAATTTAGTGTTGCCTATAAATTTAGAACAAGACCAAATTAAATTTTAAAGGTCTCAGGCGAGGTCTCCTCTGAGACTGCACTGCATGTCACAAAGCCAGCATGTGAGTGGAGCGTGAGACCCAGACCACAGTGTACCCCTCCCTCTGTCATTTTAGATAATAGTTCATCTTGGTTTTAATGATCATTAAGCAAACTTCCAGATGTTGGGAGGTAAATGTATCCTCGCACAGAAAACAAGGAGTACTGGAGTTAGAAAGAGGGATCCAGAAAAACACAGCGAAAGCAGCGCTGCCTGCATCCTTACTCCATGGGATTTACAAACGACGTTCAAGTTTTACATTATACAGCATATGGAAGTCATTTTTTATAGTGACTCTAATGTGCTATTTCAAACGGTCTGTCAAGCTTTTTTTCCCAGTTGGTGTTTCTATCAATGCTCTCTCAGAGAAACAGCAGTTCATCATCATAATGGATCCTTGGATGCCGTGAATGTCAATTGTAGAACGTCTCAAAAGACAACACATAATCAGGACAATACATGTTTATGTGCTTTTTCCTTTAATTAATAACAGTATGCAAAGTTTAGATTTGGATCTGTGTGAAATAATGCATGAGGGGTGAATTACATTTCTGATGATAGTAAACATTATTTTGACTTGCAGATGTGTTTTCAAATGGATCACTGTTGACATAAAGACTCTTTGTTCCATCTTCTCTGCTATCCTCTTCATACTGAAGGCTTTTATGTAGGAATAAACAAAGAGCTGTCAAAAGTATTTCTATTATTTAAATCAAGTCGCAAACACTGAGGAAAGTAATATCTTAACACAATAAAAGAAAAACAATGACAAACTTCAGGTTTAGTAAGTCTGATACATAAAACATTTTTTAAAGTACAAGGTTTTTTTGTTTTCAAGACAGATTTTCTGTTTTATGCATACAACCTTTGCGTCAGTGAGCACAGTGACTTTGAGTATATCTTGAGTACATGGCGTGAGAGCAACGGCTTCCAGAAAATACAGGCTTTGCTATTGCTCTGATGTTTCCACTTAAATTCACCTGCATAATCAGAGGGACAACCAGTCAGAGGCCGCAAATAAAATGAGCGGCCAATTTAAGGATCGTAAATCCCGCAAGAGCTTGTTGGCATTTTCACTGAAGTGTTAGAGTAGTTGTTAATTTTGTTTTCATGAACGCTAACTTTGGTTGACACACACAGGCTGCGGTCAGGATATGCACGGAAGGGCAGTTGTTTAGTTTCTTTATACTGTTTACTTACTTTGTCATGCAATTTCTGTTTTGCAGGTCTCCAATTTTGCAATCTCATTCATTTTAGTTTCAGGCATTTTCTCAAACCTTGAATTACTGTGGGACTGCTACCTATGTGAAGAGATTTGAACTCCGTTAAATATAACAATATATACTGCTACAATATAAATATAACTCACACGCAACAACTTTTGAAAGAGGCCATTATAAGGATGACAAGTTATAGTGACTATAGAAGCATGTCTTGAAATAAAACTATGTGAATGAAATCTTGATTTTGAACCAGGAGGTACCCGTTGACAGACTGTGGACACAGTCAATTGGCCAACAAATGCAGAGCAATGGCCATGATTACCTTTCATGTCAAATCGAGTCGTAAGTCTATTCCTCTCTAAAAATGTTGAAACTTTCATTTATGAGGAAGATTTGTTCAGGCTGCTGCATGCCTTGTGCTCCTCTTCACTAAGTAACCAGGTAGCTTCTCCAAGAGTGGAAAACAATCTATGGCAATACTAGGAAAGTGAGGGTGTCATAAAGTTATTAAACTTCTATGCAAAAGAGAGAAAAAACATTGTTAGAAATCTGCAGAAGGCAGGGTGATTTTTTTGGATTAAAAAGTAGTCAGGATAACTTTTTTTTTTAAAGTTTTGACAGATTTAATTACCATCATGTGAATATGTTGTTTCTTGGAAAATACATCTGAAACCTAGATTACATGTCATTAACACAAATGATATGAACATTATGAGCAAAACAGTAAAACATGACAAATGCATAACTGGAGCCAATGTTTTTTTTTCTCCAATTGCCTATATCCAGGTCAGGGTTCCATTGGTAACAGTAGAGACAGTATGAATGATGCCCTATTCTCCAGGAACTTCCTCTTTTTCCTCCTGGGGGATCCCAAAGTGTTCTCCAGGTCAGCTGGAAGACATATTCTCCCCAACATTTCTTAGATCTCCAGCAGGTCCACTTTAAATCAGACAAGCCCGGTACCTAATATGGATGCCTCTTCAGATGTCTACTTATATCTGCATTCTCATTTTTTGTTCACAATCTAAAGTCTGTGAGCGCATGGGCACGCAATGGAGATTGAATAACTGGTACTAAAAGTGGGTTTTAAGTCCAATTTAGAAATAATATGGCCAATGTTACAATTCCAAAGAATGAAAATAAGTAAGACAATGAAAACATCCAACGGGGGGACAGAGAGTCTGTGGACAGGGCTGCTTGGAGGTTGAGTGTCGGGGTGTCCAAGAGACAGCACTTTGGTGGGGTGGGGGCATGGTGGCGTCAAAGCCTCTTGATCCCACTTACCTTCACTGATGGGAACATCCTAGAAAACCTTCTTCCAACTGTAGCAGTTGATCAACCCCCACCCGGACAAGACATCTATCAGCAAGTTTCTTGGGGGCATTTAGGGCTCATCTTTGTAGATAAACATGCAGTGATGTCAAAACAAAGAAATACCACCTTAATGGCAACGATTTGGACCCTTGTAGACTTCAAGTGAGTGTTGATATCTTGTCCATGACAAGTAGAGGTGTTGACACGGAGCATTTCACTGAAAGCGTAATGCTCACATTGAGCAGGTCGTAAAAATGCTCAAAGAAGCATCACAGCTCTGATTCTAAATGTACTGGAAGCAAACAGAACATACTCCCGCTGTTCATCACACAACACACTTTGGGGAACTTGGTTCGCGAGCTTTTTCCAAATTCACAAAACACATGTAGACAGGATTAGCAGACTGTCATGATGCCTCAGTTAGCTGAGAGGATAAAAAGATCACCATCCTGCAACCAAGAACGAAGGAATCCAAATCGTTCCGTTTGAACAGGTTTGACAATATTGGCTGGGGTCTCACTTGCAGCACATTGGCCGAGGCTTTCCTAGTAAGTTGAGACTCCTGATAAAAGCTTAATCACACCCTATCCACTTGTATTGACTGCAAGGGCACCCCCATTCATGTTTGGTAATACAAGCGTGTTTTAAAAAGCTGTGACACACTGACTGAGATCTACAGCATCCAACAATATTCAGAGCATTAGTATTTCAGGTCAGCTCTCATCTCTTGTCGAGCTTTTTTAACTACATCAGGGACATCTGCCAAGGATGTGTTCAGACCTTCCTGAATGGTTCCGCTCAGCTTCCTGAGCAGAAAGCACGCCTATTGCGTGTAATACAGAGGATTCAAATAAGATTGATGTCTTATCACCTGAAATATCATAAAATCTCATAGGGATTTCAAACACCATTGTTCAAATAGGCACTGCACAAAGTGTAGACGTTTATAATATATAATTTCACAGACGGCTAAAATGTAAAATACTGTATGTTTAATGTATCTTTGTCTTCCATGTCTGATTGTCGTGCTCATATTTTGCAGACTGACGTTAAACAAAGCCATCAGCTAAAGTTTTATTTCATTTATTCTGAAAAAAAGAATACAGCAAGCGTCACACAAAGAGCAAAGTACCGCACAGTTGTATATCTGACCTCTGTTATTCTTTCTTTTCTCAATCTCATGGGACATGATTCCTCCGGCATGCGGTAAGTGGAACAGCACCTGTAGGCGTCCTGCTCGCTAAATCACAGCAACAGGCGAGATGTGATAAAGCAGATGTGGAGCTGAGCGACGGGCGTCAATTAAAATCCGTTTTCGCCCTCTGTCACCATCAGCTCAGACCTCTGAGTCCCTTCAACCCGGTTCCCTTTCCGAAGCCCGACACACCGAGCTAACTCTGTCACTCATTAAGGTACAAGCTGCTTCACAGATGTGCCTGTGTTGGTTAATGGCTCAGCTACACACCCTATCTGCACTGCACGAACAGCTAAATCCAACTTTTGCCAGGCGTCTACACTTTTTATGAGGTATAGTACATACTGACTGATGTCTCGCAGTGTTCAAAGTGATATGTAAATCTGCTTAAAATTAAGAATCTTAAAAGAATCTACTGCAGAAGAGACATTTCAAAAGGTCACAGACACTGGTACAGTAAATGTAGTAAGCTAGAATATTGAACATTTTAACGATAGTGGATAATGGATTAATTATGAATAGAAAGGTACTCTATGTTCATTATGGTCCTCATGAATACTCCATCTTTGTACTTGTGTTTCCTAAAAGCGGCAGTATTTCTAGTAAAACCAATATGTGAAAGTTCCTTGTAGTTCTGCTTTGGACTGATACATTCTGAACTGCAGGTGTTGCAATACAGGGGAGCCAGTTGAATAAGTCAGTTTGTTTGTTTGTTTGTTTGTTCGTTTCTACCCACACAGCACTTTTGCCAAGGACAAAAGCCATGTCACAAAAGAAAGAAAGGAATTTGGTTTCTTTTTTTTTTTTCCGGCTTCCAACACCGTCCCATAATCTACATTATTTTTTTTCCGGGGCAGCTGTGGTACAACAGGTCATCCATTACGGTGGTTTGAACCCTGGTTACTCTGTATGTCCTTGAGCAGTGCACGGAACACCAAACTGCTCCCGTCGAGCAGGCCAGCACCTTTCTCCATTGGCATGGTGAAGAGGCATTGGGTTCATGCGCTGCTGCAAATTTATTTAGTGATGCTGTAAAAGATTCGAAAAAAAAAATCACTCCAATGAAATAAAAGACACATTGTCACTCTAAAATGAAATGTCATGTGAGTTACACTTGGAGAGAAAGAACACTGTCAGCTTGTCCCTTCTTGTGGTACCTGAGTGATGTGCTTCTCAGCAGTATGTCCAAATATCTGGAAATGTTTTCCCAAGCAACTGTTTAATGTGACTGACAATGGGGGTTGGACAACTGTGGTCAGTTTAAACAGAAAATGTATCCAGGGTGTGTTTGGTTGCTCTTTGGGAGCAAAACGAGCGATGTGGTATATTCAGTTTTAATTAAAATTGCTGAAAAGGTAGTAGGTGGAATTGGTGTCAAAAAGAGGTTGCTAACGATTGGAAACGGTCAAGACCTTGGTAAGGGAAGAGCCAATTACATTTTTTTTTCCATGTGCTGTAAGGGAAGAATCATGATTCACCTCCCCTCTGTGAATACCAGAGGATACTCTTTGAAGTTTTGAACCAGACAGGCAAATCAGAGCACTACTTTCTCATCAACACAATCCAAAAGAGGATCACTGAGGACCTTAACAACTTTAGGAAGCTGAACTCTAACTCTGCTCACCCAAAATCCCTGATCAGTGTATAACACACTCACGTTGCACCTAGATTGATTTAGCGTTTCACATTGTTATTTTTCGATGTAATAATCTGGGCCTTCTTTCACAGAGGGATCACATACACGTTTTAAAAGGGATTTTTTGGATTTGATCGCCCTCCACGCTAAACATGGATTGACTGATTAGTTGCTAAGCAAAGTAAAAGAGGACAGAATCGCAGTAGAGGCACAAAAGAGTGCTGCATTGCAGTGTCCTGCGATACATTGTGCGTGGAGTGGTGGTATTCCTGAAGCCATTGCACTCAAACAACCCAACCAGCACCAAAGAAGATCATTTAACATGATTAGAAACTAATAAATAGGCTTTTAAATATGACAAGGAAAACAAATTATTCTTCTAATTTAACCTACACGGCATCTTTAAAAAGGTCAACATTGATCAACAGACAAATATTCTGCAGGCAGACCCCTCCACAGACAGCCTGTATAGTAATAAGCAACTCAGAAAGGATCTTGAATGTAAAGACTTTTTCAAGTCTGCCATCATCACTTTCCATTACGTTACATTATTTATGATTTTAATACATAATTTTCCTCACATATGCCTTTGATCTGTATCTTATATGGCATCTGGGTCGTGGGCGGAACAGTACCAACACACTGGACTTCTTTCATGTCTTGCCAAATAGACATGATAATCAAACCTGACCCAACCTTGAATATGTAGAGTACAGGTAGCAGCCATCTCACACAGGTGTTCAACATAAGATCCTGCCAGTCACCTGTGAAACTGGCTGTAGGTGGTTTGGACATGTATTGTCAGGGTGATAAATGTCTCACATTCAGTTGCAAACTAATTATGTGTAAGATAGTTGGAGACATCTTTCATTTCTACGGGTTCAGGTGCAGAACAGAGTGACAATCCACCTGCCCTAAAGTACACAGTGGCGTTTCCTTATTTTCTTATTCCTTATTCCTTATTTCCTCAGTTACATTTTTATACTGATACATATTTTGGGTGGTGAAAAGCTAGGGTTAATCTTAGGGTTAGCAATAAAAAGGGATCATGGTTATTGCAAAAATAATGCTAGTAATTAGTGCACATTAGCTGTTGAAGAGATGGATGCTCTGAGCTTTAATGATACCTGCCGCAATAGCACACCATAATAGAAACACACACACACACACACACACACACACACACACGGATGATTAACATTGGGCTTTATTCATATGTATAGGCATTATATGTGAGATTAAACTTCACTCCTCATGTGGCATATTTTGCTCTGAAGTCTATTTTATGTAGGGAACAATTTCTGAGGATATCAATGACATTCTTGTCTGAGTTTAAAGTTTCAAACTTAATAGTTTCCTAAGAGCAGTAAAAACGTTTGCAATTATGAGCCATAACTTTTATGAGATGCTGAGTGTGTTACTTCAAGATCCAAGCAGACCCTGCGCAGTGAGCAGTTCATGATGATGAGAGAAAATTTCCATAACATCAATATTTTTGAAGTGAATTGCAGTGTAAAACACATAATCGTCCACATGCCGTAGACACTATCTATTTAGATGGGGGAATCAAAGTGAAAGCAGATGGGACTGTAGGCCAAAATACTTTCCACTTGAAGTAGGCCGCTCTTGTTCAGAGCTCTCTCAGTAGCTGGGCTTGTTCCAGACGCCTGGCTGGAGAAGTGAAGTTCAAACTACTTGGCTCCCTCCGCTCTCACCACACTGTCGCTGGGTAGAGCGTTGATTTATGACAGAAGTCCTCCTACTGGACTGGACAAACCCAGGGCAGAGATGAAGAATGGCATCCAAGAATCCAGACACAACAGTGACTTTTTTTTTGTTTTTTTGTTTGTGGGTATTCAAGTATTGTCGCATGTTATACTCGTATAACCTACAGCTGCCTGCAAGAAAGTAAAGTACTTACCAAGACGGAATGCCCAGAGTTTAAAAGTATAAACTGAGACAAATTACATGTTGGTGTATGTTGTTGTGGTATATACTGTATGATTTCCATTTCTGACTTTATACAAATACTTATTTAAAGTTCAGCAGCGTGGGCCTCTTTCACAGGAGACATTTGGTCTTGTCATTGAAGGAAAAGCACATGTTACTAATAACACTAACAATGGCTCTGTGCTTTTCAAGTGATCAGGTGAGAGTGACAGTAAATCAGCATGCACGATACCAGGGACATACAATTAAAGCAGCTCAATGAATTTCAGTTAATCGCTAATTTCTTTATTTACACCTGTGAGTCAAAATATCTTCTATGAAAAAAGGCCTTCAATAACATACACAGCTTTTGTTTACTGTAGTTATAGCTCTGCACGCCAACACAGATGTTTTCACTTACTCTGACTTATTAGAACTCTGTTCAAGTTAAAGTTAGGCGGCGCATTGAATTATAAAACTTTTAGGATTTCACTTCTACTAAACTTAGAGAAAATAAATTTGTTTGTCAGCTTGTATTTAGAATGAAGTTAGGGAAGACATCGTCCTGGCCTTAATGGTGCAACAAAACTAACAGGAGAGTAATGGAGATGTCACTCTAGCACAGTCTGTACACACAAAATAAATGAGGTCTAATCAGCCAAAATAATCCAAAACACCTGTTTGGTGGACCAAGAGTGTGTGGGGCCTTCGATAGGCTTCGTTCAGACTGCAAGTGTTTATCAAGCGACTCTGTTCAATGGCAACTTTTAGCCGTATGCGTCTGTGGGTGTTGTAGTTATGAAAGCTGTTGAACATATAGGAAGAGAACGTGTAGCTGTCTTCTTCAATGCTCAGTTTTTTCATAGAATCATCAAAACATCACGCTATTGTAATTTGTGGACGTAGCATAAAGCTACACACACAGACAGGATGCAGCCAGTTCAATTTGTGACCACACTGTATGTGTAGCTGTACTGGAGGCTGGGTTGTAAGCAGCAGTCCATGGATGGACCTCTACCTCTACTCTATGCATTTTTAGTCTCGAAAGCATTTATTTTCTATTGTGCAGCTGAGGCAGGATATTCAAACATCATTATTTTAACGTGATTACATCAACAGAACCATTTGCTTCATGGATTTGCAGCACTACAAATACGTTTATAATTCACTGCAGTTAAATGGTCTTACATGTGTTGGAAACCAGTAAAATACCAAAATGGAAATCGAGGTCACAAGTTGATCTGGAGGCCTTCTGCTGTCAAGAGCGACTGCTGGCTGTTTGTTGTATCTGTTATATCGCACATCTACAACACAAACAAACTCAAATTTGTGAATCGTGGCATGCTGGGATAGTTCCCTGTGGCCGGTTCACACTGGTATCTGCTATTGGCCACATTTAAAAGAACATAATGTGAAAAGCAAAACAAAAAAGGCTTGCAGGCAACGTTGTGTAAACTCTTGCACGTCTTCCAGAAGTTGCATTAAAGCCACAGTAGATGCATTGAGCTGGAGAGCAGCCTTGCTCTCAGCTTTCATATTGGGTTGTATTGTGCTAGAAGCGTTTAATACAACACTCCACTACTATCAGGAAGTAGGTGCTATGTCCATGTTACAGCCGTTTCAGCTGTGCCTTTTATTCATTTCATCAACATTCATTCCTTTCACCCACTCACATTTGGCGTCATTTGAATTTTACTCTTTTCAAATGATTATTCATATCAAAACAATAGGTCATGTTTTCAGTGTTTGTGCAACACTCAAGCATAGTATACTATGACCTTTATTAAACTCAGCAAACCGCTCACGGATAAATGAGGTGCATGAAGCATGTGGAAAAGTGATTTAATGATGGAAACCGGAGAGGTTCTTTCACGCCTGTCTGTGACGCCCACATGTAAACAACTATCAGAAAAAAGATCAGTGCTCCTGACCCATTCACAAAGTGCGTGCACAGAGAGAAGTGTAGTCTGTGTTGGGTAAGATGAGACAAAAAAGCACACATTAAAGAATATTTCAGACTTGCTATTGATGAATATGCTTTTCTTTTCAGCGGGTAACTTTATCTTCTGCTAGATCGTAATGCCAATGTACTGATAAGCAGATGTCTTTACTTAAAATAATGAATATACAATATAATTTTTCTATGTTGTTTATAATGTTCAATTATTCATTACACTCCTCGAGCATTTTCTCTGAGTGTCTAAAAATGACACATGGGCGGGAACAAGCCTTAGTATCTGACGCCCTGGAAATGAGAAGCAATTTGAATCATAAACAATTCACCAAGCGCTCATGTTGCTTTTCATTTTCTACAGAAAGCGATCAATCTACAAAATCTGCTTTCTGATGCTCTAGGTATTTTCCGCGGCAGATATTTTGTACTTTTCATGTCAGGCAAAGCACAGGTGAAACTAATTTTGTTCACAACGGCTCAGTTCCATTGATGAGACAGACCAGTGAGCATGCACAACACCAGGACCCTGGATTCAGATCAGGGCTAGATTAGAGAATGCAGTCACTTTCAATGTTATTTATTACACCTGTGCCTCTCCTGCTATGACGCGCCAAAACGTCTGCTGTGGAAAGGGTCCATAAACATTTGTTGATCACGAAAGAAACAAGTAATGTCATGGGAAACATGCAGCCAAAGAAGACACGCGAAAAACCCAACTAGTCATGTGACACAGTTCCAAGCGAAGGAGTAAAAGGTGTGTGAATGTCTCAACAAGCACTCTGCTGCATTCAAAGCAAATGCAAAAATTATCAGGATTCTAAAGAGCAATTCACAATAGGCTTTATCTATAGATCATGAGAAGAGCTAATTTATGCGTAACTGAATGTTCCTGGCCATTTTTCACTGACATGTCTGCATCGCCTTACATTATCTTAATGGGTAAACCAGCCATTTTGAAGAGATACACATTCGATAAATCACAACTTCATTTTATGTTTTTTTTAAAGCATAACCACATGACATACATGAGACTAAATAAAAGCATTCATGTAGAATTAACATGCTCTTGTTTTCCTCTCATCAGTTAAACAAACAGAATGTACACTAGCCTTTCTTATTAGATTCAATGTTACAATAGGCTACAATTATGAGAACAATATGATCATTCAAGCTTCCTCATGGGACTCAAAGGTCTACTGCAGATGTAAATGTTATATTTAAAGACTATGGAAGTAAATTCCTCTCATGTATTTGTCGATCTCCAGCGACTCCCAACCCAGTATTGTTGTAAACATGAAGGTTTGAGTGGAGTAAAGTCAGGTGAGGGAGCTCACAGAGCAGCCGTTTTCAGTGCTGGTCCTCACGGTCTCTAGAGTATTGCTTGTTTTGTAAAACAGAAAGCTGTTAATTGCAGCTAGTTGCATTCAGCTGGCATCCTAGCTGTATCTCAGCTCTCGAATTAGAAGGAAAACCAGCAAAGCTCTTGTTTTCTATGACGAGGAGGTTGAAGAAACCACTGCTAAAGAATTGTGTCTGTTTCTCAGCTGAGAAATGTTCCAGGAGTCATTGTGCACTTGCATGTGAAGTTTAAATGTGGAAAGTTAAATTAATATTTTTCAACAAAAATGTTTGAGCTCCATATTTGGTGTGACAATAAGGGAAATGTTAGAGCTTTTGCTGAGGAAGGCACACAAATCACTAACTTCTGTGTGACTGTGCACCTTTGTGCTTAACATCCCCATACAATGTTAGCAATCTCATCACTCCTCATTGAGCTGTGGGGATAGTGAGCCGTAGGAAAAAAAAAAAAAAAAAAAAAAAAAAACTCTTGGCAGCTAAGCACTGCCATATGTTCTCCATTCATCGTGTGCACCGTAATAAATCCTCAAAGCGGTAGAGAGTGTGTGTATTTGGTATAAACATCATCGGGGATCATCATAAATTATTGTTGCCCATTTGGCTGCAACTTTATTATTGTACTCCACCTTTTTCCCACAGCCAAGTATCATATGCAAATGAGAGAAAGTGTGCAGTGACTGATGAGGTTAAATATGTCAGTACACTGTTCAAACCTCAACGATCGCAGCTATACTCATATCTGGTGGGACCGTGCTGGAACCCCTGTGGCTTAAAGGAAACACAAACACAGCCGTGCTTCACTGTGATCTATGCCATCAACGCAGAGCAGAAACACAATTATTAAAAGCCAGACCCTACAAGGCAACGGGTTTAAACAAAGATCCAGATATCTGTTTATCAGTCGGCTCGTCGGGTTTTAATCCAAATTGCCTGGAAGTCCCTTTCAGGTCTTAGTGTATTTTGATGTCAAGAGGTTAATTAGCATCAGGGATTAGATATTTCTTTAGTTAGGTGGTCGAGTGGAAAAATGTTCAGCCTTTAATAACTGAGTTCGCCATTGGAGCCAGGCATGGAAACTTTTTATTAACTTTTAAAAGTTACTAAGCCTATTGTCTGCCATCAGCCAATTTATATTTGTGTTCGTTTTTTTTTTATCTATATATTTTTCATTTTGTTTAAAGGGTCATCCGTCACAAATGGGTCAGTCTGTCAACAGTAAAGGTTCAGCATTCATCAAGCTCAGAATACGCAATACTACAAGAGTCCGACTATAACCATTCCCAAGACTGCGGAAAGTTTGTACTGGTCTGTAAAATAGCCGTCGGAGCAGTCAAGATCATATCAAACATGTCTTATATTTACAACGGTTAACCAGGGAAATCTAAACACAATAAGGTTTCAGCTGGTGATCAATGGAAGTCCAACTGTGGCATGTTTGTCTCCCACTGTAATTTAAAGAAGTCTCTTGTTAAATGAATGAGACAAAGTTGTAGTAAGGAAGGTTCCAATCGGAGCTCAAGGTGTTTGTCACATTTAGATAGATTATTTGAAATACATACAGTAGTTTGTTCTTTTTGTTGCCAGTCCTATATTAGGACAGTAATTCTGACACTTTCCAAAGGAAATATGCACATTTTAATATACGATAGTTTAATGAGAAGAGAGATGAAAATGAGTAATGCCTTTTTCTAGCTGTCTTACTTATGCCTGTCAGCGCATGTTTTCATAGTCCCGGATTTATGTCCTTTAGATGGATGGTGCTGGAAGGTAGATATGTCTGTTGAAGCAGGTGTTGAGTGCTGTATGTTTATGTGCCACTGCGAGGCCACTTTTCCCCCTGGATGATTTCTGATCTTTCTCCCTCTGCACCTGTACACTCTACAAGAGATGCAGATTGGCTGATGATTATATGGGGATACTTCGGAGATTTCAATATATACAATGTTTTTCTCTGAAACTGCCTGCGGCTGTTATTATAGCAGAGGTGTATACTAACCGGTGTTTCTCTCCATGTTTCTATGATTCACTAAGAACAAGGGAGCTGGAATCTGTTTGCATTCAGTCAGTCAATCTCATTCTCCGTGGTTTTGCCCAACACAGAGCCAGAATCCCACAGAGATAACAAACTAAAGAAAATAATCCCAACTCTCACTAACAAGGTTAGATCAACACGGTATGTTCTCGAGCTAAAAATGGGTCAATAAAACAATTTCTTTTAGAACAGTATGCAACGTTGTCAGTTAAAGATTTGATGAAAAATATATGAACATTTGATTTATTTTTTGGTCTGACTTGTGTCTGCTTGTGCTTATACAGTAGAGAGAGAGAGCGAGAGAGAGAGAGAGAGAGAGAGAGAGAGAGAGAGAGAGAGAGAGAGAGAGAGAGAGAGAGAGAGAGAACATAGAGAGGAGGCAGCGATACTACAGCTTCATCCTTTCCCAAACTTTATTCAAAGCTTTGTCATTCATAAATCTTACCAAAACAATCCTAAACAAGTCATTCTGACTTTGATTTGGCTCTTGCCATTAACCGATTAGCCTATTTACCAATTTACAGCACAAGGAAGCACTCAATAGACTGCAGACATCGAGTACTTGTTCAGCCTGAAAGAGGTGCCAGAGAAAATGTCACAGATGAATGAATCAATACTAACATCAATACATTTTTTTCTGTCTGCTTGGGGCATCATCATGCATAACAACTGCTTTGTGCTTAGTGTTACTGGTCAGGAGGTACAGGCTCTTGGAAATTGAAGGTTTGGCAGGATAGATGGGTCTCCAGAGTCGGTAAGGTTCTTTGGTTTGGGAGTGTGCACGTGCACTAAAAATGTATCTTAGACGTGTACATGCACTAACAACTACAATTTTGCATTTGAGACTTTTCAAGTGGATAACAAGGAGTCATGGCACTAAGCTTGGATAGTCTAAACCTATATATCAAGATATTCAGCAATGTACTCTGCTGCTTTATAGTATATTGAAAGAGGAAAAGAGGCTTTTGTTTTCACAGAATCAGTTGAGGGCACAGCGCTTTTCCTAAGTCTCTACGAGAAATTTCCCAACACGGAATCAGTGATGGGAAACACTTCGTCATCAGCGCAGCAGCACACTGCTGTGAGTCATTATACTGTACAACCACAAAGCTCTCCATTTTCATTCATGCCATAATGTTTTGGCACGTCAGGCTGACTGACCGCTGCATCTTTTGCCTAAATTGGCGTAATTACAACTGTTGTCATTTTAAAGTCAGATTAGTTTTTCAAGTTAGTTAGTTAGTCAATTAGTTGCCCTTTATAAAAGTCTAAGAAACAGTTACATCATCATCATTTTAATTTATTACAGTGTTTTTCAGACAAGATCCCACGTCATTTTGTAGCCTCCTCTTAACAGAACAAAGAAAAACTCGACTTGGCATAAACAAACATCCTCATCAAGAATCAAAGAGGATAGCATATGCCCGTTGTAAAACAATGCAAAAAATATGCGAATTGCGTTGCTGTCCAATAAATGAAGGGGTGGATTTTTTTGAGGGGCAGTCACGGTCCCGGTGATATGTTGTTGCTATCCAACAACATCATCGCTCTTTTGCAGTCGCAACAATTGCTTCAAAGAATTGGGTTAGAAATTCAAAACTGAAGTTAAATGCACAACATTCAGTGCTGTTGTAACCCTCTATTGTAAATATAATGCTCACAAGCTAAAACGGTAAAGGGTATATTCACATTTGTGAAACAATAAAAGCCTCATCATTCATTGAATTTCCAGCTCATTGTCTGTCTCCTCCACAAACCGCTGTACACAATAACTGCAACAAATCACAGAGGCAGAGTGGAGTTAAGCCATGCGCTGCATTGCAGTAAATGCTTCTGCAGCAGGCCTAATACACAATGCCTGATGAAAATGAATTAACAATGAAGGACGAATTTAAATGCAGTAATTTAATCATGGCGAATTAAAGACAAAAAGTTAAAAAGGGGCGAAACAAATCAAAACAGAGTAAAGCCTGAAACACAAGCAGATGGCCTTGTAATGGGAAGCAGGTTGGGCTAGTTACTAAGTGAAAAGGGCTAAGATGAGGGTCCATAGTTTTGGCCGTGGTTTTGCAGGAAAAACACTTCTCCTCCCTAGTCTGAGCCGCCCTCTTTCCTCATAGTGCTGTGGTTGTGACGCTGGCGGGAAAGGACACGAGGCAGGCCTGGCCAAATGAGAAACAGACCCCCTTCACCCCAGTATTGCCTATTTCTCCCTGTGGCTTTTTTGTTTTCAAAGAAAAAAAGAAGGCTCTCCAAAAATAGATTTGGGGCTCGCGTGCCAATGGGTTTCGAAACCTTTTTTTTCCACTCCTTCTAGTCACGCAAGTAGCCTGGCAAGACCTTGAAGAGAGAGCGAAGGAAAAAAACAGAACTCGTAAGAGACAAGAGGATCGGAGGGGGGAAAAAAAAAAAAAGTGTTTGGAGAAAGGATTGTGGTAAGCTGAGGATGGAGCATCCCTGGAGCCTGGCCCTCTACTGAAGGAACAAGCGGCCGAGACTTCCGTGCAAGCTTCAGGTATGAGGGGTTTATGGGTAATCCAAGCATGAGCAGAGAGACCTCTCTCTGGTCTGGCCTCATTTTAGCTGGACGGTAGCCTGGGCTTCTCCAGAGAAGAGTCTGATCCTTACCAAAGGGCCTGCAGACAAAGCAGCTCACACCAGAATGCAAAGATTCCCGTTCCTTATGTCCATAAGCCCACATCCTTCACTCTGATTCCTTTCCCTATTGACTGATCTCCGCAGCTGGTATTCATCTTTTTATCTGTCACATATGTCATCAAGATGAGATCACTGGCTAGATTATAAAAAAAAGAGAGAGACATTATCTTGCCCCGGTTAACCACCTTTCAAAGTCTGCCTATTTTGGTAGCTTCATTATAGAAAGTGCTTTTGAACATAAGACAGTGTGAAGGACCCATGGCACAAGCTCTTCTGCAGAAGCCATGTTAAAACCATTATATCCTCCTATCGTTAAAGTCATTATGCCTTTAGGGCTACATAAGTCCTCCACTGCTAAAGAGAGTCAACGTTCTCTGGAACATCTGAGTGAGGGTTCACTTTTTTGGCTATACCTTTTATGTCAGGTATGGCACGCTGCACGGAACTTCTCGGCCCTCTCTCTGTGTGACACTGTGGACCTCATCCTGTGTTCCAGCGATTTTATAAATTGGCAGCTCCACAGAGGGATTTCTCTAGAATTTGTCTCAACAATGTAGTAAATTCAGTCATGTAAATGATGTCAGTCAGACAACTAAAGTAGAACACAGGACAATGTGGCAAGACCAAAAAAAAGCATAAAAGGCCAATTCTTTTAACCAAAAGTCAAATATATATTACATCATACATTACTAGCCTTTTGAGGAGAAAGGTACAGATTAGATCCAGGTCATTAGCTGGAAATTCCAAATCAACCAAATTTGACTGCAGGTCTGTTTCTGAAAGGAGACTTTAAACATAGTGTTAACCAAAAGATTGCCATCTTTCAGGTTGATTAAAAGGTCTGACCTGTTGCACTCTTGTTAGCCAATTACTGTTTTAGTCACCTGCCAATGCCTGGTAAGATAAATAAATCACTATAATCATCATTTTTCACTAGTTCAATCAACCAACCATATTTTTGGTAGAACTACATCGCTGCACCCATTTCCCGGTGGTCTATTAAGTGAAAGGTGATTCAAATCTGGCGTTGTGTCTTGAAGTTAAAATTGCTTATTCAGTTATATAATGGATCGAGTTTGTAATTCATCATGAAGTGTAATTGCGCATTGCCAGATCTCAATCATGTCAAGCTCACAGACGTCTAGAGAAATTCAAGCTCAGACTTTATAAGGGTTGAGACAAATACTGTGTCCCAATTCCATACTACAATTAAATATAACATGCAAAAGGACATTATACGATTTGCACCGACGGACAACTTTTACCAATATCAATCCCTCAAACTATAAGCTAGAATGCTGCCATCAAATAGGATTTAAAAAGATAAAACACATTTTTCAAAGCATACCTTTTTTTTTTCAGAAACGCAATTAGTGATTAATGGTATGCAAGGCATGATAGTTACAAATACAAACATTAAAATCATCTTCAGACATTAATTCCTTTTGTTTAGAGATGAAGAAAATAAAACAATATGAGACTCATCAGATGTTTACCAATGTGGCACCATCAGAAAAAGGTATTTGTGGAATTATGCCACTTATAGAGCTTTCTGTTTGCACATAATTCAACTGAAACGAGAAGCCCCTGGATCGTGAAGCAAAAGAAATGCTTCAAAGATATTGCAGTCAGTGAACAGCATGAGCGGTAATAACTCATTCTCTCAACGGGTTGCAGGAAAAAGAGAATATTGCATCTATTCCGAAGGCTGCCATACCACTAACAAAGGAAAATCATTCGACAATTCATGATATGAGTTGATTGGCATATTCTTTGATCAAAGTGTGGAACTGATTAATATGAATAACAACACTTATGTTCCCCAGAAAGGTTTAAGGATTTCAAAGGCTGAATGCTCCAATCCGTGAAAAAGCAGCTTTAAGCACGAACAGCATCAACACAGGTAGCTTAATAGCTATATTGAAATAGAATACAAATGAGCTTTCCAAGTTTAAAATGGAAATTATGCTGTTTTTCAGCCTGAATGTTATTCTCATATTTATGTCCATTGTAACTATTAGTCATGATAAGAAACAACCTCCAGTGTAGAGATTTGGGACATGTGAACAGCAGGGGCGCTAGCCTCTTACTGTTTCATAAAAACTTAAATAATACAAAACGTTTTTCTTTGCTTCCAACTGGAAGTAAACACAGAAAGTAGTCCCCTGGAAATCGTGGGTTGTGGTTCACGTTTTATCAGCAAATGCAAGAAAATGTTTTTCTAGTTTCCAACTAATGCATGACAGCGTTGACAACTCCATAAGACACACAGGTTGAAGGGAAAAGGGCACCCTGGCACTGAAGATTGCACGTTAACAGAGCAGCCTCCTGTGTATGCACTTTGCGTTGACGGGAAAATGATAGATTTCAGTTGGTTTACTCACAGCCTTTAATTTAAGTTTTGAGTAATGACTTGGCTTTTGCCCTCTTACTCATATCATCTGAGTTCTGTTGTGTATATACTGGCCTCCGATCCAAGGTGCTCGATTTGGGTCAAAGCATTCGTCTCATAACCTGAGTCTGCTATGACACTCAAGCTGAGTGTATCATCAACGGGCTGTCCAATTCAGCCAGCTCCGCCCATATTTCCAGTCCTGGGACAAAAAAAGTACACACATGAATTCACCTCTGAGAGCGTGTATGCGTGTGCATGTGTGTGTTATTTCTCAGAATACCACAGGGTTTAGGTTTCAGCTCCACAGCCAGTCAGAGGCAGGCCTTGGAGCCGACAAACACCGCTGTTTCAGCTCTGTTTCATCAGGCAGCAGGACTGTTGTCCTGCCTCGGGCAATATGAGAGTGATGCAATGAGCTCCCATGACAGGTGGGGTTGGATACAAAAAAATAACACCAATTACTAACATTGTTGACATGCATTAATTCTAACATGTTCAAAAGTTCAAAAGAGCTCTGACAAAAGCATTTCTAGAGAGATTATTACACTACTGAACTTTCTGCTGTTTAATGAACTGTTTGATGGCATAAGACAAGTGATCATCATGTTTAGTCTCTTTGATGTTTGAGTTACACCATTATATCATTTGAGTGCTAGCATTAAGTTTTAAACATATAGATTTTATGTAAAATCCGAAAACATTCTAGTCATATAAATCCTGTACACATGCCTCAACTATGCTTTACTTCAGCATGTTCTTATCTGGGGAATAGAAATTCAGGGCAATTAGTAGTAACAGCAACACAGACATTTGTGAAGTAGCAAAACAAAGATAAGTACAAGGACAATAACAGAGAAGTAATAATAGTTTAAGAATTGTTGTGAGAACACCAGTGACATACGCCTGAAGATATAAATGTGAGATTTGACCTGGGATTCGGTGTGGTCAGTGTTACATGATGAATGACTTCTGAGTTGCAAACATAATGTGAATGAGATCTTTGGCAACGTAGATGGATGGGCATCAGTACACAAAAGCAGGATGGGAATAAGTAAGGCTCCATGATGATGTGCATGGTGCTAATTTGAACAAACAAATAAGGCTGATCTGAGAATTTCATGTGAAGGAAGTGAAGATTTCTTTATGGTTTCCTGTGTGTTTTTTTTTCTAGTTTCAAAGTCTTGTGTTTTGTCTTCATCTATGCTGGGAAAGCTTCAGCAAAAGCATTAACTGCACTAAAGGGAACACGCTGTTTTTGTTGTTTGTTCACGGCTGCTTTTAGTAGAAATGAGGGCATCAGGGTTATGGTATCAAATAAAGTGTTATGGTATTGTGTTAGGATTACATCATACATGCCTATCAAGTTCTAAATAACACTTAATGGCTATCATTAAGCCAGATATTGTTCATTTGAGATACGTTTTCTTAAGAGTTGGACAATACTGTGACTTAACTGGGCTGTTTAAGGCCCATATTTGTCCAACTCCCTATTGCGTCTGGGACAAAAGGGAGTTTTGAGTTCATACAAGGTGTACGCCTGAGGTTACAGAGTAGTGAAGTGACTGTAGCTGTATTCAGAGCTCGGAGGTCTGGGGATTCCAGAAAATACTGTTGAGTCTTCCGAAGGTGCCTGAATTAAAAAAGCAGCAGTGATCAGAGGAGACCAACTTGACTGGCGCTTTAACAAATGTCTCGTCACTGCCTGCTTTCAACCCATATTGAGTTGCAAACATTGATTATTTGTGGGACCTTTCACTTGCTATCCAAAATCCTAAAGCTCTGAATATATCTACGGAGCGACTGCACATAATAACTGCCAACGGCTGAGAAAGATGTGACAGAGACAACAATGTGTTCACATAAGTACTTTATTCAGGCACTTTTTGCTCAAAAACATTTCTGCGGACGAGTCTAGAACATTTGCGTGAACATTTGGAGGAATTTCTCTTCTATGGCACTATTACACTCACAGTTTGGACAAATATGAAACTGAAATGGCAGGTAACACTGTTCAATACAAAAAAAACAAAACGACAACAACAAGATACCTTTTATCAAACAGGTAGTGTTCATGTATATTTGGCCATGGTCAAAATAGCATCCTTGTAAATAATTTACCATGCCTCTCATTTTCCGAGGTCTACCTATATAATAAATAAAAATACTTCAGAATGTTAGTGTTGCTTATATAATGTTAGAAAAGGGTCTAAGACTGGGGATTAAGCAAACAGAATATGTTTATAATAATTTGAAAGTGAGAGGAATCCACATTTAGGCCACAGTAGGGCTCTATATGTACTTAAAAATATACATAATTTGATTTTATATAGGCTGCCAAAAACACAATTATGATCACGAATACATCTATGGAGTAGGCATTATGTGAATTATGGCATGGATTTCTTTTCATTTACTTGGAAACATTCTCTGGTGGTGTTTGAACATTCATAAAAATATTTTTGTTTGTAACATTTGTTAGTATTAGTCTTAATTCATATCGTATTCTTTATAGTACGATTGAAAAAGAGGGGGCATATGTGATCCAAAACAACATTCATTACAGTTTGTCATTAAATCTATACAAAAAAATCGGGACAAAAATGAGAAAACCTGTTGCAAATTGCAGTGTCAGGATGGCACTGATTTAGAGCTTAAGTAATGACTGAGGGACATTTGATCGGTAGATAAATGACCAACACCTGCTTACATTCTCTGGAAGGCTGCTAGCAATTTACCATTAACCGTGTAGCTGCTCAATGTTCTCCCTCACAAGAATTATTTTCACAATGCAAAATGAGAGCAGTAAGGCTCGTTGTGAGAATTAAAGCATGGGCACCTGAAGGACGAGATCATTGGACGTCAAGTTTCATTTTCCTCTTGCAGAAAATGAAGGTACGTGTGTACGTGTGTTGGGTACGTGTGTTGAGGACAAAGACAACTTTTCACATTCATGATTACCTTTTGATGTGAGATCAAACACTGGTTCCGTACAAAATCTGATCACACTGATGTTTCATTTGTTTAAGCATGGATGTCTCTTCCTCTATAAATATTTACAATAATCTGTTAAAAAAATCCCAATCGATAAAGCGTTGATGAAGAGCTTCACTTACAACCACAAGGTTAAGAATTACAAGAGATAAAACCAACTTACAGTACAAACAAGTATACAGTACAAACTACAAATATACAAATATAGAAATATATTCCGAGGTTTTAGCAACCTTTTGACACTTTAATGCCATTTCTTGTCAGAAACCACATGTGAATATAAAAATATAGACAATGCATTTGTACAAAATATTGACATCATGTATGAATCTCCTTTCGAATGTGCAAAATAACACTGATCAACATAAAAATGAGGAGTTTCTTTCCAAAAACACACAAAAAAGGCAAAGTCCATTTTGGCCTGTTCGTCGTCTAATCGTGTAGTTTAGTTTTTCTTCAGTAAGCAACACAATGTCAGCTATTGGGACTTCTTAGTGTAACCTTGTGTACTCTTAAAGGAGAGAAAACAGCTTTGACTCATTTAAGGTTGCAGCCCCTGTGGTCATACAGTAGAACAAGTCTGGGACAGCACTGACTCAGTTTTAAATCACCGATTTTAAATCCTCAGCTCTGCCTCCTCACTGTGTTCTAGATTGTGTTCAGTTGTGCTGATCACTGATGCGGAGGGGCCCTGTGAGACACTGAAGGGTGTGATTGCAGGAGAACGTGCTGCCAGTGGTGAGAGAGAGGGAGAGAAACTTGGAGACATGGCGACTGAGGAGATGGATCCTTCTCCGCTGAGGGGAGACCTTCGAAAAGAAGCCAAGTGGGGGAACGTCCTCCCCACAGCGGGCTTTGGAGGTACAGTTTTGGCCCCGGGGTGGGCCACAGAGGTTATGAGAGGCGGGGGGTCGATTCTTGACTCTGCCTTCGCTTTGTGATGAAATGACCTACGAGGATGAGGAGGAGCCGTCTCATCTTTTAAACGTGCTATTTCAGTAAAAACATTAGCTAAAGGCTGGAACTGGGGACACCAGTTTAGCAGGTAGTCCCAGTTATAGCTGCCCCTCAGCTCCTCATCACTGGCCACGATGGCTGTCAGGGAGCCATCCACAGCAGGCTTTCCATTCTCTGGGAAAGTATAATCTTTAGGGTGGGAGATGCTGAGTCCCCGTCCCACTCCCACATACCCACCCCCCTCATCCCTGTAAACTGGCACCTGGCCAGCTAATAAAGTACCATTCAGACTGCCCAGTTTCTTCCCTTTGAACCAATCGATGGAAGGCTCACAGGACACGTCTGACAGCTGATCTGCATCCTGCTGGATTCCTGAGTCCGGACCTCGGGCAGAGATGCGCTCCTGCATCGAGGAGGAGATACTTGACACCCGAGGGTATTCATTAATCATTCTGATCTCATCATCCTCCGCCGCCTCTGCCTCCGCAGAGCCACGCCCACTTGAGTGGGAGGGATCCAGGGATCCTCCACGTGTGTACGGACCCCCGGAGGTGCCACTCTGATCGGCCGTGTATCCAGGAAGGGCCTGATGGTAAATCATTTCACTTGCTGCTATCTTTGTTTCCTCAAACTTGTGCAGCATGGTGCCTGACTTGGCTTGAGTTCGTCCGTGCGCCTTTCGCTCCTTTCTCTGACGCCTCAATTTAACAAAAAAGAGCGCCACAGCAATTATTATCAATATAACTATGGTCCCAAGTGAAACTGCAACAACGCTGACAAGCAG
Source organism: Cebidichthys violaceus (assembly GCF_023349555.1). Lineage (NCBI taxonomy): Eukaryota > Metazoa > Chordata > Actinopteri > Perciformes > Stichaeidae > Cebidichthys > Cebidichthys violaceus. The sequence continues at coordinate 21,089,143 of NW_027176262.1, read as the reverse complement.
CATATTCATGTCTGTGGTGAGACCAAAAGATGTATGGGTCACATCTACAGAAACTTTGGCCACTGCTGTGCGGGACGTCTCCAGAGGGCTGTGAGCGGTCACGTCCAGAGTCATTAGACGCACCTCTCTTTTAGAGCGACTCATATGTCTACTGTAGCTGTCCATCTTTAAGGAAATTGCTCCTGTTGATTTATTGACTTCAAAATAAGGTGAACTGTCTGCTAGAGAGTAGAGGACAATGCCATCCACGCCTCCGTCCTCATCTCTGGCTTGCACTTTGCCAATGATCTGACCTTTCTTTGCTCCGTCAGGCACTTCAAATGAGAACTCTGAGGAGGTGAAAACAGGATCATATTCATCTTCCCCTGTAACATAAATCTGCACTGTTACAGTAGCCGAATAGTTGCCAGCATCCATGGCAACAGCAACAAAACGGAATGAGTTTACCCTCTCAAAGTCAAACGTAGAGCGAGTCCGTACTTCTCCTGACGTTTGGTTCATGAGGAAGGCCTCTCTTCCCTCTTTAGCGTTGTCTAACATGTAGTACCTCAACTGTCCAAAAACACCTCTGTCATGGTCGATTGCATGCAGCATGGTGACTAAGGCATTCTGGGGTTGGTTTTCCCTGATGCTCGCAGTTATTAGTTTGAGGGGAAAGAAGGGCCGGTTGTCGTTGATGTCCTTCACCTCAATACTGACTGTGGACAAAGCATAGTGACCATGTCCGTCTGTAGCCTGGACAACAATCATATGGGACCACTGTCTCTCGCTGTCCAGAGGCCTCTGCAGCCTCAAGGCTCCGGTCCACTGGTCCACCTGGAAAAGGTCTGTCTCGTCCCCGGAGCTTATGGAGTACTGCACCTCTCCATTGGGAGCAGAGTCTGGATCTGTGGCAGACAGATGCAAGAGCTCTGTCCCTGCTGCTGCACCCTCATTCAGTATGACACTGTACTCTGCTCGGCTGAAGGCTGGAGGGTTGTCATTGGCATCTGTGACACTGATGAGAATGGGAACGCTGGAGCTGCGCTGAGGGATTCCTCGATCTGATACCACAACAGTCAGGTTATAACTTGGCACTGCTTCAAAGTCAAGCTCCTCCACCAGGATCAGAGTGCCGACTGTCTGGAAGCCCTGCCCCTCCAAGAAGCGCACGCTGCTCTCAATCTGGAAGGTATTACCTGAGTTGCCACTGGCAATGGCAAAATCAAAACCGCAGTTGTCCCGCGACAGGTCTCCGTCCACAGCTTCTAAGGTCAGAACAGTTGATCCAGGAAGCCCATCTTCACACACAGTGGCTCTGTACTCTGACTGGTGGAAGATGGGGGCGTTGTCATTGACATCGGAAACGTGTACCTGGACAGTGGCAATGGACGAAAGGGATGGAGTGCCCTGGTCCCGCACCTCAATTACCACCAGGATGGAGGGATTCTTAAAATCAAACTCTGTTCGTTGGTTGACAAACAGAGTACCTATAAGATTAAAAAGAACGTGGTTATTAAAAGAGTAACTTCATTTTAATCTTCTGTCCAGAGCTCATCGTCCCAGTTGGATTTGTGGCTCATTGAAATAAATAATGAAATTGCAATTTAATTTTGCAAACACTGTAGCAGGTTTGGGCACATGCTGTTGAGTGGAAGGCAAAGGAATAGTAATTGAGAATAAGAGACAAAATGAGACAAAATGACTACTCTTTTATAATGGACTTCTTATTAGATGCTATCTCAAGCAAAACATCGGAGACAAATAACTTAAATAAATGAATAAATTTGGCTTTGATTGACTTTTAATGAACAAAATGATTAAATATGTCGGCAAAGCCTGTTGCAAATATGTCCAAACTCCATATGTGCATCCAAGAAGAGCCTTAGGGGATAACATTTTTATGAAGGGTAATTACGAGGAGCTCTAGTTAGAGAACAGTTGTGAACAGCTCTAAATGTGCGCGCAGTAATCTCACCGTTGCTTGGGTCGATGTAGAAGACGCCCCTCGTTGATGACATCACTCTGTAGGTTATCTTGCCGTTCTCCCCAGAGTCACGGTCAGTGGCTGTTACTGTGATGACTGCACTGCCTGCTGGGAGGTGCTCTGATACGGTGACCTAATAAGAAACACGTCATGCAGATTAAAAGAGATTATATATCCGTTACAGGCACTTCAACAATTTAACGAACATGTCGATTATCAAAAAGGTGGAGGTATACGCATGTGTGAGGACAGGTCAAGTAGCCGTACCTGATACAAGTCTTGAGTAAAGGTGGGTGCGTTATCGTTCACATCGTCCACCAGCACAGTGATGTTAGCCTCGCTTTGGTGTATAGAGTCGGATGAGCGGACAGTCAGAGTGTACCACGTCCTGTCCTCATAGTCCAGAAGGCCAGTCAGAGACACCCCTCCTCCGTAACGATGAATCCCAAACATGCCTTGAATGTTTGTATCCAGGTGTAGTGTGTAAGAGAGGGCTGGCCCTGAGTCTACGTCATTTCCTGTTACTTGGGTGATAACTGTGCCAATCATAGTATCTGTATGATAAAAAAATTGCAGAGGCAGGAGAAGAAAACATTTAGGTTGCTGCTGAAATAAAGCACAGAGATTCTTAGTAAAAAAAAAAAAAAAAGACATTTTCTTTATTAAGAAATATCCTGTTCTTGAGAGCCTTGATCTAATAGACAGGAAATGAACAGAGGAACTTGGCAATAGCTTGTTTCATAATAGGGTCAGACTTTTCTCTCTGAGCCCCACTGAGTGAGCTGCCAGGGAGTGTGATGTGAGGCTTTATGATAAGATCACTGGACTAACTTCCACTGTGAAGCTGACTTACCCTCAGGCACTCGGATCTCCCGATGGAGAGGAATCATGGGACTGTTGTCGTTGAGGTCGATGATGATCACAGTGAGAGTTGCAGAGCCAGCCAGTCGCGGGGTTCCCCGGTCTGTTGCCGTAACAACAAGCCTGGTGGCAAATAATGAATGTCAGCGTCTGAACTTTTAACTTTTCTGAATCCGGTTGTGTAATGATTCACCCCCCCCCCCACCAAGATCAGCCCTTTTTTTGGAGTCAGAATTAGAATTAGAAAAAATTAAAGCGCTCACTTCCAAACGTAATGTAAAAGTAAATCTTTTACACTTTTTAGTAAAATATACAAAACAAAGGATATTAACCATTAAGTTATCACAGTAACAAACATTAAACATGCACTTGTCACGGGCAGAGATGAGTCGAGAGGAGCCACATGGCAGGATGTGATAACAGACAAGGAGAAAAAAAGAGAAAAACTCACTTTGTTTGCGTCCAGATCTCTCTGTCCATTATGGCTGCAGTGGTGATGCTGCCGGTCACTGGGTCTATTTTAAACAAGCCACTCATGGACGATGACCTGATAGAGTAGGTCACCTGACCATTTTGTCCCTGGTCCAGGTCATCTGCAGCAACCTGAGGAAATGACCAACCCATTTTGGAAATGAAAATATGGAAATATTTGCAGCAGCTGTAACATGAACTAGTGAGCAATATAGGACTTGGAAGTCAAGAGTTAATAAAAATGGACCTGGCTTCATGGCATACATTATTCTCTGGTATATTCAGATGGGACACTGACAACACATGCAATTGAACAGAGTCATTTCTCTACACTGTTGAAACAATCCAGGTTTCTGAAGCACGAGTTACTTTTTTTTTTCCAACCATAATAGACGTGTGGGCTACTGCACCTGAATAATGGGAAAATCATAGCCCTGTGCCTCTCTAATGTAGGCCACATAGTTCTGGAGTTGGAAGCGTGGCAAGTTGTCATTGACGTCCTGCAGGATTAAGTTGACAGCCATGTAGGAGCTGGAGGATGCTGTCTCAGCTTTCACCACAAGGCGGAGTTTCGGGGTCTCCTCAAAGTCTAGTTCTTCAGATTTCTGGACCCATATTTCACCTAATTCACAAAAATAACAATGAGTCACTGTAGGTTTGGAAAACATTGTTTTACAGGGCATGCTGCCATCTCTGTACTTACCAGTAATGGAGTTTATTCCAAAAGATTGCATTCTGTTTCCACTGAAAATACTGTAGCTGATACCAGTTTGAGAGCCATCGGGGTACTGGGCCTCAGTCTGTGTTACTACTGTGCCTGTAAGGTGAAAAACACACTTGGTTGAAACATGTTTACTTCCAGTTATTATTTCTATTACACATTCACAAAATTCCCAAGTAAAAACATTGATCTCTAATATTCAAACCTTTTGCAGCGTTCTCCTGCAGACTGATGTCTCGAGCCTTGCGAGAGAAGCGAATCCCTCTGTAGCTCTGTTCCCTGATATAAACGATAACCACCCCCAGGGAAGATTGAGCCGGGTTGCCCTGATCCATGGCCTGAACTATCAAAGTTCTCTGGCTTTGGGTCAGAGTCTGTAGCTTCTCTGTGGCCTGGATGTCTCCCGTCAGTGAGTTGATGGTGAAGCCCCTCACAGGGTTGGCGAAACGATAAAACACAGAGCCATTAGCCCCGAAGTCCTTGTCCTCCGCCCTCATGGTGGCCAGCACTCGGCGGCTGGACACGCTGCTGGCGGAGATGTTCACAATAAGCGGGTCCTGAATGAAGAAGGGCGCATTGTCGTTCACATCCTGAATGTAGACGGTCACCTGAACTGTGGAGTTGTGTGGGTTTGCAGGGGAGGAGTCAGTGGCACACACATTAAAGGTGTAAGAGGCAGTTCTCTCTCTGTCCAGGGGTGCTGCTGTGATGATGCGGCCTGTGTTCTGGTCTATGATAAACATGCCCTTTGAGCCAGTGCTCAGAAAGTACAGCACCTGGCTGTTGGGGCCCTGGTCCAGATCAATGGCTTTCACCTCTAGGACCAGTGAGCCGATGGGAACATCTTCCGAAACGTCTGCAGTGTAGCTGCTACTCTGAAACTGAGGGCTGTGATCGTTGATGTCCATAACGGTCACCTCCACCGTGGCAGAGCTGCTGAGGGGAGGGTGGCCCTGGTCCTGAGCCGTGACTGTTAGCGTGTACCCAGCCCTCCTCTCTCGGTCCAGAGGCCTTGAGGTGGACAACACACCTGACTGTCTGTCCAAGAGGAAATCTCCCAGTGGATCTCCAGCTGCAAGTAGAGTAATGGCAAACGGTTAAATCATGGGAGCAGTTGAGCTTATCATTTAGAAACTCAATGGTACAATAAACAAAATGCCAAATCACCAGTAATTTTGTAGTTCATTTCCCCACTATCTCCTGCATCCTGGTCTGTGGCTTTCAGGGTAAACAGAGGCAATGTGGCCAGGTTTTCAGGCACATCTATGCTGTAGTAGAGACGTCCAAAGAAAGGGGCGTTGTCATTCTCATCAAGCACTCTGATCCTCACTGTGGCTTTGGCATAATTGGGAGGGAGGCCTTCATCTTTTGCATAAACTGTCAAAACATAAGAAAACAATCACACCCAGACCATTAATAACAGTATTAATGGTGACTTTAAAGAGATGGTGAAATTTGAAATTCGCAAAGTAGCTCTTAAATATTTTGCATCCCAAAGCAGTCATCTTTGGGCATGTTTTATCTGTGATGGTGGACATCTGTCAGAGGGCAGTACCTGTCACGGTGTAATACTCCTGGAGCTCCCTGTCCAGCGACTTAGAGGTAGTTATTACACCTGTCACTGGGTTGATGCTGAAGCCCTCCTCTGAGATTCCACCATATGTCACTTGCCCATTGGTTCCTACAGAGAAACACACACTCATTGTAAAAAACAAAGCTACCAAATGTCACCAAAGCTTTAAGAAAAAAAACAAAAGGTGTTTGGATTTCTCTTGTTAATGGCATGCATACCTATTTGTTTGTTTGTCATGAGTTTTTGCTGTCAAAGCGTTTCGCAGTGGCGGCCCTCCCTCAGTTGTCTGGATGCCAGATTGTGTGCTAACAGAGAGCAGTCTGGCAACCTCACCTGTTTACTTCACTAATTGCTTTTGGAGAGAAAATTTATAATCTTTCTGTTTTACGTGCTTCTGACTAAGTCAGAGGGAATGCACCCTTTCTGTACCCCGCCCCCACCATACTGAGTCTTCAATTAAAAACAACTGTTAATGTCAGCACATGAAGGCTGAGATGAAATACGGGCATTTTTTCCCATCTTGATTGCTGATGTGGCACAATTTGAAAGAATTGTTGATTTAAAAGTAGGATTACATGTGCAGGCTGCAGTAACCAAGTCAGTGCACGGTGTATGTCTCACCTTGGTCCAGATCAGAGGCGGACACCGTCAACACACTAGTTCCTGGTGGCCGGTTCTCAGAGATCTGGGCTTCGTACTGGCTCTCCTCAAACCATGGCACCTCATCGTTAACATCAATCACGTGGACACACAGCAGCTGGCTGGATGAGTGTTGGGGTATCCCATGATCCTCAGCGGTTATTGTCAGGTTAAAGACGTCCTGCTCCTCACGGTCCAGAGGTTTGAAAATAGACAGAGAGCCTGTAGAGAGATGAATCAGGAGTGAAATGTGAGGCGAGGTTTCCTGTATGTGTGTGTGTATGTGTGTGTGTGTGTGTGTGTGTGTGTGTGTGTGTGTGTGTGTGTGTGTGTGTGTATCTGTGAGTGGGTGTGTTTTATTATAGCCTGTTTCACAGCGGCAGTTACACGCGACAACTTCGGCACGAAAGAATGCTATCGGAGGCAATAAAACATGCCACTTTCCATGGTTGTGTGTAGTCAAGTGATTTAAAAAGCAAGTGTGAAATGTTGCCGTGTGAGGCCCAAATCAGAGCTAATCTCCTCCATACACACAGCTTTGCCTACCTGAGCGCTACCACCACCACCACTGCTCTAACAGCCCAACAGTCTGGCCACAGTTTACGAGATTTTCCATTGGAGAATGCCGCAGCCATCGAGAAAGAAGCAGTAAACACAGGCTCTAGACACGCAACAGCCAGGCCTGCCGTGCTCCGTAGAAATTAGGGGCACCCTTGCTTTTTCATTATCCTGCCTTAAGATGGTAGAGCTTGCATTGATTCAATTTCAATTTCATGCTTTAAAATGAGCTGCAACTGTTAAAGAAAGAGGTCCAAGGCTGTTTTGGTTTTAACTTTTTTCTTCATGTTTTTGCTTTGTATCTTGCTAGGACTGAGATAACTTGCCCCTAAGCCTTTAATCTGGTAGGAGTTACAGGCTGGAATATTTTCACCAAATTTGACTCCTCTGTGATCCTGACGTATCCCTGGTCACTGATAACACATGGACAGAAAAAAAGGCAGTTGGAAGCAGGAGAAAGTTTTTACTTTGGATGTTTTTCAATTCCAAAATCCTAACCCTATATGAGGTTTGGGGAGCCAACACTTTGGACTGCTGTGTGAGGGTTAGCTGAGGTTTCTCAGACACATTTTTATTGTCTTATATGCAGAAGCCGTTTATCACCATTTGATATGTTAATCCCTGAATAGTGCTGTCTTTTGGAAGGAAGCAATTCACCATATCACCGGTGTATTCTCCCTTCGCTCCAAAAGTGAAATTAATAACCTCCCCTCTGACAATGACTGATGAGAATGTGTCTCATACTGTGACCTTATATATTCCTAATCATAGCTTGATAGTTCTCTCTATTGTGGTCAACTGCGGGCAGGAGTAATGAAAACAGAGTATGCAGAGATGGTACCTGGTCTCTGGTCACTGACCCCAAAACGGGAGCAAACCAGGTGCTCAGAGGATTAACTCTGTCAGTATTCTAACAAATAACCAGTGTGCATGAAAACACTTCAAGATGGGAGCACATTCAGGGCTGAAGCAGAAGTGGCATGCATGACAGACGTTGAATGTTTCCATCCCCGAGCTGCTCTAACGGGCATCCCGGTTGGCGACTTGAAGGGGAAGGCGGAGCCAAAGTTGACACGTGTCTCAAACACCACAACAAAGCCCACAGGACCAAATAGCCCAAGGTCAATGTTGACTAAGTGACAGAGTCTCATGCAAGCACACAAACACATGTGTGCATGCCTCCACACACACACACACACACACACACACACACACACACACACACACACACACACACACACACACGTGCGTACACGTAAACACGCGTAACTGATCCCTTCTCTAATGGTTCCCAGAAGCCCGAGCAGGAGGTTCTTTGGTCTTTCATGGGAATAGATCCACAATAACAGATGATAGGTTGTGTGTGTGTGCGTGTGTGTGTGTTTAATATTTGGCAGGCTGCTCTGTCTGTCTGGCCTCCAACTGAGAGAAATAAGTCATGAAAGGTGAAGCAAGAGTTGTGCAGCACTAAGATTTAAGCAGAGTATTACAAGAGTTTGTGTGTGTTTATGTAGCGGGAGGTTTGGTAATTCTGGTGGTTGGCTGTGTGGAAGCACATGGAAAGGTGAGTACACATGCTCTGCATGTGTGAAATACAGAGGTGGCACAAATGCTTTAAAAGTCCATGAAAAAACCCAAACAGAGGTGAACAGATGCAGATTCGCTTGTCTGTTTAAATTGAAAATATTTCAACATAAGCAGGGGATTTGCGAGACACAGTAATTCTTAAACACTGGAATTCCCAACAGGTGCTATAAATATAAAATAATAAAGGACAAGCTGAACATTTTAACGTTATTAAAATGAAAAAAACAAGAGCAAAAAAGAGTGGGCCTGGTGGAAAATAAGTATTTGAAAACCTTTCCTGATAATACCCTGCAAACTGATTGCAGTAATCGTCTGAGCGGAAACAAAATGGGGCTAACCGATTAAAACAAGTGCTGTACATATGTTGCATATGCACAAGGAGCAAGGAAAGACATTCCAGAGTAAGAAATACAACTTTATGAAAAACTAATCATGATCATAATTTTCTTCCAAAGTGTTCTCTCAGATATATTGACTTACGCAACACTACCACCAGACAGAACCTGATGATTCCCCAAATGATCTGATTCTACAATATCTGCGCTTGGCAACTATCAACATTTTTACTGCATTGGCACTGGGCTGGACTTACCAGTGTTAGGGTTGAGGCTGAATGTCCCCCCAGTGTTGCCCGACTGGATGCTGTAGGTCACTCTGCCATTCTCCCCCTGGTCTGCATCTCTGGCCATGACATACAGCGCCACAAAGCCCACCGGCTGGTCTTCCATCACACTGACAGCTGTTGGCGAGCTGAACACTGGTGGATTGTCGTTCTCGTCGGTTACGTACACCCTCGCCGTGACAGAACCCCAGCGCCTCTGGCTGGCATCGTTGGCAGAGTCTGTTGCCTTTACAACCAGAATCAGGTTGGACGTGACCTCATGGTCCAGCTCCTGGCCCAAGGAGAGAACCCCAGTGGAAGGGTCGAGGGTTAGTAGGCTAGGGGTGTTTGGCCACTGGTGGAAAATGGAGTACTCCAGCTCGCTGTTGGGACCACTGCCATCCTTATCTGTGGCCTGGAAGGTATAGACAGAAGAGCCGGGCTCCATGTTTTCAGAGATGACAATTGTGATGGGGTCCTCGGGGAACTGAGGGGCGTGGTCATTGCTGTCCTCTATGTCAATGTCCAGGTGGACCAGGGTGCTGCTAGGAGGGGCCTGAGAGAGGTTATCCACCTCAATCTCCAGGGTGTAGCGTGCGTCTCGCTCATAGTCAAGAGGACGAGCTAGGTACACGTCTCCGTTCAGACGGTCAACGACAAAGGTCCCATCTCGGTCTGTACCCCCAACCACCGCGTAGGTCACCTCCCCTTCTTCGGGGGTTTCTCTGTCATGAATGCGGACCGAGCCAATAACAGATCCAGGCTTGGTCTCCTCCACAGAGTTGAAGGATATGGAGAATGAATTGGTCTTAGAAGTTGGTCTGTTAGTGCTGAGAACCTGCATAGAAGAAGAACACGGTATGAATATTTGAGGGCACAGCTACATAACAGTGGATCTAATGTTTTCATTGAGATCCCTTGTGGCAACTCAAGTTTATAAATGTCAATACAAAGTAATATTTAATGGATTTGGGGCAAAACAAAAACAGATTTTGTCCTCTCGTCTCTCTTGTACTGTATGTCTTCACTGGGAACAAATGAAACCCGCTACAAGAGGTTTTTATGGACATGAATAACACGTCTGCTAACCTTAATCACACTTAATCTGATACTCATGTCGCTGCCAGGAAACATAATAAATGATAAAAGTAACACAATCAAGAGGAGGAAATGGTGAGAGGGTTTGAATCTAGCTTTACACTCCCTTTGATGAGCAATTCAAGTGTCCTCAAAGACTACAACATTGTTACTTCTCTCCTTTGTATGAAAAGAGCACCATAAGTAACACACAAGACACATTGTTTTAATAAATCATAAGCAGCTGTATAGGGGGAGGTAAAGGGAGCGGTTATGCTGATCACATATTCAGCAGCATTACTGACTGTTTATTAAGGTGAAGGCGTGATCTAGATACTCAGCACTACAGAACAGTTCCCACAATGAGTAGGCACGCAAAAAAATAAGCTGTGTTTGTTGTGAAATCTTATATGACAAGCTGTAAATTGCTTCCATATTTAATGGAAAAGCAGTGTTCCAGAAATAAATCGGTATAGTCTCATCCTATCATCGATGGATTTAGAAAAGATGATTAAAGGAAATTACAGAAATGCGTCAGCGGGCAAGAAAAACACTGCATTGTTTAATCCAATTAACTAATAATTATGACTTTAATTTTTTGTTGTTGGAAGGGAGGAAAAACTAAAGTGGTACTTAATGGATCTGTTTACATGGCAACTCTATTTTCCTGGAACCTATACATCTATGTCCCTTCGAGGGTTCTTCCATTGTGTCCCTTTTCTGTTCTATATTAACTATTAACTGAATTACCTTTAATGCTGTGTTTTACGTGAGCGTATAGCCCTGCTGCTCATTGCAAAAAAGGGCTACTGTGTTAAAAAAGTGTTGAAGTCATTGAGTATGACCTTGATCAGAGCCGTCTACAGCTGGCCCTCATCACAAGCCAGCTGGGAGTATTTGATTCAGACCCACTTTTCCATTTCAGATAGAAATTTCCCTTTTGAAAAGTCACAGGGGAAGAAAAGGGAGGGGATGGGAGGGAGGCTTGTCAAAAGTGAGGGTGATATGTCTGCAACTACTCTGAGGGCCCCAAAGACATGGATCCTCTCAGCCCCAAGTCTATTCTTTGATATTAAATAGGTGAGTAGTGAGGGTGTTTGTGCTGGCCACGCTCCAAATAAAGTCTGACCTGAATGGTGAGGGGGCAGGAGGTACTGCGAGGGGGAAGTCCTCTGTCGGTAGCTGTCACCGTCAGGGTGTACTCAGCCCGCTCCGAGTGGCTCAGAGGGGATGATGAACGCAACTCTCCAGTGTTTGGGTTCAAAGAGAAACGCTCAGCTCTGGGACCTGGGAGAGAGAGAGAGAGAGACAGTCCCTACTTTAACTGGAGAGCATGTGCAGTACGTGGGGGAGCAAAATGCACTTTATTTCACTTCACTTCATGTGTATTATAACACTTTTTTACAGTATGTTTACAGTATTTACACACATGGACACCAATAATAAGCCATTATTATCCTACAATATATGCTTATACCATGGCCATGGGTGGCAGATCGCCCTTAAAGGTGTCCTGATATGCATTATTCTCTTCCTTTGTTATCAGGACAACTCACTGAGTACTAGCACTTTCTTAAAACACAACATGTACTACATTTACATACATATACTACATTTTTTGCACATATAAGTACTCTCTTTACTACCTGATAAAGAGTAGAATACGGTTCCATTCTCCCCTTCATCGGGGTCTTTGGCTTGCAGCGTGCCCAGTAAAACCCCAGAGGACTGTCCTTCTGTCACCTACGGGTTAAAACACAAATCGATGTCACCAAAGCCATGAAAGAAATTTCATGTTCTGCCTGTCTGTGTGTCCGGTCTTGTTGCATCACCTGTATGATGAGGTTTTTGCCCGACTGGCTGTGGGTGAAAGCAGGGTCATTGTCGTTGTCATCCAGGACAGTGATGAAGGCTGTGCCTGTGGCGCTGCGAGCGGGCGAACCTCCGTCTTGAACCACCATCACCAGCTGGTAGCTCGACTGCTGCTCTCTGTCCAGAGTAGTCCTTGTACTGATCTCACCTGGGGGGGGGGGGGGGGGGGGGGGGGGGGCGAGAAGGGTGGTGGATGAGAGCGATTTCATGCCGAAGCACTAGTCCAGAGCACTGGAATAATGATGAGAGACTTAAGAGCCAGCAGGCTTTGATCAATGACACACAAGAAACAGACATGCACAGCCAGAAACTAATCACAAATCAGACTGTGAGTCTCCACCCACAGACTAACAGGCCCAGCAGCCCAATTAGAGCCCAGCAAGATGCTTAGTGCCACTGTCACCATCATCTGACTAATTTATGACGGCGGGGGGGAAGAGGCAACTGTAGTCTCTCATCTTTTAGAGATGAATAAACATTAAATTCGCAAATCATTTACATTTTCTATGACTTAAAGTCATTCTTGCGGAATCATGACAGCTTGTCCTTCACACTGATGGAGGATATTTGAGCCCAGCGACTCGCTCGGTTATTTTCGACTCAATCTATAGAAAGAAATGTAATAGACGGAGCATTCTGCATTTTTGGGGTAAATTGCCTTCAAATAATCTAGAAGACATCCAATATTCAACAATAATATCTGCAGTGCAGCCTTTCTTTTCTTGTGCTGACCTTTGTTAACAGCAGCTTCACTAAAACATGGCATTGCAGTTTGTTTGTTTTACTTATGCCTGCTCTGTTCTTTAAGCATCTCTCTCTTAAACATCTGCAAAGACATCTTTACATAGAGGGTGTACTTTTTCTGCATAAATGCACACTTTTTTAGTTGCCTAATTAAGTAAAGCTAAGCTATCACCATTCTTACACTCCAATCCAAGAGACCAGCAGTGACTGCTGCTGGGATTAATTTAACAATTAGTACATCACATTTTCAATTAACCTGTGTGGGAGTTAATCTGGAAGTGGCGATCGGGGTGCAGGAAACGGTAGCTGAGGCGTCCGTTGGTGCCACTGTCTCGGTCTGACGCCGTCACGTGACCAAAGCCTGTTCCCGCAGGCAGGTTTTCTCTTGCAGCCATGAATAACCTCTCCTGTGTGAGCCGAGGAGAGTTGTCATTCTCATCAGTCACCGATATCCGCACTGTGGCACTGCCCGTCTTCTTCAACTGTCCATGACCCTGGCTGGCCAGCACTGTTAGAAGGTACATGTCCTTGACTTCTCTGTCTAGGGAATTCTTCACAAACAACCAGCCACTGTCTGCAGCAATGCCAAACCCTGCAGCATCTCCATCTGGACGCAGGTGATACGCCAGGGGACTGAAGTAACCTGAGCCAGAGGTTTCTCTGTTCAGAGCCCTGACCTGCAGGAAGCGTGTGTTTATCGGAGTCCCTTCTTTTAGCTCCACGCGGTAGGTGAGAGTATCAAACACAGGTCCCTGGTCATTCTCTGCCTGGACATGAACCACAAGCACAAAGGTGGCACTAAGTTGGGGCACTCCACCATCCTTGGCAATCACCCGGAGGTCATAACGGGGAGCAATCTCATAGTTGAGGCTCCCTACCAATCGGATCTCTCCACTACTGCGCTCTATACTGAAGGTCCGCTGGATTCCACTTGGAGAAGAAAGGTCAAAGTTGAGCAGCCCATTGACTCCGGAGTCTCCGTCCTCAGCTTGGACACGATACACCACTGTGCCCATTTCTGTATGTTCCGGCAGCAGCAGGGACTCGGAGGACGAGGGCAGGAAAACAGGCGGGTTATCGTTGATGTCTGCGATGGTAATGTGGACACGGGTCTGGCCAAATGCAGGGGGGTTGCCACTGCGGGCCTGCACCTCCAGATCAATAGCTGATTGGGCTTCATGATCCAGGGGCAGACTTGTCCTTAGGGCCCCAGTGTCAGGATCCACTGTGAAGTAGCCTCCTGGGTCCCCTGAACTGATGGTGTAGGAGATATCTCTAGAGGTGTCTGGAAAGGGAAAAAGATGACAAAAACCAGATAAACATCACCGTGGCTCAGGAGGCTGTGCTAAAAGCACTGAAGTAACAGTATACTCCAACGATGTCATTTTTCAATTTTCATGACTGGAATAGAGCCCTAAATACTCCGAAAATGAATATACAAACACAGTTGTCAAATGGTATTTTTGATTGATGTTATTTCAAAGTAAAGTGTGTATAGTGGCCCAGCGCCTATTTGTACAAGTGGTGCAGGGAGCAGAAAAGAAACTCGCCCAATCCAGTGTGACTGATAAATGTATTCTGAACTATTCAATATGGGCTGTGAAGCTCAATGTGGGTGCCTGTGAGTGAGTCAGTAAGTCGGCTAGTGAGTGAGTGATGAAGAATAAAGGGCATGTTGTTTGTTGTCCCCACCTATCTTACTGCTGGCCTTGACGATGCCTACGACTGTCCCCCGCAAGACATCCTCTGATACGGAAAAGTAGTACTGAGTCTGTTCAAAGACAGGTGGAGCCACCAGCCCTGCCACCACGCTAATGTTGACTCTGGCACTGACGAGGGCAACCAGACCGCCACCGTCCTGAGCAGAGATTACCATGGGAATCACAGAGTTGGCCTTCCCGTAGACAGACCGAGACAGGGAGATCACTCCTACAAAAATAAAGACGTAGACAAGGTTGAGACAAACATCGCACAACGTTATAAAACACGAACAATACAAAATAATGTGATGGACAAAATCATTTCAGCTTCTTAAATAATTGAAATCTTAAAAAGTATAAAGTATCCAGGAAGGAACTGCAAAATGACTTGTGCCTACCTGTGTCTTTGTTGAGAGTAAAGTAAGGGGAGGCCCCTCCAGGTACTGTTTTGTATGTAATTCTGCCATTCTCGCCTGAGTCTGGGTCATAGGCGGTCACTCTGACAACAGATGTCCCAGGGGCGCTCTGCGTGCTCAAACTGACAGCATAGCTGACAGGGTAGAAGGCGGGTCGGTTATCATTAATGTCGGCCAGATCTACCTTCACGTAGGCTACTGAGCTCAGTCCACCCTGCAGAGGAAACAAAAAGCTTCTTTGTTATAGCTTCACATACATTAAATCATGAACAGGAAAAACACACCTGAAAGCAGGATTGAGGCCACATTAATTGTGCAAGTAGACCACATTAACAGCGAAAGTCAGTAAAAGTAAAAACCAGCAGTAAACCCTGTTAAAATTTCAATGTATAGCAGCGGCCTCTAAAATATAGTCCCTGCCGGTTTGTGCAGGGATACAGATTGATAGTTTCCCTCGGGAAAGAGCAATATGTCATGACCCGTGGAGGGTGAGAGGGCCCGCCGCAACAGAACAATCTGTTTCATAGGCTTTTCATTTTCAGAAAATACAGTGCAGGCTTTTCATTTCGACCAGGTGGCAAAAAACGAGGGAGGCGGCAGCCCAACTTGTTAAAATATTACTGCCTTGACAGTTGAGGCATTTCTCCATCTGATTGCTTTAACATGGCTGCAATAATTTTTTCTTTCATTTTAAACCTTTTATTTGTTAAGTATTATTTGGCATAAAGTGAACAGGATATACTACTTTTGATTAAGCCAGCCATAGAGATTTTATATTTAGTTTTTTACTTGGCTGCTCAAATCAAAGTTTTTCTGCATGGTTGGCCATGTGTCTGCTCTGCCTTCTGTATGAAAAGCACGGCTGCTGTGTTTATAGGATTACTCTGTGGCTCAACGGATTCATATTAAGCATGATTTCAAAATGCGGTGGCTCACCCCATCCACTGCAGTTACAGTAAAGTCGAAGCTGGCTGGCCCTTGATCTCTGTCTAGTGCGGCACTCGTGCAGATCCGGCCAGTCTCCTTGCCAATGGTGAACTGAGATGGAACCACGCTGGTAACGACAGAGCCAAGGGAGTAGGTAACGGAGCCAAAGGAGCCGCCGTCTGCGTCTGTCGCAGTCACCTGCAGAGAAGAAAACATGCTGTTGGTTAAACACTCCAACATTATGCATTAAAATTTGAATTTATTGAGTTGGAAGGGAAACATCCTACTGGATAAACTCAGCAGTTTCCATACTCATTAATAATACTACTCTAAAGCCGCAGCAGATCAAATCTAAATTCTATTAGAGGGATATAAGAGTGATGACGATCCACAAACTGAAACAAGAGCACCATACCAGGTGCCTTTTGAAAGCATCTTTGGACCTGGTCTTTGTTGTTTATCTGAACCTGAGCATGGGCCAACCGGGCCCTTTGGCAGAAAGAGGCTCAGAGGGAATGAAGGAGGGTGGCGGGGAGGAGGATGACTTCTACAGGCTCTGGGAGGGCTGCCAGCAGGGAAAATTGCCTGCTTCAGGAGTGGCGTCTGTCTGCAAAGGACAGTGACAGGGACGGCTGCGCAACAATGGGATACCACACAGTATGCTTCAGTGCAGCGCATTAGAACCCAATGGAATATCCAAGTTGAGGTCTGGTTTTAATAATGCCGCACATCTACAGAGGGCTGCAGCTATAAAAGCAGCTCACAAGCCGTCAGCCGGGGAGCCGACTCAATTACTACAGGATCTCCCAAGACAGAGCGAGAGCAAATACACCAATCAGATTGGGCCCCTAGGTACCAGCAGTATAATTGTTTGCAAGTGTTGGCGCTGGATCACAGTTTGCCAGAGATTACAGTCGGGCTCAACCTCACAAGTTGATTAGAATTCTCCTTCCTTCCATCTTTTATAAATGGATCTTTTTAAGAAAACACTAATTGTTAGAAAAAAAAAAGAGAAAAAGCTCAGTTCATGCTCTGGTGCTCCGCAACACTCAGCAGCAGGGAGCCTCCTCTGCGTAAGACGGAGTAGTTCTCAGGATCATTGCCAAGAAAAATAAGGCACGCCATGCTTATCATCAAGAGCTGACTTTTTCTAAAGATGGCATTGGTATGAGTGTGAATAGATGGAAATCATTCATTCAAGGCGATGAAGGTTTGGCTACTCCGTCTCTTTCCTGAGCAGATGGCAGACGGGGGACTCAGCAGAGAGCATGCTCCACACTCTTGACTGTAACTCCTAACAGAGGGTGAGTAGTGTGTAGGAGTGAAGGGAGTTGTAAAGCTGGCAAAGGCGCAAGCCAAAGAGAAGAATAATAAACCGCATGAGGAAAGGGGAAACCAAGAGCAATACAAGAAAGCCACTCCATCTTTTAACGTGCGGAGGCTGCAGCTTACTGTAATATTTTATCATTTTGCAGCGGGACAAGTTATTTATAACAAGCCCGCAGCTTTATATGCTTGTTTTCTTTCACAGTTGTGTGATGAGTGTCGGCTGGAGGGAAAGTTGAAGGAGCATTCTAGCAATACCTAGGTCTTATATATGCTGCAAACATTTCAAAACAGATCTGTAGTGGAATATTTCCCCCATTGAGACTGACCCGCGTGGCAGGCATTGCATGTACGAGCTATTTGAGGAGACTCCGTGTTGCTTTCCATTTAAGCCACAACCACCCATAAAAACTTTTTTTTACAAAGTACACCCATATGCAGTTAAAAGAAAATCCAATGTAAAAAGCCCACATTTATATTTATGATCCAAAAACTTGAAAAAGGAAAGAAAAAAAGATGAAAAAGTGAAAGTTACTTTTGGTGGGGTGGGAGTCGGTGCTCTTTTGAACCCTACGAATCCATAATGACACAGAGTAAAACTTACTGGCGTGTTCAAAGTTAACACACAACAATTACATTACCAGTAAGGGTTCTCAGTAAGTTTAAACTTGAGCAAAGTACAATGGTACAGTGTGTGCACCAGAGATACTGAGCAAAGAGACAGGGGATTGAGTGATGCGTACTCCATGAAATAATTTACATGAGGAGGATCCGGTGCTTTAATAATTACCCTTCTCCCAGTGCTCCAGCACTGCACAGAGTAGTGAAGATATTTGGAGCCATATGTGGTTTGAACAATATGTTCCATGAGTTAAGTGTATGACTGTGTATGGGGGGAAATATACTGTATGATAATAAACCACACAATCACATTTGCATAAGTCCTAACCACTGTAAGTAGAATGCCTGAAGCGATCAGTCTATTTTGGAATCTGCAGAGACTGTGATTTCAATTCCACTCTCATTTCTGAGTTAATAGCAGCCTATCACTGTCATCTTGCTGGATCGCAGACTTCTCTGTCCAGGGGATTATAATTTTTCAGCCACACATATGAAATGACATATGAGGCCATATGCAAATGAACAAAAATGAGCAGGACAATTAGCCAAACCCAAAACCATGAAACCTGAGAGATGAGGATAACCTAACAAAATGTGGCCTCTGGTGTCAACGATTACGATGAATCAGTAACAAAGCCACTATAAATCTCAACAGATGAAACACGATTCTCACAGAATCTTAGATAAAGAACGAAAGTTACTTGGGATGTTACATAATGCTGCAGTCCGCCATTCATTTCAATACGTTGACACACACTTCTGTTTTTCACTTTAAAATGCTCTTTGTTTATCTTTTGACAAAAACAAAGTCCTCATATGCATGAGGACATTACGATTATTGCCTCCTCTACATCTGCATACTGTACATTTTGAGGAAAAGGAAAGTTTTTTAAGTCATAAGTAGGAATTCTCCGCCCTGCAGGGGGTAGAAAAATAACATTCACCACATTGTCGTGTCCATCTTGACATGGATACTAGAGGCCTCTCTTTCTGTTTCCCACTGACTTTTTACACGTTCTACTGCAATGTATAGGTATTATGCAAAGTCTCTATTTCTATTGGATTAAAAGTTCAAAAGCAGGAGTAATCTTAGATCATCAGCAGCAGCCAGCAGTATTCTCCCTACACTCTGTGTGTGTGAGTGAGGCATGATGGGAGCTGTCTTATCAGCAGGGGAAAGGCAACGTTTGGCCGTGTCCTTAGTTAAACAAGCTGGGGGAATCCAAAGATAACTGGGGCACTTGTGGTTCTCCCATCAGATTCCAGGAGCCTTCCACAGGAGACTTACTGACTGACTGACTGTCCAATCAAGAGAACAGGATTCACAGGAGAGAACATGCATTTCTATGTTTATGTAGAATATGTTCAAATGGAATCATGATCCTGAGGCTTTTGGATGCTCCAAAGTGTTCTGGCCCATGTCTTCACTCTGTGGCCTGAGAGAGAGCCAGGCCTGGAAAAGAACAAGCCCAGGATTTAGGTTCGTTCTATTTTTAGAGTTGAATTTCCCAAAAGACCAATTATTATTCTCTTACACGATTGACCACTGTGGCTTTCTAGTTCTTGTTCTTATATTTTTGTGGATAAGGCAAAAGCACGTATGTCAGCATGCCCAAGCTGCTGCGCCTCCATTGTGCAGGCATGCAAAACAGTTCTCCCGTGGAAAGAACCGGTGCAAAAACCTGTGAGCAAATGAATGATGTATAGCCGAAACCACTAAGGCCAACAAGGGGTGAAATGAAGGCGATGTAGTTTTTAATCATGCTCCCCGTATTTTAGAGTGCCCAGTCAAACAAATCTGTCTCACGTAGTCCTTAGTGAGACCAGCCAATCAGGACTGCAACCTCTGCCAATCCAAATAGGCCAGAAATGACGCAGTGCGCATGTAAATGTTTGCCAACTGGGAAATTATCACACACATCAATCAAACTCTGCATTCAACGTCCTTTGAATGTATCTTAGACGCGTAAGCAAAGACACCAACCTACAAACACTCAGTCTGCACTCTGATTACACACCATAATCTTCTCTGTATTCACCGGATATATATATATATATATATATATATATACAGTATATATATATATATATATATATATATATATATATATACTGTATATATTAAATACTGGATGACATTTTTAAAGCCAGTTGGCCATGCAACTGTGATGGGCTTAAAGAAGTGATTAAATTGAAGACAATTTATAGATTTTTAGATTTCTGTGTCAATGTTGAACAAGAACAAGTTTTCGTCTATAAGTCTGTAGAATAAAGAGGACTATATTTGACAAACTTTGGAGACTTATAAAAGTCAAGGAATCTGAGTACTCCACCTAATCGAGAGATTTTAGTTGCCATCTTTTGGATGAAGGATAAGGTATCTTAAACTCCAGTAATGCCACAATTCGTGTTAATCTGATCTCAGATTCACAGCGAGATCAAGCCCAATCATTTGCTATTTCTCCAAAAATGGAAACTATCCAAATATGAATCTAATAATGCCAAAAAATCAACAGTGACAGTTTCACAGACATGACTAATTAATCCTGTAATAGCAGGATTATCACAAAAGCAATTACATGCAGGGTCTGATAGATTGATGGAGTAACATGAAGATCATTAAAAGACAGTAAAGGCAAAGAGGAAAGCGTAGGCTCAAAGAAATCAAAAGAGTGGGAGAGCTGCAGAAATCTGGACTGAGAGTTGCTTTGAGCTTTCACAGCTGGTGTGAAGCCGTGCACACTCCTCTCACTCCATTGTCCTGGCATCACTTCTGAGGACAGCAGAGACGAAGAGAGCGAGGCCGAGACTGCCTAAAAGCCTCATTCACTACCTCACTAAAGAAGCAGACAGACAGGATAGGGACTTTGTGACATGTCCACCACCACACTAAAGACCCAGACAGAGACCACACCGGTCCGGTGGAAGGAAGATGCCCACACACTGTTGATCAATCTATCCAAAAATATAAACATTTGCCCCACAGACAGTATTGTCTGGATTCCAACCAACCATATGTGAGAGATTTTGATGGTTACTCAGGAGACAAAAAGCTGGCATAGTTTAAGACGTATGTAAGGTCTACGAAATGGTGAAATGAAATACTACCAAACTGTGGCCTGTGATGTCTGGCTGCTTTGTACAAGGGTGATAAAAGAAATGACATTTCAAACGATGTCCCAGCTGAAACAGAATGAAGGTTGTTCCTGAAGCATTCCAGCAGCCTTATTGTGTTAATCAGCTCGTCTGGTGTGAGAAAGCCAGAGCAGATACTGTGGTTTTCCTAAAGTTCAACCTGACTGAAGGACGACTGGATGCTATGCTACACTCGTCTGCGCTGTCTAAGAAACACTGGCTGTGAGGTGAACGCGACATAAAAAGGTCTTGAGACTTTTCTTTTTAAGGGGCTCTGCTTTCCTTTGTATTCCACCGACTTTTGGTAATGTTAGTATATTCGAGTTTTAAGTCAGAGCTTTGTCTGTGTAAAGGAGAAGGGGCAGCTAGTGACAGTTTCACTATCGGCTACATGCTACATGTTTAAATTTAGAAATTACCATTTTTTTAATTGAAAAGTTTGTGGCACTAGAGAGATGTCATGGGCTGATTTAAGTTTATTTCATGGCAATCTGTCTGATAGATTTTGATATTATTGTCTACAAATGGAAATATTGGCATGACGGTGACTCTGTATAAGCTCAAAGGGTCATCAAAAACATTATAGGATTCACTCTGTTGGGACCATTGATATCCACAGTGAATTCAATGGATATCAAGCCAATAGTTTCCAATACATCGCATCATGTGCCAGTGTTGGAGAAAAGCTAAACGTTGACCTGAAGGAAGTGCAAGACAAAAGGCCACAGGGGCCACATGTGAACACCAAGTGTTAAGAGGGTTGGATGGACTGAAACACCAACATGCTTCAACCTCACTGCTTTTGGGGAAAACATCCTTTTGATGGTAGCAAGTCTTTGCGTGTGGCCCGCCAAACAAATGCTATTCACAGGAAACGCTCAAAAACAGCAATTCAAGCGTGACTCTCAATTATCCTTTGCATTATTTCTGTTGTAAAAGCCTCAGCAACGTCGCACTGGCATTGGAGCAGCAACATATATGTTATAATTACGAACCAAGCAGCTATGTAGAGCTGCATTATTAGCAATTCAAATTCACAAAACTTCCTACAGTATCCCTGCATGACTTCACATGAACAATGTATTCCAGATTTGTCAATTGCTTTCTCCGTCCAGATGTCCATTAAAATACATCTGCTGTATTGGGGTATTCCTGTGAAACACCATATAACTGTCAAGGTCAGTAACCATCTTAATCACACTGATTTCTCAAAAAATATACAGCTATGTGCCAGTTGCCAAATCATATCGTCCAGAACTGTCCTTTCACTATGGAAATGAGTGTCCTTACAGGGCTAATGAGTCGACCAGACTAGAACTTTAGAAGAACACGTCCATTACGCATGAGCTGAAGGGTAAACATGACAACAGATCATTTTTCACAGTACATTTTCCAGAATTACATGGTCTTGACATAATTCAGCTAAGTAACTTTTGGCTGCCCTTTGGAAAAACTGAGCAGCTTTTTTTTGACCAGTCTGCAGCAAGAAAAAGCAGCATTTTGCCAAGCTTATGATCCCAGCAGGTTTTACTGCCCTAGTTTCTTAGAATGGGATTGTCTCAGTTCAGGACATAAAAGAACCACATTCTGACACGAGGAGACAAAAAAACATATTGATTTCTAAATCAACAAGGGTCCCATGAACTGCAGCTTGTCATCTTTCCCTGTGTAGTTCACTGACATAAATGTGGAGGACTTGGGTTAAGGGCAGGTTAGGGGTTAACCCTTAACCCTTAACACCGTACCCACCAGCAGGTAGGTATGGTGTAAGGTCCACATATCTGTCAGAGGAACAGAGGGGAGGTAATATAGCAGAAAGGGATATAATCACGGTGCTAGAGTGCAGACACAGGACAGGATAAGGTTTCTGTCTCTGTCCTTTCTTCTCACACATCACTCACCGTAACTACTACACTGCAGGAAAAAGTCAGTCAAAACATTGTAAAGCGGGTAGTAGGTCACTGTGTTGATTAATTAAATGTGATAGAACATAAAATATATGAACATCAAAGCCAGAATGCTAACAATTGTTTACGTTACCAAATGTTACGATTTTGGAAGGGCCTCTTCTAAAAAAAAAAAAAAGGCATGTTCAATAAATTGGCTATTTTTAGTTATCACCAATCTGTTCCTCTCTTTTAGTATTATAAATGCTACTGCTTTGGAACAAATGCACTTCTATTGAGTGATAACGTCAAGAACACCACATATTGAGTGGCATCATAATTTAAGTTTCCAACACAAGACTGGGTGGGGTTTTAAAACTCAATTCCTTATCAAGTTGCAGCTTGGCATTCATTATCATAAATTTGCCCAAATGAACCTCCAGTAAACAAACAGCCTTGCTGGTGGGACTACATCTAGTGTAATCTAGAAAACATAAGAAATGTAGTCTTCAGAATAAAAATACCTCTTCATTTTTTGAAGTAGAATTCAGATTTGATTCAAGATGTTTCTGAACCTGTCTGGGTTCACCACACGTTTTTGAAGTCTCACAATACTTAAAATATATGAAGGCACTCTTTGTACTTTTGCAATTTAAGAGTTGTGACAAACTTCAGTTGTTGGAAGTTAGGTGGCCTGCCTATTTTTCTTTTACTTTCATTAGACTTTCTTCTGAAAATGAAGCATCTGTCTTTAATCTAGACCCTGCATCTGGAGATGGTTAAGCATCAAACCATTTAAGGAGAAAAGGGTTCCAGAAAAGCAAAATGAGCAGAGAGGAGAGATATTGTGCAGCTAACGAAAAAAAAGGTAGCGCTATGTGAGCTGAACAGACTGGAAGCTGCATTCAAGACCAGACATGCAAAACTGCTTCTTAAGCTTTCTAATTATTTACGCAGGTTAATTAAGTACAAATGATTGCAATAATAACAACAAAAAGCCCCACTGAGGGTAGCAGAGTAGAAGCATGTATGTATCTGATCTATGAAAGGATTCTGTCTACAGGCCGGTCTGTGGTCATCAAGATGGAATGTAACTTCACCGTGGAAACAACTTAATAAAGGTGTTTTGAAAAGCCCTTGTGTGTGTGCTAACCCAGTCAATATTTGATATGAGCCGTGATCCCAACAGGTAAACTGGGAGCATTTGATTTGTAACTCTTATTGAAAATGTCCTGAAGAAGGCCCAAAAAAACATATGCAATTTCATTTTGAAAAGCACGTGGATGGAAAGGTTAGCAGGGGGGTCCTGGGAGCGGCCTGTATGCCAGACATGATGCTGACCCCGGTGTAGGCTCACAGCTAGGGAGGACTTTGCCATATTGTGCAGAATTTGCCACCGCTGACAAACAATATCAGGGATAATTCTCAATGAAGCTTTAGCTTTGGTTGGAAACATAAATATGACAACAACTCCTGTGGAAGCGTAAGCGTACTGGTGTGTGCGGCGTTAACCCGTGGCCACCTGGAATGACAGCGGCAGCTCAGTAACCCTGCTTAAAACATTAGCCTGTTTATTTTCCAAAGGTCAAGTGGGAGAAACAAAGCTGCCACTATTTTCTCATGCATGCTGACCACTAATTATCCAATGGAAAGAAAATAAAGAGAAAATTGCGAGTTTAAGAATGAATAATCATTTTGAATGACAATTTCATAACAAAATGTGGAGGTTAGATGATGATAAAACAAACAAGTGGGTTGGAGGAGCTTGCCTTTAACCCAGATTTTATATTTCCAATCGGTGTAAAATTGTTTGCCATTAGCTGCCTCGCAGATGTGGAATTCTAGGTGATTTGGAAAAAAACACACTTAGACATTATTTCAAAGGGCACAGCACTGATAAAATGCTCATTTATACCACATTGTTTTTATGCAAATGCCAGTATGTGTTAAGTAATGCATTCTCAAATCTGATATACGATTGATTCTCACTTGATTCTACATTGGCGCACTCTGCTGAGGGTCATAGCACACCTCTGAAGTGACCGCCAATAAACCCAGAACAACACAAAGCCACCAGTACAGCCAGTTAAAAGCCCTAACTGACCTGCCCAACGTCCAGTGTGGGAGGAGAACTGACGCTAGAAGCTCGCTGAGCAGACTCCCTCTCACGCGACGTCTACCAGGGCAGGTGACGACCTTGCATCAGACACCCATGGAGCCGGGCCTGTTGGGCTCTAGCTTGGCTCTGTTTCAGCACGTCGTCCCTTTCACAGCCATCCAATCGCTGCGCTGAGCTCCGGTCTGCTGAGGCAGGCCAGGCGGTGGATCCCAGGGTCTGGGTAGGTGGGAGGGGAGCTAATATGAACCATGCACAGTGTGTGGAGGTGCAGGAGCACTGATGTGGGCTAGGCTAATGCTACAGCTGCCTGCAGTGGGTGGGAGAATGCCCACTGAGCATGGCGTGCACAAATACAGCGCAGATGCAGTGTCGGAGCCAGATTGGACCCTGATTCCCAGAGATCCACGAGTCTGTTTGATGAGGAGTACGGAGAGACTCAATGCTGGAGTTTGTCCTCTCTTCTCTGTGTGAGCCAGGTCTACAGTAAAGGCTGCTACATTCCTGTGATCAAGCTGTCTTTCTGTAAATTCGTGATCACAGCTGGCTACAAAGAACACTGCATTCATCAATACAGAGCTAGTGGAGACATATCTGCCTAATCCCTCTAGGAAACAGTGAATTCTTTTGACATGGATCCATATCCTCCAATAGAGACATTTCAAAGCAAGTCAAATGCGACCGCTTGCTAATTTGATCTTTTTGTGGTCAACTCTAAGTAGCGCATATAACCGTTAATAATGAATAACACGCTGAAGACATCAGATTTAAATTGTCTTGCGTGCGCTGATAGTTTGGCTGGTCATGAAGCAGAGCTTTCTTTTCTGCTTTGACATTATTTCGATGAGGATTTCAATTTGCGTGAAGAACTCTCCTGCACAAACAGAATCACATGCAAATGCTGACCATGCGACACATTTGGACATTGATACCGACATGTAGACACAAATATACAAGTAGCATTCGCTTTGTGTGGATTTACTGGACAGTATTGTGCCTGAGGCACAGCTGAGGTCGGCAGTTAGAGTAAGATTGGGATGGTTTCCCAGCGCAGCAGAGGGAGCCATATCTGTGGCGTGGCAGGGAATGGAGTCGTCTGCAGCTCTTACTATACTGGACAGGACCAGTAGGGCCATCATGAAACACCTTCATCGTTCAGGAAATGGAAAAAAAACTTTGCACAATGGGCAGCTTCCAAAAAACACAGACATTTTTAGGTGGTTGATTTTATAGTAGAAGTCACTCAGGATGAAGGACATGTTTATTGACAGTTGTATTGCCATAGTAATTTAATTCAAGCTTGCTGTAAAAAAAACAGTAATTAAAAAAGATAGTTTGGAAAGTATTGTGTCACTGTGTGTACTTGCTTATGCTGGAGTGTCTAGACCTGTCTCGTCTCCTGGCAGGACCACACAAATAAACTTTCAATGGGAAGATGTTCTATATTTGCAGCAAGCCAAAGCATGAGGATTTTTTTGCATCACACAATGAAAGGTTTCTAAATTGCAATTTTTGTGTGTTTTATAATACATCATTTGTCTTTGTAGAAATTGCATTTTAGATTCAACACACTGTATGTCTGACATGCTTTCAGTGATAGTATTACACAGAAAAGGTTGGCACTTGAGAAAGCTTGACAGAGCCACTTCAGTGTGCAAACGTAAATAAATCAATAGATCATCAGCACAGTGCTTACATGTTCTCTAAATGCATTCGGTAGGGCCTCCACTATGTGACATTTTGCATCATTACTCAGACGTCTCACCCCAGGCAGCGGCTGCTCCCCATAATGATGACGTTGACAGTGGCTTGGAGACAATTTAACTGGACCATAATTAAGCTGCCATGTGGCACCAGCATTTCATTTAATGTTTACGCGGGGAAGAAATCAGTCAGCAATTCTCCTAGGAGACCTAAAGACTCACTGTAGTCCTACTGTTGAAGGGTTGATCTTGTTTTCTCCAGTGAAATGAAAGCTATGTATTCACACATGTAAAGGGTTAATATCACATTTAAAGCAGTAAATGTTAAGTTGCCGTATTAAAAGACTTGACATCCCAACCCAGCTTATTCATCTTTTCAGTTGACTGTCCAACTTTATTAAAAAAAGTCTCATGTTACAAGCACCAAGCATATTTTCAGGTTTCAAGATATTGCATGTACTAAAGCGGGGACACTCATTTCATCACCCATATAAATGTTCAGGCATAAGTGTGAAGGCCTCCTGATTAGAAAGCGGCTGATTATAACCCAACTGCCACAGCCACCGCTTTACTGCGCTTTACTCGTGTATTAATGAAATCCATCCAGAGGGAAGAGAATTGAACTCACTCACTCTCCAGCGTCGCTCACGAGACGAGGAAGAGGGGGGTGAGTCAGGGCATCGGGGTCACCAAGGCCTACTGGAACCGTACACATAAACACTCCCTGTCACCGACTGATAAACACTGCAAACAAATGAAGACTGCCCAGGCAGGGTTCTGGCGTGCGCGCGGTTTCTCCAGCAAAGTCTGTTTAACTGTAAGCCCAGTCCTGAAGGAAGTCATCCCTGGTTCAGACGTGGGTTGGACACATAACACGTTCTGGCAACGGAGGCGGCCGCGGAGAGCTGAGTGTCTGTTTGGATCGCTTTCTTTTGTTTCAGCGAGTCACATAATTGCGAATCAACACAGATTCATCCGGAGAATCGTGTATGGATAGACAAATGAGATCACGCACACACACACAATATGTACTGCAACTTTCCAAACAGTCCCCTGCCAACCACAAACAGCTGTTTTTTTTACATAAAACAATCGAGATACTGGCGCTCTGTCATCGTTACACCTTTCATCTTGTTTTTAAACGAGAAAAACAAAAATGTGATAATGAGATTTTCCATATTTCCACATGTAAAACTACGTCACCTCCTAAACTGGGGCACGTTCTGTTATGGTAGTATGGTTCTATGTGATATTTGTATGTTTACCATCTCAGATGTTCAATCTGATTCATGAGCATTTTTTTTTTTTTCTTCACACAAATTCTTTTGAAAGCAAAGCAATACGTATGTTTCATTTCCTCGCGAGGATATTTATTTAGTTTCCAGCAAAATATTTAGGTGATAGAATAATTATATTTTATCTTGTATACATGTCCAGTCCCCTCCTTCATGTGATTCATTTCAAACAATCCCTTCTGAGTATACATAAGGTAGTCAGTGAGCACTTTGGTTGTTTCTCAGAGCAAAAGGGACTTCCACAGTAAACATGTCCTCCGATAGATTACACACACGCAAGCTCCTAAAAGGAACACACACAAGTCTGAATCAAACATATTTCATCTATTTGAAAGAAGAAAAAAAACCTGTTTGGGTTTCACAAAAACTGAGCTTTGGACAGGACTTCCCCCCCCCCCCCCCCGATGATCCCCATGTTATACTCATACACACCTCAAATTTACCTCACACACTACGCAAGAGCACTTATCCACAAGCCTGAGTCTGTTCAGTGATTACATTTCCTGCTTTTTGCAGAGCAATGAGACCTACATAGGACAGGGATGTTAACATCAAGTGTCTGGACATTTGCTTCAGTATTAATTGCTCGTCCAGCTGTGCAAGAGAATGCCTTCTGTGTGCATTTGGTGGAGAGAGACTCAGTGATGAAATTCCACAAGCTTTTCAATCCATCAATTGATAGCAAATTGCACGTATTTTGGTATATTGCCATTAATGGTATCAACAATTTTTGTTGAAAGAAAAGACTGACTGTGTACCCAAATAAATTAGAATATTTTCCATAAAGCTGAAAGGAATGCAGGTTATGATAGGAGCAGCAGATAGCCCATGTGAAAGCATGCAGAGGTCACACCAAACAGATTTGTCTTGCTTTACTTTGCCAACATATACTGTGGTATATTATGATATATTATCTGGTTTTCACTGAAAATAAGAAAAGGGTTTCCTTCCAAAATGAGATATCCAACATGTATGGAAACTTATATTCCTTTGTTAACAAAAAACTAAAACACATGAACAATGGATCTCTTCTTTCTTCCTCTTTAAGGAAGTCAAATCAGTGCAGTGTGACATGCCATATGAGATGAACAGGAAACCTGTCCTGGGTGGAGTTTTTTTGCTCTCTACACATTGCATTCTGGGATATGCTACACGGCGCTGTGACATTGAAGTAGACAGATGTATTAATGACAATGTTAAAATCACACTGTACAAACCACCTACAGTTAAAATGTTCTAAAAACTTTAATCGAGGGCCTTTACACTGCTACTAATTTCTCCCAAAGTTGTGTCTGGTTTCCCCATTTCATTCTTGTCTTGATACATAAGTGATTAAAGCTAAAATGTTGCTTAAACCTTATACACCCGAGGGTCCCCCATTTGGACGCAGAGTACATAAAAACTTAGAGAGTTTTGTGTTAAAAGTAACTGGCAGAGAACCCACGAAGAACGAATATAGTGATGTTATAGTTCTGCAGAAACCTCAGCGTCCTGGGAACAACATGAACTAGGTCACTTCTACATGAGACAAACACATCTCCCATCAGCCAAGCAAACAAATAACAAAATATCATAAATCATACTCGATATGACTGGGACAGACCGGAGAAAACAGCTGCTACACTCCGTTAGCAACGTGCTACCTACGAACATGCAGCATGAAAAAGCATGTCCGCCTGACGGAGATTACGGACATAGTTTCCATTTCTCTCCCCGGTAAACCATCGCAGAGATATTCAGCTTCGAACACAAAAAGTCACACAGCTTTCATCGAATATTGTACTCACTTTTGGTCGAATCTCAGCGAAAAAATGAAATATCTCCGTACTTCCACTGAATGTATGTCCAGCTGCATGTGCTCCGTGTGAATCCGTTCGATTCGTGTCTCTCCGACACTCCTCGGCTTCTTGGGAGGGTTGGAAGCTCAGCAAATTAGATTTTAGATCTGCCATCAGATGGGACGTTTTTGAGCTTTATTGGCTAATAGTGCTGTCAATCATCTAGCTTTCAATTCCAGGCAATTCTATTGGCTCCTACGGTTCGAAGGATGTCTCAATGGTGAAAATCGGAGAAAGGGGGGCTGAGATACAGCCCTAAGCAGAGAGAGTGGGCTGAATCTGAAGCAGTATTTGACCTTAAACTAAACAACTAAAAAGGGCTTAGAAAGAGCTTAAAACACTCAAAAAAGGTCCAATCTTCTGTCTTTTGATTCACTGAACATCAGGAGTGATACATAGAAGTGATATAGAGTGTTTTTGAATTTAAAAAATATTTTTTTATTCAAATATTGGAATATTTAATCAGTTTTTTAATTTTATATGCTCTATATTTTATAAATGTTTCACTGTATCTATGTATAACTGTGTATATAGAGCCTTTATCAGTTGTTATAAGAGCTGAGCATATTTAAAATCTTGGATTTCCATACTTTCCAAAAAACAATATCCTGAAATTGCTGTTTTTCCAGAGCGAGCTTTTGAATTTTCCAAGTTGTGCTGTGTTCCGTCCTTATTTTATGTTAATCTGTAACATGTATTCTGATAGTTCCATGATTTTTCTCATCTCAAAAATATATTAAAAAAAAGATGAAATTCAAGAGACTGGAACTCACCAGATTATCCAGTCTTCAGAGGTCTCAAGTGTCGACCCCATCCCACCTTTACACACAATACTTGATCATGTTTGTGAGAGTTCGTGCATCTGTGTCTGTGTGATTTACACAGAAAGGGGTACGAGGCATTCCTAATCTAATCTGATCAAACAAAAAGTTGTGGCTAAAGTGAGGTCCTAGGTCACAGGTCAGCCAAATGTCCAGCTGCCCTCCATGACCTTCGGCCTGAAAACCATCTATTCTGTCTTTCATCTAGTGGCCAGTCAAGCCGCCACTTTTGTCAGGGAGGCAGATGAGGTTATTCTGCCTTCATCTCTAACCATGATCTAGAGGCAGACAAGTGAATTATAGCACAGGAAAGAAAGGAAGGGTAATGTAAAGCACAGATAAATTGGCACCTAACATCTCCCTCGAGTCTTTTGTGTTGTTCCATGGTCCAAGTAAAAGTTGCTCTGGCTTTGTAATTAAAGACTGCTCTGATGTTCTGAGGTCTGATATTAAAGAGCAACTCAGACCAGCAAATGATCTTCAAATAAGCCACAAGAAGTAACCCACTTATTTAACATGCGAGTGAATCCAAAAGACAACATTTCATCTAATGCTTTAATACGCTGGGCTATAATTCTGCAGCATTCACACTCTGTCATTTAGATGATGGAGTCAATGCTTCATTGGCTATGCTAATACCCCATGTCCAGCCGTCACATGTTACATTTCGTCTAAATTTGTGACTACTTGTTCTTTGAGTAATGAAATTGCTGAAACGATCCGAACGAACTGAACCGAGCTAAACTGACCTCAGGACCACAGCAGAAAAACATCGTCATTGTGATCGAATTGCATACATCATACACATAGAAGAGGGGGAAGGAGGCATCATCTATCATCTCCTTATCTGCAGACACATTCAACAAGTCCAATGTGAACTAGTTACTTTGTTTACGGTAGGACAGTGTTCCAGCAAAACATATGTCATGGTTCTATGGTGAATCTCAAATCCTTTTCTTGGGCGAGAACAGATTATCTGTTGCCAGCAGAGCTTCATCATAATCAGTTTTGTGTGAGTACCATGCAGTGGAGAATCAAGCGTCGTCAGACGTACCTCCTGCAAGATTTCTGTCTGCTGATGTCAGTATCTCTCCCCCTTCTCTCATTTGATCCACAGGAACTTCTCCAACTCCAACAACGCTGATACAACTCAAATTCTTCAGTCGGCCTTTTTGAACAAAGATGTAACAACTGCTGCTTCTATATGACTGAATCCATGACATCCTGCATGCAAATGAATTGCAAAAAAACTGCTGCAAACCCGTCACGGCAGAGCTATCAAACTTGAAAGCTCAACTATGCTTTGAATGACAAACATTCACACTTTTGATGTCCATAAACAAGATATAAAGATGATATCGACTAAGATAACTTTTTCATTATTCTTGGATCGAAGATTGTTTATCAAAAATCTGTTCCGAAGATGTATCTGTATTTTCTTACTGCCAGCAGGTTCAGATAAATTAGATTTCACTGGAATTTGTAATACTGCGCCATAGTATAGTATAGTGTATGTGGGGCTGTGGAGGTCATTGGCAATGCATACAAAATGTGTAGTTGCCAGCTTCAAAGCATGAAAGTGTGTTTCATGAAAGTGTGCCCTCCATCCCGATGCATAACTTTCTTAATACTAAGCAGGAGAACATTCAGTATGTATTTCTTTTGAATAAATATTGTATTAATAAATTCTTTACAAACTCAAAAAGCATATTTCACGCTTCACTGACATGCGCCTTACCATTTGTGTAGAATAACCCAAATTATGTGAGGCTAAGACTGGTATAACTGGCAGTGGTCCTGTGTGTGGTTGAGAAACTCATTACTCTACATTAGTTCTTGTGTCTTGCAAACGCTATTCAGTTGAACTAATTATTCATAGTCATGCATATTAGTCTTTCAACCATGCCCATAATAGTAACAAATTAGCCCATTAAAGCGGTGTTAGAGGACATTCTGCAGGAATTGAATGGGTTAATGTATCATATCCTGCTGGTAGACCCTGGGCACTAACCTCTGTGACTCCCTGTTGAGCGCTTTGACTCTAGACCCCTGTGACAATGGCAGGAATAAATCAAAGTTCGATTCCTGAGGAAAGATTTATCGTAAGGAGTGGAATGTGTCACAGGGTGTAAGGACAGCCCGACCTAATGGACACAACAACAGTCAAAGGTCACGTTTGTCTTCCTTGTCTATCCGACTTTTTATAGAGGAGGACGGCAAGGTTGTTATGGTGCAGTCCACGAAGCACAGAAAAGTAGGATGAAAGATTTTAGAAGAAAAGGAGTTTTTCACAGCAGCAACTGTAAACAGCAAGATGTACATTTTTACATTAATAGGCAGAAATCATATAAAGATATTTCATCTTTTGTACCAACCTAGCTGCATTGTGATTACTCTGTGCGAAAGGATACCAAATTACGAGGCCAAATAGTCTTCCTTTGGATGGAGCTCTAGCTTTCTGCTATTCAATGAGGCAGTTTGATATTTTGTCCATATTTAAAATGTCACTCCTCATAGGTAGCAGACTGTCCATAGGCAAACCAGACTTGATCTGTGCAAATGTGGGTTTGTGATTAAAGGGGATGTGACTTGTCTCCAGCAGCCTCTTTGATAAGTTGTATTTTCACAGCTTGAAAAGATTTTCCGTTGCAGTCATTCTTGCCCTTTTCGTTCTTCATGTCTACTGTAGCACACCAAGGGACTAACTATGATCAAATGTGCTTCTCCTTACAGGTATGTGCTCTTGCTTCTAAACTGGCCGCAGATTAATCCTCATATGGTCTTCATATTAGAGGCAGAAATTTGAACAGATTCTCTCGGCACCTGTTACATGAAAAATGGCCTGAGCATGTAAAAGTCTGCTTTGTACTTCTGAGGAGCCTATTCCTGATATAAAACTGTCAGAATGTTTAAGCCTGATCTTGGTGTAGAAGCTGCGGCGTATCCTCATTTGGAGATAACAGCAGTTGCAGTGATATTTCCGCACAGCCATACAGCAGAGGTCACGGAAGCAGTAGAGCAGATAGACAGAGAGGACACAGACCTTGACCAGATCAAAGACAGTAGGCTGTTTAATGACCAATAATGGGGGCTGCTAGGCAATTCAAGTCCTGTAGGGAGGATAAGCCGTCCCAACGACACATGCACCCCTGTCTTACGTTTCTGGTGCCTTTCTGAAATGGGAGACGAGCCAAGACGAACACAGCGAGGCTGCCCTGGGGTCACCAGTTTCGTGGATAGTGGACTAGCTGGTGCGAGTGGCAGAGCTACTCTAAGCATGCCAGACAAAGGAAATAGTGCTGAAAGACTAGCTAAATAAACAACCCAATGAAAATAAACAGCAGAAAGAGATTTTGCTTGGGATGAAAAGAAAATAAGAGAGATGTTTTTCCATTTGTGACACGGCAGAAGAGGGTCATTAGACGCTTTCGCCAGATTTTCTTTTAAAAGGGAACATTATTTTTCATTTGGTATGTCTCTGTTTGCAGCACTGAGTGATGCATTTCAAATTAAAACTGAGCAGGGCCAACTGCTCTCGAAGAGCAGATGTGGTTTTGAGGAGAAGAGAAACGTGGCCCGGTTTAGCACAAGAGCAACTGTGCAGGAGAAACAGACGTAGCTCATGGAACCCCTATGGTGCTGATTAACCCCGCCTTATGACACAACCGTCTTAATGAAAACACGGCAGCTAATCCCTGAGATAGATCACATGTCAGAGAGTATTGTCTGAGATATTAATGCTTCGGCGTTGGAGCCATCCATTGTTGTACATCCTGGTTTTGGGAAATCATCACATTTGGGATGTGGCATGGAAACGCTTTACTCTCAAACTGTGGACCTCAAGACTGATATAAGCATCTAGCTCACATGGCAGAGTAACAGAATTATGGTTTGACCTCTATTATGGTTTAAAAACTGCTGATGTCTACTCTTTATTGGAAGCACTAGGATTGGAAAATAAAGCCACATTAAAGAACATCAACAACACTCAAGATAATACATAACCATTATGTGACCGCATGCTTATAGTTTCAGTCTGAGGTTCCCTTCTGAAAACTGAAGTGCATCTATGTATTGATGTCCTCTGTTGTATTGATTTGGGTCTAAAAACCCCTCACTGCAAACTGATCTGAGATCTTTCATTGTAAAGCACTTCCATTCTATGTTAAGAAAACATACAACAGTACCTTACATCTGCCAGGCATACTTGTCTCTAAGTGTAAAAGGGTGCATTGTACGATGAGGCCAGGAGCAAATTTAGTACCCCTTCACAAAGAAAGGAAACGGGGGAAAAACTGTGAGGAAAAAGTGGGGGAAAGTAAAGCCAAAGTCTGAAAAAACCACTCTAATCCTCCAACCCCCTGTTCCCAGTTTCCTCTGAGGCTGGGGCCTTCCAGGGCTCATTCAGCAGCAACTATACAATGTTTTCCTTCCCTTTAACAGATTACATCAGCACACTAGTGTGTATTCCCTTCAAACAGTTGCAGGATCTAACAAAAGTGTCTTTAACTGCGGCTGCTGTAAGGGGCCCTGCTTTTTTTTATAGATCAGCATGATGGCAGAGACATAGGGGAGAGCACACAGGTCATTGCAAAGAGCTACTAAAAGAGGCATTATCTATATGCATGTGTTGCAGATGCATTGGAAATTCTCAACTGTGAAACGCTGAATCCACTAATCCAGCCGGACCACATACAAGGCTTGCTAACATTTCAATAAACGACTGAATGTGGGGTAATGAGGGATTAGATGTGGCTTTCATAAAGAAACCCAAGGCTATGTGGGATGTTTTAGTGTTAATAGCAGAAAAGAAAAATGGGACAAAGAAAACATATTGTAATCCAAAAAGCCAATGGGAAATGGGGACTGTGGATTATTGGCAAGTCATGGGATCTCTCGAACTTTGCTTCACCAGTATAACTTAAGCTCATTTGATGGGTTAAAGATTCAGATGTCACATGATGGATTCTTTGGGGGAGAAACTGGCTTTGTGTAGCAAAACGATAAGCAGATCAACCACTCCTCAAAGGGATTACAACTAATTTCAGGGGGCAAAGGCTTGGAGAGGGGAACTAGTAAAACTGAGAATAGTGGGTGCATTGCCAGAGTTGGACTGGATGATCTTATATTATACATTAAGTGAGAAAAAGAACTGCTGCCACTCGCCTCTGAGACACATCAGTGTCATAATATACAAAAGCACCAGCCTTGAAAAGATCTGAATACAAATCTGATAGTATGAGGTTTCTGCCAAGCATGATAAAATAGGCAGATTTTCCTCATTTATTGTAAGATTAAATGTGCAGTAATGAAATATTCAAAAAAAATCTCTCTCCACGGGTGAAAACCCCCATTCCACTATGCTTTTCATTTTGAATGCTAATTTTAAAGTGAGAAAGCGCAAATGATGACCCAGAAATATCAACTCTGAGCAAAAGCTTCAATCAGTGATCAATAATTAATGAGGAACTATATCAGCATCAGTTTGCACCATGTGCAAATAATAAGTTA
Source organism: Cebidichthys violaceus (assembly GCF_023349555.1). NCBI lineage: Eukaryota > Metazoa > Chordata > Actinopteri > Perciformes > Stichaeidae > Cebidichthys > Cebidichthys violaceus. Next base: position 21,053,178 of record NW_027176262.1, on the reverse strand, counting down.
CAATGCCAACAAGCTGTTCAAGTGCTTGTGGATGATGATTACTGCCTGTTCTTATGCAGTTTTGTGGGGAAACATTTATGTCTTTGCCAAACACTCGCTTTGGAGATCAAAGTGTCAGTTTTAGAGATATTTCCCTTTGTGTTCAGCACGCTGTGTGGCCTTTGGTTAGAGATTTAAAGGACAATACTGTTGGAAATCACCCTTTGCACATTTGAAGTCTTCCGCCTTATTATTAGGAATTGACTTAAGACCTTTTGGCTGACCAGAGACAGATTTTTTTTGTAAGCTTTTCTTTGTTTGATATTTCATTGCGGTTTGAGTTGAGGTGGGGGGGGGGGGGGAGTTTTTTTTAGTTTTTAAATGACGGCAAGATTATTTGCAGACATTCTAGAAAATATTTAATGGCAGAATGAATCTAATATCTCAATTAGTGCACATGATTAGTAATTCATGCTGAAATTAAGAAAAGAACAGATACCGCAGAGCTATTCAAACCAAGTTCTAAACAATATTTTATCATCTTTATTTTTGTTCATCATTCACGCTCTTAGATCACCGTCACTCCGGAGACAATGACTTGGTGGATGGAAGGGCGGCTATAAGCTTTCCCAGACCCGACCTCAGCCGAACAGTATGTGTTTATGAGGTACTTTTGAAATGTGATGATGTCACGCACCGGCTGTGAAAACATGTTAGCCAGCCGTCCCATTGGTCCTAATGAGAATATTAGCAGTGAACACGGAGCGGTGAGGAAAAGTGCTGAAGGAGCATGCGGAGTGTGTGGCTTGTTATCACTCCCGCCTCTTTAGATGTAATATTAGAGATGGGTGGTACAGGACATATCTCAAAGAAGATACTGTACCATTTAATACGGATTCAAAATCAGGTTCGCAAAGAGATGTAATATGATAAATATGTTATCAATCCTAAAAGAGGAAACTTCCATATATTTCTTAATCATTATTATTGTTATATCACCGTGTTGCGTTTGCTTCATGTTTATTGTATTTTTGTTTGCCTCTAGCTTCTGTTATTTTTCTTTTGAATGTAAACCACTGAGTTTCTCTGTAATGAAATGTGTTCTATAAATGAAGCTGCCTTGCCTCGCCTATTTTATTTCACTGAGGGTTGATGTTCAAACAGGTGGGAAAGCTGACCCGAGATCAGACTTGAAAAGTGACTTTTTCTTTTATATCTTTTAAACAGTACTGTATATGGTTTATGCTGGATGTATATCAGACACGGTAGGTGCATGTATTTATTTAAGGGTCTTGTAAATCCGACAGCCTCGAGAGGATCATGTCAGTAGTCACAGATAGATAGAGTTTATGTTCAACAGCAATATTTAGGTTTGCTTTATTTAGAATTCAGTGAGTAAGGAGCATTAGCTGTGACAATTGTTTATCTCCGCGTGACTTTGACACATCAATGAGAAGAAACGGTTTTACATCCACTTTGATCTGGTAAATTCATGATTCATAGCATGTAGTCTTTAAGCTCTGTTTCACGTCTCCTTAATCGGATTTGATTATTTTCATAAAAAGAAGCATGAGGTTAACATAATCATTGCAGAACATAGCTGTGATTTAATCCTGATCAAATCTCCGGTTCCTTTTTTACACATGGACTTGGTGTTGGCTTTGTTATTTGACTTAGTTACAGTTAATAGTCTGAATCTAAAATTGACCTTCACAGTTATTCCGGAGAAGATTTATCTCCTCAAACTCGAGGTGGGAAAGCCTATCCCAGATTTACATATAAAACATACAACTAAACACTTAAGGACAGTGGATAGACCTGAGAGGGTGAACACATGTGCCACTTAAAACAGTACACCTGAAAACATATCGTCGTCTCTCCCTGTCCACCAGCAATGCCCTTCTCTCTTTCTACACACTTTGTGTTTTCCTGGAGTATAATTAGCACTCAGCTCATCAAAACATTTTCTTCAAGACACAGAGTCACACTCATCAAATTCACACCTGGGGCACAGCTGTTTTTAAAGCAAACAGGTCTGCATCAATGTGTCTCTGTGACCTGCCACAGCTGTTCAGACTATAGGCAGGGACACTAGCACTAAAGGTAGCTACAGGTTGGCATGGTAGCGAAGATGTCAAGTATAACCTAAGGCTTTGATGCAACATCCTTTCAGATTCTGGACCCAGTTGTTTCTAATATGTTTTCCGGTGGGAACCTGTGAGATGATAAATGCTTTTCCTCCAGCTGACACTTTTATGATGTACATTTTAAACAGCAGGTCATTGCTGTGCTGTACGTGCTGTTCCTACCCCGAGTGTGGTGTAAGTTATAAATGACCACCGGGGGAATAAAGCATATTCACTACTTCCATCTTGATGGTGTTGGACACAGAATGTAGAGTTCCTGTAGTAAAAAAATATTTTCACACCTTGTCCAGAAAACTAAATCTATAAAAAAAAAAAGGGTTAAGGCTGAGCAAGGAAGGGTCGTTGTCTGATCTCACAGAAACCAGAGAAAAGTTGAACAAAGCAGTCCGGTGTATGGTTAAAAAAAAAAGCCACCACACATTATGAGACTTCAACTTCTACATCCCCAAATAAAAGCATTTCTCTTCAGAATAATACACATATTCGATCACAGGATCATTTCAAGTGATACCATTTCATGCAAATGATGATCAATATAAGACTAGACTGCTGTGCTCTGGTGATCTTGTTAAAAACCACCAGGCATGACCCTGGAGCCGCACACTTTGTGACCATATGCTCTCGTAAGAGTTTCCCCCACAGCAGACCCCTTCACTCTATGGGATTAGGATCTTTCCGATCACACAAGCCTACTGGATGGAGACCAAAGAGTTCCCCGCCAATCTAATCATAGGGGAAATTAAAAACTATTCCTGTGTTTATGCTGACTTATTTTAAAGTCTGACGAAGAGGACCAAACAATGGAAGCAAGATGTTGTTTTGCTCCATATTGTTAGAATGTTTCACTCTCTCAGTATCCACTTGTATAAAGGTAAAAGCTCTTTCTGTGTGTTCGTTCACTGCATACATGCTCAACACTGCGCATTAAGTTTATAATCCACACAAATATCTTAAGAAATGCTTCTGCACTCATAGAACTTGAAGTTTACTTGTATGGGCAACCTGCCCAGGAACCCTGGTCGTAGTACTATGAGGCGAGTACATCATTTGTCTTTTAGTTGTTGTTCACCTCCCTTGACAGAGAGGTCCAACTATAAATAGCTTGGGACTCAAATATATTACATTTTCTTCTTCCATTATTTGAATTGTACAGTTCAGTGGCTACAAAGCAGCAAATGCTTTGCTCCATTCATGCTGTAACTTTATTTTCTCCTTTTCTTCTTAAAAAACAAATGTTGCAATAAAAGATTCAATGTATAATCATAAAAAATGGAAATCAAGCTGTGAAGAAATGTCCCCTGAATTGACCAAACCAAAACGTTACCTCGGAGCATGTGAAGTCAGTGTACCAGATGCAGTCAAAAGCGCAGAGACTTCAAGATCTTTGTAAGCCAAGGAGAAATTTGAAACCACAAACTCTTGCGGGGGGAGAAGAATAACAAAAGGCCTTCATAGAAAAGCAGTGAGAAGAAAGAGGCAGTTTTCATGCTTTACCAAATTTCAGATGAGATTTAAAAACATCAAAGAGGAACTTAAAATATAATATGCATATGTATTAGGAGGTCTGTTAAAGAGTCTCGGCCACAAAAAGTGAGTGAGCATTTTCTTTAGAGTGACACTTATCTAAGCTTTATATTTCTGAACCCCAGCGGCTAGAAAAGTTTATTTTAAGTCAAAATTTCTAAGATTTCATGTTGGCTGCTCTGTATGCTTCTTTTTTTTAAATTTGTTTTCTCTTACACAGTCGTGTATCAGAGTTTAGTATATCTAGCATATTACAAATGACCACAAATACACAATGTGAAAACTACAAATCATCGAGGTTGATTCTACAGATTGGACGGAGATCATGGTAATCCAACAACAATAACAATAATAATAATAATAAAATTAACCTCAACAGAAGGGAGTCCTCCAGAAAGGACACTGCTCTGATTCGTAACCATTGCTCGGTCCGGTGCCTGAGGACTTGACTCTGCCACTGCTCTACAATAAGCTTTGCTTTCATATAGGAGTTGTCCTGTTAGACGTCTATTTGGTGGACAAGAGTCAGTCTGTCTTCTACTGACTGCAGACTCAAAGCACACCACTGTCTCTGACACATCTTCATCGACATGAGTGGGGGAGCCATTGGTAATATTTAGCCACTGTCAGTAAGTGTTAGCAGTGATTGACACATGAGGCTGTGGAGAGAGACTGACAGGTGTGGGCCTGAGCCGTCTGCATGTGTGTGTGTGTGTGTGTGTGTGTGTGTGGTGTTGAAAAAGTTAACTCAGAAAGAATGTTTGAGACACATTAAAAAACGATATAACATATAAGGTTCATTATATAAGGTTCATTAATTACTGTAATATACTTTGTCTTTCCAAAAAGACAAAGTATTGCTGCCATTGTTAAAGCTTTCAGGATGTGTAAGGTTTTGATGGTTCACTAATTCAACAAAAACACAGTTTGGTTGTCTAGGGAACAGGTATGCAGCATTGTTATTCTAACATCTTAGTTGGCAGTCACAGACTGGGTCCGCTTTGACTGATCCTGCTGAGATAATAGGAAGAAGTCTTTGATTTGAGGTAATTCAGGTAATAGTTTCCAGAGAGAGCCATTCACCTCTAAGGAATGCAAACTAATCTGGTCACATTGGTTCTGCTGAACCTCTCAGAAGACCCCGCAGGGTCGTCACCCTCAGAATACCAGTCCACATTTACATCCCTCTGCAATAGAAAGTAAAAGGAGGAGGAATGAAAGGAGGATGGAAAGAGGGAGGGGCTCACACATCATCAAGTGAACCATAGCTACTGTTCACATGTGCGATGAATGCATTGAACCGTGCCATAATCTGCAGGTGTGAGTTGCTGGTTGGCAAAATGGAAATGAAGGTTAAATTGCTGGACAGCATTATTGCCGCAGAGTGAAAATAACGATTGTGAATGACAAGTGAAAAGGCTCAGCTAGCACTTATAGGCTAAGTCAAAACGGGCTACTTTTACTTACAAATGCCATTTAAGATTCTGCTTCTTTTTTTATGATATTCAAGTGAACTGCTAGTGTTTAAAAAGTCACCACTGCAAAGCGAAGGGAAGACAACATCCCAGCTGCCAGGGCCTTTCTGTAGTGGTCTAAGCCAACAAATTAAGAACGCCTGGCAGACTTTGTGAAATCCTGTTAAGGATACTGTTGATGGGCAGGGACTTGGTCACTGTGCAGACAATGGCTTCACTCTCTGCCCCAGGGTCATTTTCATTAATTAAGCAACGTGGCGCTCAAAAGCTAATCCAATCACACAGCAGTCTTTTCTCACGGTTCCAGCCCTGGCTTCTGGATGACTTTGGTGGACCTGCTGCTTGACACCACAAGCGACACAACAATGAGCGCTGCCAAACAGAGCAGGGACAGGGAATGGGGATATGGACAGAGCGGCGGAGGCAACGGAAACAACAAACCACCCATACACAAACCAACAAAGCCAAGTCTTAACAGTCGCCTAAGTTCACTGCAGTATGTCAAGATTTTCTTCAATGCTCCATGGCAGCAACTCTGGACAAAAGATGAAGGAACTAATACCTCCATTCATGTATTCCGATTATCCCTGAAATAACCACTGAATGTTGACAGCAGGCGTCATGAGTCACTGAATTCACAAATACTCTGTATTATGTTGAAAACGACTTTCAAGGGTAAAATCTGTTTTATTGTTGCATTTTGACCTCTCTCCGTTTCTGAAAGAGTCATGTGGACATCAATGCATCCCTTTGGGTCAGGCAATTTTTTTCTAGCTATTTTCAGCATAGTGACTCTGCAGAGAACACATGCTCTGTTTAAGGCCTCGCTTAAAGCCACTGTGAGCTGCTGTAGGGTCCCCAAATGGTCATCCAGTTGAAAATTCTCAACCAATGCTTTTTAGTCACTTATTAATGAGATTTGAGAAATTCAGGTTCCTCCTTCATCCTCCTTTTCTCTTTAGCTCTTCAGCTCTATGCAAAGGCTTCAGTGTTTTGCTCAGTATTGGCTCTTAACGCTTCTCAGAAAAAAACAACATTGTGCCTGGCATTAATCTGCAAATTACAAATTATTACCTTCTGTTTTGAAAGCTGAGACAAATAGTCTCCATGGTTATTGGCTTATGGACAGTTCACGGTGTCTGTCAGCTTTTTAGCGATTTCTCTTTTGAAGCGAATGCTTCAATTCTCTGCTTGATGTTAAGTGCCAATAGGCCATATACTGCTAACAGTTTGACATATCCCTTCAGACGGGAAAAAAAGCGCCACAGGCATCCTCGGACTAATGGATATAACAGATCACACCAGACCCAGATGAAAATACAAAAGTTGAACTGGAGAGAGCAGCAGAGGTGGAAAACTTGGGGAGAGACCCTTTCAGTGTTGTATTTCTTCTTGTTACCGTTTGGAGCTTGGATTGGATTTGATTGAGGATCCTGGAACACAGCTTTGAGGAGTGAGAATGTGTTTGATTTACTCGTGTTTCAGGCCCTGCAGAGTTGCTAAGCCTACTGTTGGCCATCCTCTGACCCCTGACCCTTGGCCTCACCCACCTGATGATCTGTGGCCAGACAAGAAGAGAATAAGTGCATCTTTCAAATATTCTACTATTTCATGCCTTTGAATAACATTTCAACTATGCTTAATGTGTATTTTACCACTGACAGAAGTTAATCCTGTCTTTTATTCTGTTTCCTTTTCTCATATCCTAGAAATCTTAGGCGCCCAGTGTTTTAAAAAAATCAATTAACAACAGCTGCCAGTAACGTGCTGCTGCACTGACTTCACTTTAAACCCGTATTGTTATATTTCCAGAACTCATTCACCATGAGAAAAAGTAACAAGATTCAAATTTACATTCATACTATGACCAATTTCTTTTACATTTGCAATAGTGGTATCTATAGATCAATCAATTTAAAATTTTGGTTTTGATGACAGCTGTAATGAAGGATGCATTTGTTTTCAATCAAGGGAACAACTGCAGGATTAGGCCAACGGACTTCCGCAGACCGAATCAATGAAGGGAGATCTACTATATAACAGCCCTATTTTTACAACTGTCGGCTTCAGATTAGTGCAGCTGACAGATGACATGCGGGTGTTGATGGAATTCATGCTAAAGCTGGCAACCCAAGTGTGCCGCTCTCTCTTCAGCCTGGTCACGGATACTCCCACCTGGGCATTGTGCAATCCTGGGCTGAGACAGCTGCCAAGAGAAACCACCTAGCCAATCCAAATCAGTCGGCCACTGGAGGTGTGCATGATTGCACACAACAACTTTCTCATTTGCTGCTTAAGGAGGAGGAAAAAAAAATAAAATCAACCATGGGAACTATTAGATTTCATAGCATGGGTAATGTGGGATTGGGTAGGCCTTCACCTCCGAACCAAACAAGTCCTCATTCATGCCAGCTACTAAAATCACATTCTCTAGTTTCCCATGCTATAGATTCAATGCTTTGGCAAGAAATGTAGGACGAGAACAAATTACGCAGCCTAATTTACCTCTAGTGAAGCATTGCTTGGTGGAAAACGTTTTAGTTTATTGTTTAGAATGGATTCTCAATTTTTTCCAGAAAAGAAAAGAAAGTCCAGTGGGGTGTAACATGAGAAACTGCACAAAGCACAACTGAAATTGATTAAACATGATGCTCGGATAATTGTGTGCTGGAGATATATTATATCTTACTCCCATTAAATGCACCACCCTTCAGTCAGACAGTATTCCTGCAGTCTGCCTGGTGCATCCTGTAGATAAGGATAAAAGTATGCACACCTCACTGCAGCTGCCTGTGTTAAAGGGGTAAAGTGAGAACTGATATGCTGGCACAGACAATGCATAATAATGAACTGGAAAATACGCATAATTTAACTTACATACAGTAAAAAGATCGAGCAAGAAAATACCAAGCAAAGCAACAAGAGGAATGTGCAGAAGTTTAGATGGCAGCATCCCTCCATTTGGCTACTGGCACTCCAGGGCAATCTTGGAAAAATATTGTTCTCCAGTCTAGCCAGATCTCAGCAGACTGCTGGACTAACTCAATGTGACATCTACTTGTAATGCAAAAAAGCAAAAAGGCCCACCCTCAACACACAAATGTAAAGGCCTCTCTCTTTCTCAGACAAACACACACACACACACACACACACACACACAGTCTAAAGACAAGGAGAGCAAGCCCACTGTTAACTGAGCCGCCGGGGACTCTGCAGGAACACAGAGGTGAGGGGGCTGCAGACCTTCCCTTCTCTGTTACGTCCCAGAGGAGTCCCGTGCTACTTCCATTTCACAAACAACCTAAGGACCGTCGTGCAGGATGAGGGAAGTGGAGGAGCCATGAAGAGGGCCAGCTTACAAAACAGAGAAACACATATAAACCTGAGCCTGGCAAGCGACCAGGTTTATATCTGAGCAAGTGACCCCTGACGAGACGAAAAGGGAGAAAAGCTCTTGGTAAGATGGGATCGCTGAGAATGGAGATGTCATATTGAATGGCTGTTGCTGTCCAATAATGGCGAGCTTACACAACAGAGTTCACAAAGTTGCTCCTTTGGGCTTTAGTTGAACTCTTGAATTAAATTTGAATTTCTTGGTTATTGTTTCTGACATGCAAGATTGGAAAAAGTAACTGACCAGTACAATTTTATCCCATTATTATTGCAATACGCAACAGTCTAATTAAAGAAAATTCAGTATTTCAGATTACTTGTAGGGAAAAGACTTTGCATTTATTGTGTTTCTCCCTTTACTTAGAAACTTGTTTGTTTAGTTTACTTAACAAAACCATAATGACCTAGGACAGATTTCAAATGTATTCTGCCATGAGCTGTTCTTTAAAACGCAGATACCGTTGCGTTAACGAAAACAGCCAGTGCCTGTAGCCCAGTCTCAAAGGGCTGAGGAGATACAAGGGGGTTATGTGATACCCAATCAGAGCGGAGCCATAACACACACACTTGTAGAGCGAGATGAGAAGCAGCTGCTTACTGCTGACTACTTGCTGTGCCTCCCTTCACGCTGGTAAAACCACTCACAGTTATGTAAATATGAAAACAAAGAGGACTACAAAAGTCAGTCAATTTCATCAGCTTAAAGTGTTGGTCAGGGTCTTAAGCTTTTTCTTAAGTTTTCTGTGCAAACGTAGCCAATTCTGGTGAAACAGAAAGTCCCCCAAAAGCCCAAAAATCACCACAAAAAGTCATTTTGCTGATCACATAAAACTGGTGTTGTCTTTGAGACATCTCTATGTTTTTACTGTGACATGTCTGTGGAAGCATAAATGATCTTGATGCAGCGTCTCAATGTACCCCTCCCAGGGATTAATGTTAGCCTGGATAGGAAGGAAGAAGAGATTTAGCTGTTATTATATTGTGTCTGTTTTGCTTTCTAATGTGAACAGACAATTATATGAAAGATTAGGCGCAACCCCAAATGCTTTCAGATTTAGCTGCATTAGTACAAATAAAAACGTAGCGCAGACAGCATTTAAGAAGATCCATAGTCCTCCCTGAGAATGAATTGAGTAAATTGAGGGTTTCAAGCTGTGGGACATCTTGAAGATAAAATCCATCCCGCCGTCTATTTCCTGAACCTATTCCTGATCAGGGCTGTGCAGCCACGCAGCTTTAGCCTGAATCTTAGTAGGCTGGTTGAAAATAAAACTGTTTGGCTCTGTCCGAGGGACACTTGAACCCTATAGCCCTCATTGCTTCAGAGGAGACATTCAATAATGTTGAAAAAACGGAGTCAGCTTTTGTTTCCAACAGCTGTGATTTGCAAGATCGTATCTCCCTCTCTGTTTTCTTCATCTTTCCCTCGTGTTGTCTCGCTCTCCTCTCTCTGTATCCCTGTATTATCCTTCTCAGTGTGTAACTTCATCTCACCTCAAGCCACAAGTGAATGGGGCATGTTCACTTTTCGTCTGACTCATTTTAACTGGCTTTATTTAGACACCGCTCATTTCCTTTTCTCTGACTAGTAAGGGCAGGTATCTTGCATCCCTTAATCCCATGATGCAGCGCTTCATTGACCTTCATGAGACGACGCACCGCACCATTGACCGCATGCTCTGTCAGGAGTGAGACGGCTGCATATGCTCTGACTGCTTTTCATCTTAGGCAGACATTTAATATTACCTTTTATCCCAGGTCTTACTCCTTAAAGTTTAGCGGATATGATGTGTGGGAGATAGCTGAAGGCTGTCCTGTCCTTCTATGACCTGCTTTGCTGCTCTCATCTCTCCAACCGGCTCAAGGCAATTTGAATTGAAAAGTATGGAACCAGTTAGCCGGCGTAGGTAAATACTGAGATGACTTGGGGAGGAATTCATAAAAAAGGAAGTTCGGTCTACTCCCTTAAAGGAATACATATGAAGCGCATAATCTGGCAACAATCCCTTACATTGCATGCACACAGCACCTATTTTCCATGTTTGCATTGGAGTTTAGACAATCTGCTGCTTATTTTCTACATCAAACCCAAACACATTGTGGTGACAGTCTCATAAAACATGAAAGAGGAACCAATTAAGACCAACGTGTTGTGTATGTATGAAATCAGCACATTTAACCATAGTCCCACTGTTATCTTCAGAGTAATGAGCAGGCGAGTTTAAAAAGAGACAACTTGTTTTGTTTAATGCTCAGTGTTCATCTTTGAAATAAATAAGGGGTATTTTGAATTGATTTCCTTGTTTTCCTGTTCTTCCAAAAAGCAATTATGCACAAATTAAGTTTAATTTGGTATTTTCCATTTTAAAAGAACATTATTTCTCTCTGAGTTTACACTCTCTTTCACGTTTCATTGCGGCCCATGACAGTGGCTGATGGATTGGGCTTTTGGTGGCTGAAAGCTGAGATTGCTACCAGATGAAAAGGTCTCAGAGTGCAAACGGGGCGGTTTTGAATGAAGCTATACCTCTACACGCTCCCTGGACAATTATCACAGACCACGCTAAATGGAGAACACCAGTGTGACAAGGACAGAAATGAAACTTAATTTGGTCTAAATGGTCCGATAATGAGAATTTTGAATTAAAAAAAATGTGTATAGGATATTGGAGGAAAAGTCCTCTCCTTGTTTGCCTAAAGCAACATATTATGTGGTTTTGACAGTATTTTGAGGTTAACCATTTTGAAAGACAATAGAAAAATTGAAGAAAAAAAACAATGAGCTTTGCAAAAATCTTTTTCAGCTCCGTCAGTTGTTGGGTGAGTTTGTAGCTGGATGAAAAAACATTTTACATAACTTCACTTGTGGGCTTTTACTCCCACAAGAATCACCTGCGGTAGAAACTTACTCTTGGGAGGTAAATTGGATAAAAAAAAAATGTAACCACATTTAAATTACTATTTTGTTCACAAAACAAACAACACATCCGTATAAACTATGGTCAGTTTGCAGCAGTTGGAGACATATCAGATGCTCTATGTACAGACACTACTGTATGTGACTGTACAGTATGTGAGTATGGACATATGCATGAACCTTACACATGCCTGTGAAGAAAATAGTTATAAACCTGCACCTTCAAAGGCAGATGCAAACAGAAAATTGTGTATTTTATTTTAGTAGTCCAACATCAACATCTTTGCTTTGTAGTGAAAGGAAGTGAGCGGTAGATTCAAAGGCAACAAAGTCAGACTGTAATCTTGCAGTTTTTCGGTAACAAAAGAAAGACTCGACTTAGAAATTCCTGATATAGAACTGAGCAATGTAACCATTCAGAAAATGTTGAACTTCTGTGGCTTTAAAAAAATAGGTTTCAAATCCTGGCCAACTAATTATACTGTATGGACTTGACCCTAAAAGGGTAAATGCAAAAATAAATAAAACTAAACAATAGATTGCCCTGTCTTTTTGTTCATATTTCCTGAATACTTCTTTGACTGTGAAGTGACAAATCCAAAGAAGCACAATACTCTTTAACAGACACAACTAATGTAATCCAGATGTTCTTTTTTTTAATTTAGGAAAAATGTGTGTGTACAGTCCCCTTAATCTGCTTAATATGTAACATTTGAAACAGGTATGAAAATATTTTTTCCCTGAATATCCTCCAGTTGAGAGAACATCTGGAGCTGTCTCGTTCCCTTCCCTTCTTTGGCTGTCATTATTTCCCAGATGACAGTAGACTTCCTGATAGATCCGACTGAATTTTACTATTCGACTGCAGTCATGGTTTATAAATGGGCAATCCTTTGCTTGCTCACACATCTGATAACCTGTACAAAGGTGCCGTTGACTGTAACTCGTACAAATCAGAAGACTGGATTATGATAAGATTTGAATTGAATTGAATTGAATTGAATTGAATATTTCATTTAGGTGCATCACCTACATTTTCAAAATGTCTACTACACTCTCATTTTCAGCAACCGCATCCACTGGAAAGCTCCGGATGAAAGGAAGGGATGGCAAACCTGTGGAATTTCACTCTCAGGTCAGTGACCTCCTTCCAGGTTCACGTCTGCTCCGTCGGTCACCTTGCTGTGATTGATGCGACCCAACCCTGCAGCATGCGGTCATATTGCCAGGGCAGTTCAAATGTCAGGCTTCTGACTCAGTAGCAACCAGCTCACACACCGAGTCAGTAACTTTGCTAAACCAACAGAACCATCCCAACAGTCGCAGACATAGAAAAAGAACCCTGCAGGTCTGATGTGACACCTGGCTGGGAGCTCATCGCTCTGAAGCGTGAGGGGCTGCCCTGTCATCCTGAGAGGGGAGCAGCGCTTTGTTGCCTTTTCAGCCTCAGATGCTTGGCCCCTCCACGACCAGACAGAAAGAGAGAGAGTCGGCCTGGCGCTGGAGCCTTGGCAGTCAGAAAGATCTGTGGTGTGGCCCCTCCTTTTCACTGGGCTGGGATAAGCCAGGGAGTGTGGCGCCTCTGAGGTTAGTGGGCTGCCTCATCGAGACACCAGCTCCATCATGAGCCTATTTTTATTCCATTTTCTCGCTGCCTTTTTTTCTTCTCCCCTATTCAGACCTCTCTTGCTCTTTTTCTGTCAACTCTCCATTTTCGCCTTCCCTTTCGTCTATCTCTTTACCACTGTCCTCTTCTTCTGTGATGTTGGGATGTGTTTCAGCCTGTATGCATGACAGAGGCAAATGAAAAAACCTACACGGCTCGGTTTCTGGTTTGGATCCATATATTCACTTGCTTTTTTCCCCCCCTTTCTTTCTTGCTGTATTTATTTTACGCAGATGCTTGCCAAGATGGCAAGAGCTCCCTGTCATTGGTTTGGCAGTATCCATGCAGTGTATATATTCAAAGTGCTTTAACCCATATAGACAAATGCTATTTATCTGTATCTACAACGGAGCCATTGTAAACCAAAAAACTGTCCCGTTTCTCATGTTTGTCTCCTCTAATTTTGATTTAATCTCAACATGTAACCTCTTCCATAGAGTCGCACTGAGAAGCATAATTAACATGCAGGTGGCTATCTTCCTCACACTGGGCCAAGTATAAACAAGTAAAAGAAAGCCCTGAGAAAGATTGAACAGTCTTTGTGAGTATCCTAATGCCCTAAATGTCACGATTGTACATCAGCGGGAAAGAATCACTGTATTTAACCAGCTAATCCAACATGTTGAGTCAATCCACGTACAATGTGGTTATGCTGGCGAGTTAGCAGGGGGTCCTCAGCTTTCAGGAAAGGGGTTTACCATCAGAAAGCAGCTGTCCCACATCAACAGTCCCTACAGACACAGACAGTGCCGTGTTTGTGCCATAAGCCATTCTATACAAGCACATTGTGGCAACTCCTCCGGCATTTTCTAACAGCCTGGCAACAGCAAGCTCACAGAGTGAAAAGGGTCTAGACTGGTCTTCTAAAGAGACCCTCAGCTCACATTAGCACTGTTAAAAGAAACATTGCAACAAGGACACTGATGTACTTGCGAATAAAACCTTAATTAGGACAGGTTACCAGAACTCTAGATCAGAACAAACAGTAACTACAGTAGGTTTTGTAAGCAGTGAAAATGGGGGCATGGCCACAATTATCAAGGTCCCAAACCCGACTGGAACTATTTATATATCTCCAGCACTTGAGGCAAAGTTTTTTAAATAACAGTCGAAGGCAGAGTCAGAAGGTCCTTGGCAAGAGATAAAGGAATCATTTGATTTATTTAGAACCAATCTGCTTTCCTCTCAGCATCACCCATCACTCTGCTAACAACCATAGCTAAATGAGCTCTGTATCTCAAAAAAGGAGTTTCACACAAAGTATTCTGTGAGCTGTCCTGGCTCAGTTGAATTCATTTGAATAATTTACTTTGCAGAATAGCATGAATATGGGGAAATGGTTGATCCATCAATCTAATCTGACACTCGGCTTTAGAAAAACACTGTTTCCCCTCTGTTCTTTGTTTTTGTATATCTAATGAGCTAAGAAATAGAAAACAAAGGTAGTGGGTTATATAATAAAGTCCTCTTTGGTGAGCCTGGAAAGGATTTGAAAACCCTGAATTAGTTTGGTGCTGTATGAGCAAGCAATTTCCTCTCGCTCATCCACAGAGCACACCACTGCCACGGTGTTCATTTCCACTAGCTTCCCTCTGTACCCACATCTGAAGATTCCCAGGCTTAAGCAGGGATTGGAAACTATAGTGTCCAGCATGAGCACAGCTCTGTGAGCATATCATGCCACTCTTTCCAGTCAGAGCACTCTGACGTCACACCGTTAATCCCTTTCACCATACCACCCAAGCCTTGGGGAGGCCACACCAAATCCTGCACTCACCCCTTTGGAGCGAGTGCAGAGGAGTGAGTACCACTGGGATCGAATTAATGAGGCTTATTAGATACTGTTAACCAGTAATGAACTTCACAGAAGGCAAAGCACTGAGAGCTGCACCAGCAAAGGAGAGGTCACATCAAAGCTTTTGCCAGTTAGAAACCCCTACAAAATCTCAAAAAGTTATGACCCATATGCAGAAATTGAATTACTACGAAGTGTGAAGTACTTGACATCGCATGCTTTTGCAAATCCATTGGTTTCTGTATACACTAGTATGGAAATCAATTAGCAGACTCTTGAAAGTTGCTTGAGTTGCGTAATCAATCATGTCTAATGTTAAAGAGGTTAAACTCTAGCAACTCTTGTAGTTTACAAGACAACTTTATTGTTACACCAACGCGTTTCGGCTTGTGCTCTTCTTCAGGGTCATCCGATGGTATTCTGTCTAATACTACCAATACTAATGTTTCACAGTGTTGCTGGAGTTTTACCTCTTCAGACTCCATGTACCTTGGAAGTGGGTGAAGTTGTGTCGGACATCCCAACCCTGCGTCTACAGTAATCAATCAAGTCTGCAATTTTTATAATGCCGTGCAAAGTTTTCAAATCTGTCTGCATTTAAGCTCATTTGTATGCACTTGATTGAACTCTAATGCATTATACAACTCAAACAGTTTCGAGAGTCTGCCTATTTCATATTGTACTTAAATCAATGGAAACATAAGGAAAAGACAGACCCACTTCAATAGGGTTTATAATAAATCATCTGAGTATTTAAAAAAAATGGGGATTTCAACAAAGCACTGGTGTTTCAGATGGTAGCGCTACTCCTACAGATGAGAGGAGGCTTTCTCGAAAATAACAAATGACCAAAGTGGTTAAAACAGTCCACAAAGGCCTGGAAGCTGCGACGCCAACTCTGAAGCACTTGCCACAGTTACACAAAATATCCACTGGGACAGTTTTTGGAAGTACTTCTTTCCTCGTATACTTATTCCCATAATGATGGCCTGCGAGGTAAAGGAGATCATTCCCTTCAGGCAGAGCCCGAGCCAAAGCAGGATGCGGACAGTGAAAATCCTGCAGCAGTCCCCCATCGGCTCCCACAACTTAAAAAAAATAATAAACAGCCATGAGGTCTGTTTTAAATTTTGCTCACTCGTACTTAGTTAGCCTCTATCCTTCATAGCCTCCATTGGCCACTAGGAGACATGGCAACTTCCACAGACGTCACTCTGAATTTAGATTGCTGAATTGTCTTCTCTCTGTCGAAGTGTGTAGGGTGCTTTGTGTCAAAGTAACCTAATTTCCTTCAGTAAGCTTTAAGTATTTGCCCTGTCATATAATATTATCAGCAGGCCAATTTTATGATTTCAACTCAATCATAAGCACTCTCGCTGAAGATTTAAGTCAATTAAGTAATGGATCGCTTTCAGATCCCAGCGGTCTCTGGGTATGGATCTGCCGTGATTGAAGCGTTGTCTCTTCTACGTCCAGGCCAAACATCTTTTCAGCTCGTGTGCCTTGGCCTCATCCTGATGCACCTTTTCCTTCTGCACAAACACTCGCCAAATCCTGCAGCTTTGTTCCACCTTGCAAGACTGGGAAAAGAACACACTGGCACGCAAACGGCTGCACAATTCATCTCTCTCATCCCCTTTAAAAACACACCATTTTTTTCTTTGTATTTTACTGTCATTTATAAATGCATCACACAGATATTACTTAGTTATGCAGTTGCTTCGGCTTCAAGAGATGATCACTCCTAAAGCTGCTAGGAAACTCTGCTCCGTCCAAATACCCTGACAATATATATCATTACTTTATAACTTAAATTCATGGTTGTGAAAACGGTTAGACCCAAACTACTTCTTTGAGGTGGTTAACAGGTTGCAGCATTAATGGAGATTGCAGCGTTGTGCTTTTAGAACCTTTTAATTTATTACTTCCTGTTATGCAGTAAAGATTTCCTGTCAGTAACCAGACCTAATACCTCAATTTAACTTTGACAAATAGGGTGAAAATAAAGTCAAAGGAGCACTCCTCTTTTATGCAAACAAGATGTATTTTAACTATTTTAACTAAAATGTAGATCACCGGCAAACACATCCTCTTTGCATAGACAGACTCCCAACAGTCCAATGAAAGCTGTCCTTGAGAGTTTACATTGTTGTCCACAGTGCCCATACAGGCTCTGTCCGGTCTGAGATAGCACATTTGTGTTTCTTTCTTCACATGGCTAAACTAGAAGATAAAGGCCGAACGTTAGCAACAGTCTGGCAGCTCCAGTAGGTGTGGGATTAAGTCTGTTTCTGAAGGGAAGTGTTTTTAAGCCTGATAGCTTTTCCCTCCCAAAGTGGAAAAAGAAGGGCAAATTTAATCTCATCATGCTGGCACTTTATTAGGATGCTCCCGATCTGGTATCAAAACCCAGGGGAGCTGAGTTGGACAGGGCGAAGGGAAGCCCCTGCAGCAAGACAAAAAGCACGGACAAAAGACGTCTAAGCAGAGCTGGAGTTTGAGAGCGAGAATACCTCGCGAACTCTCCCCCATGTCTGTCCCTCATGACAGATGCAGAGGCCCAGCCACTGACAACATGCGAGGGTGGGGGGCTGAGGAGGGCGAACATGTTGAATAAACATATCCAGTCCTCTGCTACCCCCCCCTGATTCCCCCTCCAAATGAAAACCTCAGTTGATATACAATATAGATTCATCTGATAGCTCAGTTTATACTCTGTGTTTATACACCAGGATAAATGTACCTTCTCTAGCCAGGAGATCATGATGTTTCTATCTCCAAACAAACATCCTGAGACCCTGCTACATGTTCCCCGGACCTCTAGAATGTGTTGATAATGTCGTGCGATAGCCGAGACAGCGGGACAGTCCAAAAAGAAACAGCGATGAACTCTGGAAAAAAGGACAGCTTAACTCTTAACAGTCCAGTACCTTGAAAAAACAACTGTGTTTGTAACAGTTGCAGAGTCGTTTTCAGGGTTTCGTGAGTTCACCTCTTCACAATCAATTTAGGGACTGTCCTGGCGTGGAGAAACTCTACCAGAGAACACAGACAAAAAAACAGGCACTTGGGATGATGATGTGCCTGTGAATTCTTGTTTACACCTACCTTGTTTCCCAATATCGCCATGGTAACAAACCACCACTTGAGCTTCATCTGCACGCCACTTTTGCACATACACTGCATGAGGTAAATCTCCTCCATGTCCTCCTCAGCATCTGCTTTCTTTCTCAACCTTTTGTATTCCATATTCCCCGTTTGTTTCAATCATTTTATACTTTCTTGATTCAGTCCCTTCAAAGGAGCGCAGGTCAGAGTACTGACCTTTGTTTCTGCTCAGTTTGTCATTCGGCATCGTAATGGCTTATTCTTTCCTCATTTGCCCAATGTTAGAAACTCCAAACTCCAACTTTATATAATGAATAGCTGCATGTTGACTATGTACAGATATAGGCCTAAATGGTTACGATTAAAATGTCATAATAAAATGGTTGTGTTATTTTAGAGCTTTAAATCATGGACAATCAATCACAAACTACATTTTAAAGTGGTCTAACTAAAAAGTTTTTTTTTCCTAAATAGTTTCTTTCTCGTATCTCTTCTGCACTAACAACTTTCTGCAGTGTGTCAGAGCTTGGCCCAATCCCATAACAGCAGTGGTGCCCTTCCCCCGGCTCTTTAGCAAAAACATTCACAATACTTCTATGTGCATGTGTCCTAGTGTGATGAATAAAGAGCGGAAGCAACAGGGCGAAGGGTGACTTCACACTTAAACAGCCTGTTTACAAGTCATTTACAGAACTGCAGGAGGGAGAGAAGCTCAGAGGAGTCTCCCAAAGAAAGCCCTCCATTCAGAAATACACAAGCAGTGAAACAAGGCTGCAGAAAACGTTGCCCCATGTTAAGAAACGTCACACGAGCAGAAGACTTCTGTGCAGTTCATATTGAGGGGGATGATGATTCAAAGATGATTCCGTGGCAATAAGAGAAGAAAAAAGGCATAGATACCACTAAGCCTATTAGAGTGTAGAATTAGTATGCTTGAGGTAAAGAAAAAGGGGGAGCAGGAAGGTCCATAAATAAAAAATGGTGCAGTAGCAGCGATGACAGGAACGGTGACAGCGGAAGAGCGCAGACTGAAACTAGCTGAGATTTAAAGCCAGAAAAAGAGCCTTATTATTTTCTCACCATTTTCTCATCATGATATACTTAGTACATCGTTGTTGACCAAAAAGGTGACTGCCAAAGTATTGTGACATTTGCATTTAACTTCTCAAGCTACAGCTTAAAGACTCAAATGAGCTACAAATGGAATGCTTTGTGCTCGCATATGATAGAGCTAGGATGTTTAATTACAGGTTGCTCACAGCGCTGATGAGGCTTACATTCTAGGGATGCAGTGCAATCATAATGTATCAACCTTTACATTAAAACATGACCATGAAATAAGCATTTTTGCATGTACTATTATCTACCACGCAGAAAGTGACTCTACATCTCAACTGTCTTATCAAACATTCTGTTTGCTTTGGAGACCACACGTCCATTGGATTAAGCCCAGGAGACGTTTCAGATGTTGTCAAAATCAACTTTAAACATCACTCAATAGCTTCCCTGGGCTGAAAACAGTATTTATAATTAATCAAAGCTTTTGTTATACTTGTGATGATGAAACTGCCTGTGTCCTGTATTCACTGTGTTGTCTAATCTGCCAGGGGACTAACAGGCCCATGTGGGACAGTTCGCACTACCCAGAGACTGGGAAAATGTCTGTGAAAATGTGACTAGAATAATTCTTTCCCCTCCCTCAACACCTAGGTGCCCTTGACCAAGAGCTGTTCAGTGACCAGCAGAAGAAGTGTGTGGGAGTAATCGTAAGCTATGAATGTGACGCAGGAAGGAAAGAATACAATCAAATAGCCATTGGTTGACTTCTCCTGAATGAATAAAGAGTTCAAAAAGACAAACTAGCGAATCCAAGGCAGATCTTTCAATGAGCTAGTGTTGTTCCAGCATGCCGTGACTTCACATTCAAAAGGCAAATTGCAACATTAATCACCATATCTGCTGTCTTGTTGATAGTAAAAATTGGGAACAGCTGGCTCTTCAATTTTCTCCAGATTATTCACATCTGCAAACCCCCCCCCCCCCCTCCGATAGACCTCTTCTGTGAGATTACATGCGAGTACCACCGGCCAACAATTTATGAGTGGAAGGTCCAAAACTATGACGCAAAAAATAAACCTCTGAAAGTTTTCTGTTACTGGAGCAGCACTGAGATAACAGGTCATTAAAAAGGTTACTTGGTTGTAAAGATGGCAGATGAATCCAGAGGACGTGATACAGTTTTCTGTAGCACATGACAGAAATGCCACTGGGATATTACGCTTTTGCGGTTGGATTGGGAGTCTGATACACGATGCATCATTTCCAGAGGATCCTCTATAAAGACACAGCCAGGTTGGAGAGGAGACGGCTTCTGAAACCAGATGTCTGGATGCCTTCAGCCATCGCCATGATGAATTGGTTTGTTGAAAGCATCAACAACTTGTTTCTCCATTATCCCAGCTGACCAGCTCCTTGTCTGCATCCATTTGAGTGGTGAGCTGACTGTAGACAATGCATACTTTTACTGGGCATTTAACCATGACATATCTTTTTCATGGATCCCATTAGGGTGATCAGCCCCGCCTGAAGGAGAGCCTCTGTACAGTTTGCACATGCCACTCACACACAAATGTAAGGTCAGTACTTTTCACTTAACATTCCATGGTGCTGTAACTCAATATGGTTCTGCCTCGACTGGATCACATTGGCTGCATGTCCAGCCTTCACTGGAATACTGGAATAGAAAGGTGGTGCAGAGCACTGATGTGCATCATTTTAGTTTGACCTTGGGCATCCACAATCACATGTGCTTCACAAATGTCCCCACTCCTAAATCTCCTGTTTTGATGCTTTGAATCTCACAAGATGCATTTCTGAAGCAATCTGGGAGGAAACATTCTCAAGGCACTGATTAGAGAATTTCTTCCACCCTAAAACTCCGTCTATACCAAGACACGCATATACATACACCCCAGTCCCTGGCTTTTTGTTCGCCTTTTCTGATACCACATCACACATCTTGAGTCCTTCACTGCTGTATACCAGCTCTGCCTAATTACAGCAGAGTCCCACTGCTCCCCACGCTGCCTCTGGGCTCCTCACAGCACCAGACTCCACACAACAATCTAAACAAAGACTTGGCCTTTCAACGCGCTGGTTAAAAGAAGCAGCACACCACTTTCAACATAAACTCTGCAGCACCAGACCAAATTAGCCTTATTGATGAGTTATGCAACTCTGTGGTAATTAGTTTCCCCGCTAAGTCTTTAAATCACCTTCTAGCCCTCAGAGGAAGGCAGCTATAAGCTAAGCAGTTGTCTCCTTATTACAACTAATCTGCAGGGTGAATGCATTACCTTAGAATAGATAAGGCATAACAGATGTCTTCCCTTATAATAAGAGGGGGCGTTTCTGTGAGATGTGGCGAAGGCTTCAAGATATGCAACCAGCAGTGTGAGGGTGGACCACCATGGAGCGTCAGTACACACAGACTGGGAGTCTGGTTGGAGCAGGCCTGGGTGCCTCTCAGTCTGAAGCCAAGACAGACAACGTTGGGTAACCGCAATGTAAAAGTGGAGCATCTCTCCCCACAAACCTCCTTCTCCGTGTGGTTTGTCTCTCCCTCTTGCTATCTTTTTGTCTGTCGTACAAAGGTTGTAAAAAAAACCTACTCACTAGAACAGAACCAGATACGAGTACCAGAAAATAAATGTTTGCTTGATAAATGGCTACCTTGATTTGAAAAAAACCACAATCTAAATATAAATACCAACAACAAAGTATTAATGCTTTACTTTGAGGACTACAACTATGTTTTTCTATGTTTCACTTTTTCCATGTAAGAAAATAACTTCTTACATGGAAAAAGCTTCTCGAATGTTAAATGTCGTCTTAAAATAGGCAGCCGTACAACAATTTGGGCTTAATGAAATGCCGGCTGAAATTGTCAAAATATACATTTAAATCTAAGAAAACGTGTGATCAGAGACCAAATAACGGGGAACAAACATCAAGCATTTTTGATACAAGGTGCCCGGTCATATTCAATACTCAGCCCCAAGCACTGATCCACACAGGAGCTGAGAGCTTTCATAGCATTCTTAACGTTAACAAGCATCTGCAAAACATCCTGCTCTAACAGTGTCAGTTCCACATTTTCCTGACCACACAGAAAGATAGCCTTGGCTTTGGATTCTTTTCCTCTAGCTTTGTTTGTATGTTGCATGTTTCCCCCTGTTTTACCACCTCTTTCCTGAAACACTACCCCCCTATCCCCTATTTCTCACATGGGGAGCTGAGGTTTTGGCTAATCCTTTTGCTAGGCCACCTTCACAGCCCTGACCAGACCTGTTCGTAAACCAAAATTGATCTAATTGAGAGCAGAAATAGGACGATCTGACCGCACGCCCCGAAGCTGAATGCGCTACTCTTTCCATGAGCTTGTTGGGCTCAGAAACATTCTTCTCAACCGTTATTTCAACTGGCAGTCAGTGCAGCAGCAAGGCTGGAGCAAAAAAAGGGGGGGCTGAGGTTGCTGGCAGACTAAAGCGATGAATTCTTTGTAACAGTCAAGTTCTGGATACAGAGACAATTTGCTCAGCGGTTAAGATATGTTAGGGCTGTGTATATATAGTGCATGCTTTTCTAGGAAGAGGCCGTTTTGTCATGAATGTAAAACACAACATGCTGCCGACTAGCTACCATCACAATACCTGCACTTCATTGTCACGCCAAAGAAATGATTGGTTGCCGTTTGTTTGGGACCTAGTTTCCTGGTTACTGATTTTTGTAACCTGGCAAGCTGTCACTCAGCGTCTGCTTTCCGGTCTGGTGGTTCCTGGTGGACAGCAGGGGACTGGATGGATGATTTAGCACAGATTTGCTTTGGAACAGAATGAATATCGCGAGCAGATGATGCTTCCTGATGCCCATCTTGTTTAGCAGTGCCAACTGCCTCGCACATGTGCAGGGGGACCACGGGCTGTGAGAACAGAAGGCCTGGCAGCCCTCATCACAGCTCCCCTCTCGGCCTGCTCCCCTCTTCCCATTCAGTCGTCTCAAAGGAGGAGGGAGGCAAAGTGAATAATTGTCTCTATTTACAAAGGTCCTCTTGAGCCTGAACGCAACACCGTGACAACGTGACTGTGAAGGCACACACACACACACACACACACACCTGCAGTGTGACTTCACTATGTTGGTAATTTACACCCATTTCTTTCTTGCATCATCAAATTGGATAAGCCTGGGCTTGGTCTGACTGGGACCCACAAGGCAGTGTGTTCGCATCACTCCAGGGAGGCCTGAGTGTCTCCAGGCAGGCAGATGTGCTGCTCTCACCTGCTCCGATCCACATGTCACCACTCCGAAGGGAAACAGGAGGGAAGTGAAGAGGTGTAATTGGATCATAGAGAGGACACAACAGTGTGGGAAAAGGAAGTGGGAAGAGATAAGATGTCTGGACGGACAAGGTGAAAGAATATAGAGAGACAAACGGAGACAAAGAGACAGGAAGAGTGAAGGAGATCCCACCCGTCAGAGTCAGAGGAGAGATCAACAGCTGGATCCAGCTGCTGAGTCTGAGGTTTGTCACAGCTGCCAGAGGCTGACTGTCCCTCTGGAGACTCTCGACTGTTTTCTTTCTCCCTCTCTCACTCTCCTTTCACTACGCTCACATCCTTTCATAGAAACTTAGAAGTGGTGCTGAGAGGTCTGTCGCACCAGCAGCATACAAACTGTATAGGCTACTAATGAAATGTCTTGTCCCTTGAGAAAGGCATATAAGCCCATCTTCCTTTCTTGCCAGATGTGGGCCGGAAACCCCTCCAGCAGAGTTTAATCTCTCACACCTAGCATGGCTTCATCACGGTCTGTACTGACCCTTTACAGGCACCCTGAAGTCTTGTAAATACTGCTTGCGTTACCACTCAGCGCCCTCATAACAGACCAACAAAGAATTCAGATTTAATGTTATAAAAAATATCACGGACTGGCGATTGCACCTGTATGACACAGCAACAATCTTATATAATTTAAAGGTTCAGCAGGTACAAAAATATAGTATAACAATATTATATATATATAGATACATTATCCGTTTAAAACACAAGTTATTTGGATAATAATGAAAGGAGACCAGTTCATTATTCCAAGGAAAACTGCTATCAGAATCAGACTACTGTTGGTACATTTCAATTAGCCAGTCTACAGTACACTTTGTGAATGATAAACTCTTTAAGTCATTTATCAAGCAGAATATCTTCTCTGGTTCCAGCCTCTGAAATGTGAGGATTTGCTGCTTTTATCATTTCAACTGAATAGCCTTGGGTTTTGCACCGTTGGTTGGACAACACAGCAATTTGAGGTATCACCATTGGGCTCTTGGAAATAGTGATGGACATTCAGAATTTAGTAACTTTTTGATATACATATTTGATATATTTGATAAACATCCACAGCTTAGGTTTTCTACTAATGAACAGTATTTTCTCCCAGTTACTGTATTAAACCATATAACATTAAAAGTATTACCGCAGCGTTCGCCTCCTCCTGTGCGGGTGGAAAGAGAGAAGCGGAGAATTTGCTGATGGACGTCTGAGCACAATAAAATGCGTTCAGCTGTCTCAAGCACAGCAACTTTGACCTGGACACCCACACTCTATTCCAATGTACATCAGTGTTTATGTTCGCTTCAGTGCCCCTGCAAGGCCCAGGAGTAAGTGTTCAAGGAAGTATTACATTTTCGGTAACATTAAGTAGCACATCCAGTTTCCTGCAATTTTACCATTCCCTGAAAATGCTGTTATACCGCAGAGCCACAGCGACGCTTGGTAGTTAGCAGGAGGATAAAAAGAGAGGGGAGACCAAAAGCAGAGTCAGCTCTCCTCAAGCTAAACCAATTTCACAGGGAGACAGGCCAGTCTGGCATCAAAAATAGACAAGTGAACATTTCGTTTGACACAAACTATTCCCAGAAAAGGATCTGGTGAGAATTGATGACATGATTTGTGTACAAAAATACCAGCCTGAAACTGGTAATTTCACTTATCGCCATAGTTAGTCTTATTTGGTCTCAAAAAGCTTTCACTTGGAGGCTAGCAAAATCCATTACAGAAGGAAAAGGTGGCAACGTGGAGCTGCGTTCAGGTGTTGCGTTCAGTCACCAAATTGTTGCATTTTACATGGAAGTTTTGCAGAATTTCAGTATGGGGGGAATTTAAAAAGAGTTTTAAGCATATGGTGAACTGCTCGCAAAGGTGGTTTTGAGACTTGCAGCTAAAACACTGAGAGGAAAAACGTTTTGTGCAGAAGCAGTGCCCTACAAAACATATATGTTCAAATTTTGTTTTCCAAGTGGCGACAAACTTTTTTCTGCTTCTAATCCCAGGTGACACTTGCGCTGGTCAACTTTAACAATTTACTGTCGGAGAGTAACTTTCTAATTTATATTTCATGTTTCTAACATGAAGGAATGGTAGGTAGGTCTATTCTACGAGGAATGCAATATAGATCTTCTCTAACACAAAAGAATAAAGGCCGATATTGTGAAAAACAAAATGTACTTCAGCAATGCGGGCTTTCTAAAAAGGAAGCTAGAGCAAAAGCAACTCCTGCAATTAAACAGCAAACACCAGCTTGTTATGCTGCCTGTACTGCAGCGAGCATCGTTAACATTTCTGGGTTAGGAAAACTATTACACTGCCCACCACATTTTTTCATCCGGTAATTACAGCTCAAGGACACCATGGCTCAAGGTATTGGAATCAGTGTTACTAGCACCTGCCTGGTGGTCACTAGTAGGTGGTCTCTATAGTATAAAACGATTGTGGAAATAGAGGGACTAGTGTGAAAGAAATACATTCTTTCAATCATTCATACTTTCTCTCTAGGGCAATTATGAGTATTCCAATTCCCCATAGATGGTTGCTTTTATGTTGGCAGGAATGTAGAAGCGATTCAGAGTGCCACTTCACTGAGGTATCTCTTTCAACTAGGCTGCCTTTCATGAATTCAGAGAAATAATGAATGTGTTTTGAGTGGCACTCTGCATCTGCAGTTATCTAAACTAAAAACAAGCAGGACTTGCAATGTTGCACGCAAGGAATCCTAGCCAAAGCATAACAATCCTACACAATATCACCAATGTTTTTTTTCAAGAGAAGTGATGTGTTTAGTCAAAAGGTTGCCAAGACATCACTGAAACGGGAAGCAATTTGGCCGGCAAAGGAACTGATAGATGCAAAAGTTTGTTTTTACAGCTTCAAGAAAGAACGACGGAAAAAATGTTTGCTCCTTCAACCGCAGCAATCACTGTTGGTCTCATATTGCCAAGGGGGCTGCAACGATGACAAGTGGCCCATTCTGTCATGAACATGGGGGAGGCCGGTTTAAAAATTAGGTCTGGCCTATCTTCACACCCGGCTAATGAGAAATGAAGTGAGATCAGATAAGAATTGGGAGTGGGACAGACCAACAGACAGACGAGGAAGCCCCCCTGCCCATGTCACCTCCGCCACTCATGCCAGCGCTTGTCAGGGCTCATTTCCCCCTCAGCTGCCTGGAGACCCCCTCTCCACTTTCTGCTGGAGCCAGAACGGGCCCCCGAAACAGACAGAGGGACAATTCTTAGCAGAGACACAGTCCAAACCAACAAAAAAACACAATGAAATGAGGTGTAAATTATTCCCCAATGCGAGATTCTGCCAACTGGAGAGCTTCATTACTTCACAAGTGAAATAACACATAGGGAGAGTGAATGGCAAATAACCCTCCAGGCCAAAACAACCAGACTTTGCTTTAATGAATTTGAAGATATTAAGGCTGGCTGATGGGCCTCATTATCTCTAATGACATCTTGTATTACTCTTCTTCCTCTATGTCAAGAATCAAATGCCTCTATGCTTAATTACCTAATGAATGACATTGAAGTAATGATTTTCCCTTTCCTATTATTCTGTGAAGACTTCACACATTTGTAATAAAACACACACAGGCAGTGTACAGTGTGACAGTACATCTTGAGTGAATGCAATCCACGGTGTAAAACTGAGATGTGAATTGGTGCCAGAGAACATAATTTGCCATATAAATAGATCTAATAGATGAAAGCAAAGAGGATAGCAAGCTACTTTGGTATTGTGGTTCCTTTATGGCATCAGACCTGCCCAACAAATATATTTGACCTCAACCACAGTTTTGAAAATTAATAATGGAGAACAAATTTAGAAATGGCCAATGAAACACATTCCACAACGCAGATCATGGTTTTTAAAGTGTTGTGTTTCATGTCGTATTTGATTTCCTCTTTCAAAGATGACCTATTTTCTTTGCAGTAGATCTTGCATATTGAATTACAAGACTGATTGCTGTTAATAGGCTTAAGTCCTTTTTTTAGTTATCTTTCCCCTCCACACATCTAATTTTAAAGTCATCCATAAACCAAGTGATGTACAGCAGAAAGTGACAAAATATCACAGGCACAGCACTGTGGAGCCAGACTACATTCAAATAATCACAAACTGCTGTGCTGGTGACCTGAGGAGGGGAAAAAAATCGACACGCTTCAAACGCTTGAATTGATGATCACAATACATATATTGTAATCTTTTTTTGGAGAGAATGTGTATGGAAAAGGAGACGTTGGGAATTTCATCTGCAGAGAAGAAAAGGCAGTCATCAGATGTCTTGCTGAGATGTTTGGATGTAGAGCTGGCCCCCCGAGTAAGAGCAGTCTGTTCTCACATGGGCCGCCAAACACACGTCGTCAGCATCCAGGCAGAGAGCAGTGGCTTTAAAGAACTACTTCAAACTTGGACCCTGTGAGGCCACTGATCAATGTGGCAATACTCTGAGAGTTGTTTGAGAGCAGGTAGTAACGCCCTTTGGGGGGAAGAGCTAAGGAAAGGCAAAATTCTGACCAGTTTGAAAAACAAAAAAGGTTTTCAGATATTTTCAGAGAACATGAACTTCAACCCACATTGGAAAAAGTGAACCAAAGAATATTTTTTAAAAAATGTATATTTTGGAGCGCTTCCATAATCAATTTTAGTACATTGCTTTATCCATTGTGGTTCATGTGATTTATAATTAGGGGACCTCCCACAAGTAGCCCTCGAAGCTTCTATTTCTGCATTCAAGCCAGTAGTAGCAGTAAGGCCACCGTCTCCCTTCACCCCTCCCTCTCCCATGGCCAAACCCTGGGCCAAGATCCTGTCTGCTAGGCTCTCTGTCAGAACTGCACTCTGCATCCAACTCCTTGATTCATTCAATACTACTGCTCTTGTGAGAAAAAAAAGCTTTCTGACTTGAGGAATCGCTGAATTTATTTAAACAACTGATGAGCAGCCTTTATTATAAGATCGCAGAAAAAAAACTTGAGAAAACAATATGTTTCAATGACACAGGACTGCAGTCACTGGGGGTGCTGTAATTTGTTTGAACTTTAATTCATCTTGTCGTCTATAGACATTTTTTTCTCACGCTCAACTAGCCTAATTAAGGTGCCTTTTGAGAGTGAAGTGACATCTATTTCTTTGCATAAAGCCCTGAATTTGTCTCTGCCTGTGAGTTTGTGAACACCCCCTTTGTGCCTGGGCTGACAGAGGACTTTACACTGCCTCTGTTACCCTGGAAACATTTTGAGAGGTGAAGGGGAGGACAGCCAAAGAGGAGATCATCTTGGCCCAAAACCGCAGGTAAATCCTCGCTAAGGGAGTGCAATTTAAACAGTTTTACCATTAAAAATTAATCTTTATAGAGGAATGAAAGGAATCAGCAAAGTCCTCCTCTATTCATCTTATGAATTTCCATTTGTTATGCTCTTCACAATTGCGACCAAGTTAAGTTCAGACTCTTGCATGAGCTCAGCGAGTGTGGGAGTGTGTTTGCATAATCAATCAATTCACAAACTTTTAATGGAATAAATCTGCAAGAAAATGTCCTACCTCAAGAATGCAGGTCCCTGGAGCTGTGTTCTCCTTGATGGACACGTTGTAGAAGTTTCTCTCAAAAACAGGCTCATTGTCATTTATATCCTGAAGCACAATGTTTACCACAGCAGTGGAGGACAGGGGTGGTTTCCCTCCATCTGTAGCCACCACAGTTATACTGGGATTGGGATTCTTTTCATAATCCAGTTGAGAGAGAGTGGTGATAATGCCCGTAATGGAGTCTATACTGAACCAGTTGGAGTAAGAACCATGGTCTTGTAGGATGCTGTAGTTAACGTCCCCATTAGGCCCTTGGTCTTTGTCTCTAGCTGTCACCTGTAATACAAAGCTCCCTGGGAACACCACTTCAGGGATCACCTGCCTGTACACTGGCTGGTCAAACAGAGGAGGGTTGTCATTGATATCTATCACCTGGATGATGAAGGAGGACTCTGCCCTGAGAGGAGGAGTGCCTGAATCTGTTGCCATCACCCTCAGCTCGTAGTTGTCTCTCTCCTCACGGTCCAGAATCTGGTCCACACAGATCAGATAGATGATGCTATCCTTAGTGGTCAAAGCAAACTTTCCATCTCCTCCCTCTAGCGACACATTGACGTTGGCGTACTCGCCATAGTCTGGGTCAGTGACTGAGATCCTGGCTACATACTGGCCTGGCTGTGCACCCTCTGAGATTCTGGGAGATCCGTCTTCACTGAGAAAGATGATGGTCATGGTGGGCTGGTTGTCGTTGTAGTCTCTGACGTGGATGGTGACAAAGGCATTGGTCACCTCTGGCTGAGTAGCGTTGTCTTGCGCCTGGACCACCAGCTCGTGCACTCTCCTCATCTCGAAGTCCAGCGGCTTGTTGAGCGTGATGATGCCCGTGCGAGAGTCAATGACAAAGTAGCGGTCCGGGTCGCTTTGCCTCCTGTTGATTTCATACAGCACCATCCCATTGTCTCCTTCATCAATGTCTGTTGCGAACACCTGCAGGATGTTGCTTCCTGGCTGAAGGTTCTCTGATATTATGGCATGGTAGCGGCTCTGGTTGAAAATGGGAGCGTTGTCATTAATGTCTTGAACAGTAATATCTAATGTCATTTGATCAGTCCTTTTGGGGGAACCACCATCAAAGGCCTCCAGAGATAAAGTATATGTGGATCTTTTCTCTCTGTCTAGAATGGCATTGACCACCAAGTCCAGATAAAGAACCTCATTGCTTCCCCTCCTGGTCTCCAAGGTGAATGCCTGGCCAACATTTCCATCTTTGATAAGGTAACCCTGTGTTGTAAGCTGGCCTTTATCAGCATCAACAACTGGCTCAAGAGGAAACCTGGTGCCGATGGCTGTCTGCTCTGGGATTTTAAACATGGCCCTTTTTCTCGGGAACGTTGGGGCATGGTCATTGATGTCATTCACCTTGATGGTCACCTCCACGGTCACGCCTGTCATGGTGACTGCAATGAAGTTGTATCTATCCCTCAGTTCCCTGTCCAGAACTTTGGCGGTTTTAATAATGCCTGTGCTCTCGTCTATGTCCAAATCACTACCCACGCCGGTGCCCTCATGGTCTGAGATGAAGTACAAGGATGCTGTGATGCCAGGAGGAAGTCCCGCACTGATGTCACCTACAATTGTGCCTGCTGGCTGTTCCTCATCTAGCTGCAGTTCAAGAGTCCCTCGGACCACAGGCGAATGAATTGTTACAAGCTCCAAGGCCACATACACCATTAGCACAATCCTTCTGTTCCACCAACCCTCACGGTGCGAAGGGTCCATTGTAGACTTCCCAAAACCCTTGGCAGCTGTCTTCATATTGGCTCCTTCTTTTTAAACCTGGAGACACACAAAGAGGAAAAGCTGAGCAATATCAAAACCTGAAGGCAGCAGAAACTAAGAAAAGGTGTATTATGTCTGCGTTGAAATACAGAGTAAGTTAGTTTAAGAAAAATAAGTGTACGCCTTGAACACTTTCCCATATGTGTTATGGGCTGTGTTCCCAACCACAGCACATGCAATACACCCAGCACATAACACTTTCCTACACCTCTTCATTCACCTAATAAGTCAACACCTTGTTCCTCCTACCAAGAAGGTTTCCTTTGCTAAAGAAACATCAAAGCCACAGGCCACAGCATACCACCTCAGACAGGGAGTCTTTGGCTGTGGTTATTCAACTTTGATTAAAAAGATGCAGGAATCACCACCCAATGTGTTCACCATAGCACTCCCCTCTTCTGTTAGTCCTGGATTTAATATTTATGTGTGCAACCACATTAAGCTCTCATAGAGTGAGCAGTTTTGAAACACCCTCACAAAGCAAGCATCGCTATCTTTCAATACTTGTGAGAGTGAAATTCAAGAATCAAGTGTTAAATCAAGGTGGGAAATATTCAAATATTGATATTCAAAAGTAAAAGGTTGTTAGAATTCCTTGCATACACAATAGGCCCACTTTGGCGATGGACCCACACCACTGCATAGGATCTGTAACTGAGACTGAGAGACGCTTTGGAGCAATGCGGAAATTATTCAACAAGACTGTCACCATCTGCAGAATAATCCAAAACCACCAAGTTACTGGCACGCAGAAAAATATTGTGTCTTATTTATTAAATAATGAGAGAAGCTTCCAATTGTCTGCGGTTCTGTCTAAACTTACGAAATTCATAACTTCTTTGACTTGTTTGAGAAGTAAATCTAGCTTTAATTTTGAGGAAATATATACAGAAGCACATGACACGGATTCAATTTTGAGAAATTGAGCGTCTAGTGAAAGCTCTTCAAGGCTCCCCCCGGTGGTTCAACTGATACCTGCAAGGAAACGTTCACAAAGCATCTGTGTGTGTGTGTGTGTGTGTGTGTGTGTGTGTGTGTGTGTGTGTGTGTGTGTGTGTGTGTGTGTGTGTGTGCACTAAATGCCTCCCATGTGTCCATGAACGCAGTGTGGCGATCTGTCTCAGCCATGGTGGTGACAGTGTGTTTGAGCGACAGAGCAGTACAGTGGAGTTGAAGGGCTCCATGCAGTCTACCTCTCTCCCCTTTTCTGGCTCTGCAGCATTGTAATTGAGGGCTGCTGGAAATTGGCCATAAGCACACAAGATCCCGGGGCTAATTTCAGTCTGCTGTGATTCAGAGCCCACAACACTGAAGACGCTGACTTTAACATTAAAAATTGGTTTGCATTCAAGCATTATTAGATTTGAAATATTTAAAAGAAATGTGAAAATCTGTGCTCTTAACATATTTTAGTTGAAGATTATTTAACAGTTTAGGAATAAAAAGGATCTCAAAGAATTTGCTCCATCAATTCCTAATTCATATTACTTTCACAATGATTATAATAATTGCAATCGACTGCTACAAATTCACCATTACATACCATGCTTTGGGTTGCCTTGTGAATGCGGGTCTTGGCAAAAGATAAGCACATCCATGCCGGCCTGAAAATCTTGACAGCACTTGAAGTTTAAAGTCTCAGTATTGATTTACTTTACTGCAACACTGGGGATGCACTTTTGCAAAGCTTTCTTTAAAGCAGAAAGTTAAGTTTTTCAAGGCCAAACTTTTTGTCCAAATGCCACAACTGAAATAATGCATTCTCTGGTAGAGCCACAGTGGAGGACCTCTGCCGAGCAGAGCAGCCTAATGGATACAGCAGACACAGGCTAATTTCAGAATGTAAGATGGATATGGTTTTAAAAGATTCAGTTTGAAGTTAAAGAGAAATGTCTGCACTTTAAAGCGCAGACATTCACCAAATATATGAAACATACTGTCACCCACCCAGGCCTCCATTGCTGAGAGTTTCATGACAGAAAGTTAGTGGCCAGTTAGCAGAGAGGATATAAAAGGTAACAACCTATTCATGCGTAGGGCTTCGGGAAAAGCAATCCCGAAAAAAACAATTCAAAATAGCTGCTGAGGTTGAAAGCTGCTGCATTTAGTAAGCCGATCCCATTGCTGCTGCTTGGTTTCAGATGTTTTCCTTGCATCACTGTCCAAGATCCCTCAGCTCGTAGTCAAGCCTCAGTGAAGGGTTTTGGTAAGATGATGCAACTGGTGTGGTATTAAGCCCCATGTACCTGCAGCAAAGTCTCTAAAATATTTTATTAATTCAGTTTTCTAAAATCAGCACGTGTTTGTGTAACACGACAAGTACATCTCATTGTTAGCAATGACTATAGCCATGACCCACTTTCTTTTGAATCCTCTAAACCAAGTCCACCGACCAAATCCAAGGTTTCAAGGATTTACATGCAGAATGAAACCTCTGTTTGAATACAGTCGATATCATTATGGGCACTTTGCTAGCATGACTAGAATCAGCATTAAAATCCCTGGCAGCAGTGAATGTTGGGCACATCAGGCCTGCATTTCTACGTCTCCACTGTGGGCTAGATCATGTTTGGCAAAATGTGTCAGATATTTATTTTTCATGATAGCTGAAAATTCCTTTGCTTATTTATTCTGTGCTTTACAGTTTTCTGTGGAGTACTATTTGTCTTTCTTTCAGTACAAGATCAAGACAAGCAGGCCTTTGGTTTGGCAAAACTTACAATAGACAATACATCTGACCAAACAAGGCTGTCTCCCTCTTTGAGCCAATACCCACATGACAGAGAAGAATGCCAAACCTCTCATGAAATATAAATATGAAGTAGAGAAAATGATTCTGTTAAACATCATAATAAATACAGTGGATTTGCCACAGATAAAACTGACCAAGTCATATCATTTCATCTGAGTAGACATATCTTGTAGATGTTGAATAATTATCACATTCTTATCCAAGCTAATATCTGAAACTATAATTATATATGATATTTGTCAATGACATGTTGCGCTTTTCCTGATCTAACCAGAATATCAGATTTTCAAGGGTATAAACTAAATACTGCTTAAGATATAAAAAAAAAAAAAAAAACTGTTCTTCAGTTGCATTACATTAATTAATACCACCAAACCATTTTCACCACCAACAGGCCAAGAGGGACGACTATAGTGACAGACTATGTAAAATGAGCTCCTAATTCCATGTCATGATTCCAGTTAACTCAAAGAAAACTTCTGAGGTTTCGAGAACATGCTATGCTGCCTGAGGCTCAACGGAGCCATAATGGAAACCACAGACAGAACTGCAGATTGACTGGACATGAGGATGACAGGCTTAGCACAACGCAAACTAAAAATCCCTGAATGTTTGCCAGACTATTGCCTCTCACAATTGCAGAGTTTCTGTGCCCTGCATTAGCCTTTGAAACGGCCAGTAAAGAAAAAAAAAGCCAGGAAAAGCCATCACAGGCCTGAGATACACACGCACTTCAAGGCCATAACAAACACGTTATTGGGAAAACACACCGGCTCCTTTTTCACGATGGGACCGTGACAAGAAGGATCATCTCTTTCCCACCGCAAGAGCAGCATGGGTTGGTTCAGCTGTTTGTGTAAGATGTTCCAGATAAAAAAAAAAAAAAACACACACCTTATGTCTTTGAAGATGACACCATCTGATATTGCACAGGGGGTACTAGTGGTTGCGTCATTAAAAACACATGTGCATCGAGTTACAGTAGCAGGGGTGCAAGGAGAGTTTGGACAACTTTAATAAGGTCAAAGTTCACCTCATAAGTTGACGGTCACAGAAATGTGTTTAAAAAGACGGAACTTCAAAATGTGAGGGGTTTCCTGCTTTCAGCATTGATGTACATTCTTTTCTTCAGGTCACAAATGACAAAACAAACTCCAGAGATCACGGTTGATGTTCACTTGACTTATTTTACTGATGACAACACTGCAAGGAGATGAGTAAAACCGCAGTGACCGCAGCCAAGCAATCTTCAGAAATGTAAGGCAACAAGAAACTGTCTGGGTGGTGTTGGTGTGGCCGTCCTGGGAGACGCATATCTTGTGATTTTCATTCCTTTATAGGAGTCTGGAACACTAGCATCATCAACAGCATATGCAAGCTACAAAGACAAGACTAGGGAAATGATTACTTCATGCAGTGCACCAAGGGTTTATGACATAATCCTTGGATTGTTGTAAAGGCTGCAGTGGAGGTCCACATTTTGGTGGTTTAGTCTGGCGCTGCTTTTTTTTGTTTGTTTTCTGTGTGAATTGTAATATATAACTCCACCCATGCAGTCACACAATAGAATAATTCTTTATATAGCTATTATCAGAAACACTTAAAAATGTACCTACAACATATTGCATATGGGCGAATAATTGCTTAAATGGGTGGATGGATGAAAAATGTATTTAAAAAAATGATTAATTAAAAAAAAGTTCTAGTAGTATCCACTGTTATGGTATGGTCAGCCTTATTCTGTAAAAGTATTCAGCAGACAATGTAACTGAACATTTGCTAACTTAACAATTGTAGAGGTGGAACTCAAAAGGAACAAGCACGAGTCCCCCGTGCACCTCAAGCTGATGACTGGTGGGGAGTCAAAGCGAAAGGAGGAGCCTCCTTCTAGTGTCTAAAGTCCAAAAAAAAAAGGCTGCATAATTACGCAGCAGCACCACGGCAACCATCACAGTCACAACCAAAGTGCGCGGTGATGGGACCCGCTGGAGACCGAATGAATGTATTAATTGAGGGAAAGGAACACCTATTCACGGTCATTGAACACAAGTCTGCCAACACAATAACTGCGCCGACATGTGGGTAATCATTCGGTATGTGTTCCATTGGAGGAAGAGGGAGGCACAAAGGCTCAGCGGCAGCGGCGGCAGCAGCACACGGAGGACAATAGAATAACTCCATAGGTTGACCTGCTAGAGAGGAATGTCTCAGAGGGGTTTTTAAAAAGTGTGACCTGACAAGCAGCGAAAAATATTTGGCTGCTTTTCAAAGTATGCGCACAAGCTGAGCTCGTTCTGCGCAGGGCTTCTTAGGACCACGACGGTCAGCAGTACCCAAATGAAAGAACATCTCATGCGCGAACTCGCTAAAATAAACTTTATCAACAGTTTTTTGAGGATGAAAGCTGGAAAGTAACACGCCATGTATTGTTTCAAACTTTGTAACATGTTGTGTAACACGTATGTCCGTTACCGCTTCAT
The DNA here is from genome assembly GCF_023349555.1 of Cebidichthys violaceus. NCBI lineage: Eukaryota > Metazoa > Chordata > Actinopteri > Perciformes > Stichaeidae > Cebidichthys > Cebidichthys violaceus. The sequence continues at coordinate 21,017,175 of NW_027176262.1, read as the reverse complement.
ATCCGTCTGACTGAGCATGAAAGAGCTAAAAAAAAAAACACAACGTTTTATTGAACAACTATTACTGCACACATGGGATCCACGAGTGAGTTGCAACGTGTTTTAGAACATTAAACAAGTGAGAGAAAGGTGTGGTTATTAGATGACCTCCACTGATGGACAACTGAGGAGATCTGTGACATGCTGTGGTGGATACTCACATTCATCTGTTGCTCTGCTGTGTTTAAGAGAAGACGAGCCGAGTCCCGAGATGTCCAGATTCTTCTCAGTATTCCTTTGCGGAGTCCAAAGTGAGAGTTACATCCTCGTATCCTTCGCCAGTGACTGTATTGATTCCTCCTCGTTGTTTCCTTGCTAAATTCCTATTTAGTTCTCTCCGATTTATTCCCAGACGAAATGATGAAAAGTCAAATCGCAAACTTGTGCCTGGTAAAACTTTCCTGCCGTCCTCTTAGACCTTATCAACTTGTCGGCATCCACCCTCTGTGTATGTGTGTGTGTGTGTGTGTGTGTGTATGTATGTGTGTGTGTATGTGCTGCTGCAGCACGCTGACTGAAGCCAAACAGTGTGGGGCTGAGCGGTGGACTGCCCTCTCCAAATCTGATTTATTCAACACGTGACGGACGAAGTGCAAACTCCTGCTCCTCTCCTCTTTACTGCTGCTGCTGCTGCTGCTGCTGCTGCTGCCACAAGGAGCCACGCCGACTGCAGAGAGTCAGGACGAGTTATTGCTGAACTTTGGTGCCACCATCCTTTTCAAAAGGGAATTGTAAATCAGTAACAGAACGGTGCAGCGCTCCAGAGTAGCTGGTTTAAATGATCGGGAAAGCTGTGATAGATTTAGAAAATAAATTGTCCAAAAGTTTGGATGAGTGTGCTGTCGCAATATGCATATGGCACCACATTACTGTGGTTTAAAACTGGGTGGAGTGGAGCTCTGAAATGTCAAACATCACAGATTTCATCTGCAAAGCACTTACAATATGTACATTGTATGTTTTAAAAATGTTAAGATCCTTTTGGAATAACTCTACCAAAGAAAACAGCAACATAAAGACTCATTTTGACAGAAGTATGAGATTGAAACATAAGCTTTGATGTGAATTTCAAGAACAGAATTTTTCACTATTAAGGGTAACTCAATGGATACCAGGGGCAAATCATAGTATAAATCTTCAAAAGTAAATATATTCGGATACCTTCAGGCTGTCGGGGGCCGCTCGCCTTATATCCATCTATCTGATACCTTTGACAAAACAACCTCAACAAATCCACAGCATCACAAGGAAGCCTAGCTATCAAACCGACAGCCTTTTCCGTTAGATGTTAGAAGTCAAGAAACCTCCTGGTGATATTTTTCATCTAAGTCAGAAATAGAGAGGAGACAATGCCCTTAACTTTTCCTCACATCTTGTGACTCTTTAAAGAAACATTGTCTGCTTCTACCATCAACTCCCAAGAGGAGCTCAGCTTTTATCTCTAATAGTGCTGGAACCATAACCCTGCTTCACGTTATTGTCAATCTCTGAAAGCTCTGAGAGTTATTAAAGCCTCGTCACTTTGCATTTAGAAGTTTCAGACAAGGGCGCAACAGAGAGGTCCTGCTGTGTCATCAATAATATTTATTCTGAAGGAACAGTTGACATAGCTGGAGTGAATGCGTGCAACTGATGATCTTGCTTTCATTCACTGTTTCTTTGTAGGTTTATTGATCTTTGTGTTAATCATCATTAAAGAAACATATTTTACGTCATATGATTTATGTAAAAATCCTATCTGTTAAATACAGTGACAGTATAATATACTGCTATATCGTTCCTTTTGTGCTGATTAAATACAACACAACTTTTGAAAAGTTTGGTCAGTGTCACCTACCACAGTTCAACATTTCTGCTGGCTAAACCTTTTTCCCTCCAAGCTACCTAGGTATGTCTCCCCACTCTCACTCTGAACCGCGATATCACCAAGTGAAATGAGTTCCAGCTCTGGCAGCTACTCATTATCACTGTGACAGCAGAGCAAGAGGAGGCAAACCCACACAGACACGCACACACATTGGCGCCAATCCGCACAAATTCACGTGGACACACACAATCACAAAGTCAGATGACATTTATTTATTTACTAAGTCAGAATCGCATACAGCTTTACCTCTTCGGGGACAACCAAGAGAATCTCCTGCATAATCTGTCCCTTATGTGTTTGAATACGTATGTGAGTTATATAGCACGTTGTACACAAAATAATGTTTAGAGGTTGCAAAAAATGAAGTAAATAGACAATGATGTGGAGTTATAACGGGTGTCTAATAAATACCAGCCTACTGAGATGTGGAGTTGTAAAGAAAACAAAGCAGTTTGTTTTCATTTCGCTTCTTAGATAACATGTAGGGCTGTTTCATCTTATCAACTCAAGTTATGACTATATGTAGTCTGTCACTCTGTGTTTGTTAAACAGAGAAAACTATACATTCCTTTGTCTTATCGTGAAGCATTTTATTACAAAGATCCTCTGTTTTCTTTCATTTTTTTATAAATATGTAAAAAAAGAAACTGCCTGTTGACAAGACAATGGATTGTCAAATATCCTGTTGACGGAACATTTTATTCTCTCGACAGAATTGTCTATTCTGACAGTGATAAACGATGAGAGATGAGCTGATGTACTGAAACTAAATGTAAAAATGTCCACCTGATGCATTTGTGTTTTTAAAACAACAACAAGCAGATTAGGTATTTTACTGTGGATCAATAAATTGCATAAAAAACATCAGAGGAGCATCTGTTGCTCATTTGGCACCAGCACTTTAGTTCCATACATAAAGTACGACTTGGGTTTCAAGCTCAGATTTTGCTCTCTACATTCTAAAACGTATTCTGCACTCGAGGTCCTTCCGCACTTTAAATTCATTTTTCATTTATTTTGTTTCCAAGCACAAGTGAATAGAATCCACTGAGTTCAGTGCCTCATCCTCACTCAGTGAGAGAGACCCTGGAAAGAAAGGCAAGGTGCTGTAATGGTGGATAAATCTGCAATTTTACTTTGAGGTTGGATGCTGTCCACATCACAAGGCTGTGGTCTCAGTCATTTTTCTGTGACGGCTATTTTAGTGACATTTGACCATGGACTCCACAGAGCTTGGCTACTTCAGTCGTGCTGAAACTCCATGGAAGAAATAATAAACAGATCCAGTTTGATCGAGATTAAAGTGAAGTGTGTGACAGGCCGCTTTGCTAGAAGAATTAATCTCAGCCAGAAAGAAAAGGGCATCCAGCCTAATGTAATGAAATGAGAATAAATATGTAATTAATGAGCCAGCCATGCATAATACAGTGAGAAGCTGAATAGGATTCATCTGTTCCTATATCTTCCACCTTTATTTTTCTTGAGATCGTTTTCTTGTCGATAAATTTGTATTTTGCTTATGTACAGCAGTTGACCCACGGATCACTGAAGTTTGTGTTGTTTTTGTTACACTTACAAGGTTTTTATTGTTTGCATTTGCAAGTGTGCCTTAGGCAACAATAAAAAACACTTTAAATGTTTGATGCTTTTTAGAGCATGCATAAATATGAATATGAATTTCATCAAGTCTTGGAAAACACAGTTAAAGAAACAGATCATGATCTTACCCCAGTGTGCTGATTCACAACACTGAAAACATTTGGCCTCAGTTTATTTTCATTTATCAAGACAATAAAACAAATAACATGGATGATTAAACTTTAGCACCAGTTGAACAAACATCTCTTCCTCTGTTTCTGGAAACTGTCAAAAACATTTGAGCTTTTCTTAAATTAAATCAGACATTGCTACCTAATCCAAAAGAGCATGCATTTCATTCCTCAGCGTATTCAGAGTTCATTGTGTCAAAGTGCTGGATCAATTTGTGTTTCTTAAATATAAATATTCTGTAAGCCAGACTTCAGTGCAAATAGTGATTTAAGCTTGCTTCTCTACAACAGCCTGATCTGAACATAATGGATGGTCTCGGTATGAGTTGTAGGCTTTAGTTAGCTACGTCTCCAAAGTGGACCGAGTCGAATGTTTGATGCAGAAACCTGAGTGGGGGTTTTGGGCGGTTGGGCATGTGCTTGAGCAGGAGTCTAATGTGGACCTTTTATTGAGGCAAAACATGAGCTTTGGTGTATTGAATGTAACTTTTAAAAGAATGTGCTTCACACGCTCGATGAATGAGAAGACCTGAGATCAGCGCTTCATCAAGTTAAAAGAGTATTTTCAGTTGCAATGTATTAAGGCACACTTGCTTACATAATGTCTGTGTGTCTGCATCCTCTAGGCTTACACTGTGTGATCCTTTCAAAGTGTATTAGATATTAAGTGCACAGGTGGTTTTCATTTGGTTAAGAACAATTCTGGGAGTACTAGCTCTTTGTCATCTTCTGGTTAATCGTGATGTAAAAGCTCTTTTATGGGTTTCTGTTTAGTGTTGCCACTGCTTCCTGACTCCAAAACTTGCACCAGTAAATCTTTTATGTAAAGAAAAGTAGTCTAAATTCTTTGCGATACCCTAGCCTGGACCCTGAAATCAAGGCCCACAAACTCGTTATATATCAAACAATAAAATATTCATGATCTAAATTTGCTGAAGGACGAAAAACAGACAGTATCCAGTCTACCATGGTGGTATGTACTGAGTGCATATAAGTACAGTTGTTATTGATAGTCACAATAAATTCTCTTTCTTTGCACTGAGGGACATACAAGAGGCCAGACCAAGTCTATAAAACTAAATGGAAAACTAAATTTGGTTTGCTGCTTATTCTATACATACATGGATAGCAATATATGGATATATAATTTGTATTATTTTTAAAGATCCTTCTTCTTTCCAAGTGACTGCTGAGCTTGCCATTACCGCTGTTGCTGGGTAAACTTTTATTTGCAGCTTATAAACTGTAACGCAATACATATTTATTTTCATAGTATTTTCATTGCAAAACAGATTCGATGTTTAAAAAAAGATAGCACATGGTGCCCTGCACATTTGTAGAATTGCACCACAGAGCAAAGCATAATTCTGGGAGGACTCTGTTCTTCCTCAACACTTAGTCCCGAGGGACCATTGAGGAAAGATGTGGTTGTGCTGTGGTTATGATCAGCAAGTCCCAGGTGTGAATCTGTGTAGCCTAAATACAAAGCAGGGCTCTGCTGACAAAGACCCAGTCTGCTCTGCAAGTGCTTGTGTGGATTAAAATGGCAACTAAACACAACAATATTCTGTTTCTCGTGCCTTCTCTGAAGACAAAGCCAATAAGTAAGCCCTGCAACTCTTCTGTTTTCCTCCTACATATTATATGTAGACGGGCCAAATCTGTCCATCTACTGCGCAATACGGGACAAATCAGTTTAATGCTGCTGCAAAACAGCTATGGGCTATGCACCCGGTATTCCTGAGCCCATTTAGTTTTTTGTTGGTGTGTCTTTAATAATTCATGCATATAACTGGTCAAACCGGGAGAACTTCACAGCAAGGCTTTTTGAGTTGGTACACTTCAACACAAAATGGATCAATGATGAATACAAAATAGTGAACAAAGTAAATCTTTCCATCAGTAGATTTCATGCTGCATTCACCCCTCCTCAGGCTGGAAGCACATACAGCTGCAATAAGTAAAGACTCTGACATTACAGGATTGAATCTGTCTTCAATGTTGGCACATGGTGTTATGGTTTCACTTTATTGGAACAGAGAGATTTCTGGGACACGTAAAATGCTAAATAACAAACCTTAAATAACTGTATTTTAATCATGTGACCTTAAAAAGTGTCTCTCATATCCTGGTACAAAAATATATCATTAAATTGACCAAATTGGATCGTACAAACAGCTTCAATACATACGAAAGAAAATCCCAATATGAAGTTTTTGACACCAGTCTCAGGAGAAATACAGAATTTTTTAGAAAATCAAGAAAACTGACATTTTCCCTCAAGCCAAGCAGCAAAGAGTTCTTCTTGTCAGTCTAAAGACTGAACTCTGCTAAAAAAAAATCTACCAAGGTTGAGAACAAGTCGAGCATGTCAGCAAAAGGATTTCTCTTGTTGGAAAATGCAGCTCTAAAGGGATTTGGAAATGGTAGCTTCTGCTATTTCAAATTGATATAAATTGATTCCCTTGCGCCAAACCTGAACATTTGTATTCACAGTAAACATCCAAATACAATAATTTGTAATATTCTTTATCCTTTAAATCCCATCGCTTCTAAATACTACACAGGACAAGATCTGCCTCTGGCTCTTGGCCAGATAACAGCCGTCCGGCTTATAACAATCACACCCACTTCAGAAAAACCAAATCTTTTGGGCTGTCCAGTGTGAATGCTTTCTAATTAATATACTATCAATCAAACAGGCCAGTGCGTCGTTCTCCTGCAGGACGGAATTCCTCAGACATTGTAGGGAGTCTAAGTAATTCTGATGGAGATCACTTTTATTCTTCAGGAATGCATTCTGTTGTTTAGGGGAGGAATGCACAGCATTGAGAGGCCTGCCCTGGAATTCCCAAAACAATTAAATTGTTCAAGCAAAAATTTCTTTGAGGAAAGAAAAAAAACAACCTCTAATCCCATTACTCCACACTTCACAATGCCCTCACTTGAGAAAGTTTAGACAACTGTTGACTCTACTTGGTCTGTCATTTTGAAACACGCCATAGCAATAAGCTTTGGCATTGAAGTGAACAATCACTATCAGGGTCAGCACAGAGCAACCAGGGTGAATTCCTTCTCCTCTTCAGCCTCACTGAACTCTTACAACTGCATGTCCCGACCACACAGATCACAACCAACATGCCCAAAAAAAGGGAGCGCGTTCAAATCATCCTGCAGATGGAGTGACAGAATCAACTGAAATAATATATATTACTGTGGAAACTTTTTTTCTGCCATGAGTCAGTTGCTGTGATCATTTTCTTTGGCAGATGTGAAGCTTTCAGGTTGGTTCCACAGGAAACATAAATGACCCACACCCACCTATCACCAATGAATCATACTTCTGTATTCATGGAAAAGGGAGCGAATGCCATCTTATTTCAAAATTTCCTCTGAACTTGTCAGTCAACATCAAATAATTCAAAGGATAATCAATACTGAAATCAAATAAAGATTTGCAGCACGCTGTCATTGACCCTGCTTGAGTAATTGTAAGAGGGGAAAAAACGAAATCATTAATATCCATGTATAGTTAACCTCTTTAAATCAGGCCCATATGGGGAAGCAGATCTAATACAAACAGTGGCTCGCTCTCAATATGCTCCACATGAACTAGAAGTTGCCACAGTTCTTCTGAGCAATGCTATTATATTGATGGTCCAAGGTTTTCTTGTTAAAGACAGCCGTAGGATATTTTTCTACACTGTGGTTATGCTTTCAAAAAAGCATGTATCTGCAAAGAATGTTGTTTGGCTAGTTATGTATTTAGGGGAGAGGCATCAGCCCTCAAGGCTGCCAACTTCACCAACAATTTGTCACATGATCATATGGCCATGCTCATGAGCAAACATTTACATAACAAGAAACAGGACTGAATAGTTAGAAATGTTGAGCAGTTCCTTATGGGGATGCAAATACAAAACAGCTTTCTGTATGACGTGCATAAACCAGTTCAAAACACACAACTGAGGATTTCCAGTTTTTTTTTTGGTAACTCAAAATAAGAAAAAAACATCTTGAAAACAGCAATGCAGAGGTTGTGTATAGTCTTATTGTTTTGCAGGGTTGCAGTTAAGAAGTCTTCACTGTTGTGTTTCTGAGAATGTCTTTGCTTTGAGGATCTCTTCAAAGGTGCATTACACTGGATTCCGAGCATTAATGCAGCAGCAAACTACATTTTTGCTAGTGGAGTAATGTCGACCTGAGCAGAGAATGAAGTCACTATCCCTCTGTGTATGTTGTTATCCAAGCTCTGTTGGCACTGTCTCCGTAGTTTGCAGCGCTGTTAGATTGTTAGCACCATTAGCTTCAAGTCCACTGCTCAGCCATCGGCATGTTGAGAGCTGTTTAGAGGCAATAGAAATGCTCCCAATACCATATATTGCACCACATAAGAGAGTCATTTACCAAATACCATGATGGGTTCTTGATTTGTTCCCACAGTTTTGTTGTGATCTTTACAAAATAGTCATGCTCAATTTTTTGTTCAATATGAAGCCTATATTGAGTCAAAACTGCGTTGTTTTCCATTAAAATGTGGATCCTGGTTTCATAAGACTCACTACCAGATGTACAGCTAAAAAGGGAAACAGGAATATGGGATAAGAAGTCAAGTGTATCTGTCTGAGGCCATTTGTCTGAGGAAGTGTGCGCTGGAAAAACACATCTTTTTGGACAATTAATTAAAGGCCATCCCTCTCCAGCCCCCACAGTGATGATGGAAACCTGTCGGCCAGGAGAACTATATCCATAGATGTATACATCCTCAGGGTTTTCTAGAGTCTCTCTGGTAGGGTCAACGTCTATGAACCACTGCACTTACTATATATCTGCTCATCCTTTGTCTGTCATACATCTTCAGTTATTGAATTTCCTCAGATCTTACATGTGCATGTGTTCACAGGTTTTCATTTGTATGAAGTATAAACAAATCATAAATTGAATAAGATAAGTACAATACAATTGTGTATATCATAGAAGGTGAATAGATTATTTTATTTAATTTATATTTCTATGATTTTCTGTGTGGAAAGGGACATATTTGTCCTATGTAGAAAAATACTAGTGGCAGGTTAAAACCCCAAAACGCATGATGAAATCATTTTTAGTTTCATATAGACTTCATACAGAATATACCATGGCCTATTTGGCAATATCATATTGCAATTCTGTTTATCCCCAAAGGAGCACAAATATACTTATGGTTACCATTGAAAATAAGGTCTCTGATTTTGCTTCCTCTGAGGGCATCACAAAAGGAAATATCTAGCAAATATAAATATTACCTGAGTGATGATGCACTTATGAAAATAAAAAACATCAGGCTGGCATCTTTTCTGGCTCCTTCGTGCTCTTGAGTGTTTAACATAACTGTTCGATAAATACCATAAAAAACATATGACTCTCTGCGGTCTAATGTCTCCGCTGTATTTGTCCTTGGGGCAAAGCCTTCAAATTATAAAGACTTATGTTTCATATTGGCCAGGCTCAGCTGCAAAATGTTGGAATCTTACCTCATATTCATATACTCATACTGTGAGAATCTCAGGAATATAGCCACATCTAAGGTTTATAACACACAGCTGTGACCATATATATCTATTTCCTGAAGTCTGAACAGCTGGTCAGTTTTGATCTATGACTTTAAATCACCAAAGTGAAAACTGCTAGCATGCAACGTGTCCTGTTTTGTAAAATAAGCCCATCTTGGGAAACATAATAAAGGCTTGTCAGGAGTTTAGGAACAAAGCTAAATAGAAAAGCGATATAAATCCATAGCGCACTCAAGAAGCAGGATGGAGAATAAAGGCGGTGGGGAGTAAATCTCATATATAAATGGTCCAAATGGGCAGATCCTACATCTGCATGTCACGTTTCAGTGTTAGTCATGCACAGATGTTTGAGACAAGAACTGCTCTGATACTGTCAAAGCCATATGTGCTTTGGTTTGAACAAACACTATAATCAGAAGCACTCTATAAACCAGCTGCTGAGCCCACAACTAAAAATACGCAGACAAGGTTACACATCAGAAACTACAGATAAATATAGCGGTATAATCATTTTAATGGTGAAATAAATTATTATGTAACCTCAGATATAGTAAATAACCACATCCCGTTTTTTACCCTTTGATGATCTGTGGAGGTTTTGAACCCAGATCCTCTTCCGAAAGCACAGGGAGTCATTTTGTTCTCTGACTCATCAGTTGAGCAACCTAGAGCAACCGCCTGTGGCCAAATAATTAACAAATGGTGAGGCTGTCGTAAAAGATATGGAAGTTGTATGATCAAAGAAGGGTGGAAGAAGCTTGGGATGCAAGATAGGAGACAGCCCATAGCTTCTGCATGTCAGTGAGGCTGGAGTCCAGTTACTAGTGCAGAATCAGTCCGTGAAAGGAAAACTAGACACTCAACAAATGTTTCATTTAGTTTGAAGCTCCATTTTTTTATTCACATGCATGCACTTGCCCGACCACTTGCACAGCACTTCCCATACAGTCAAACAGCATGAGAGTCAGATAGGAGATTCTCCATTTCCATTGAGAAAACACAAGAAAAACAATTGCTAAACCAGATTAGAATGATCTGTTCCGCCTTCTCCCTCTTTGAGATCCCAGACCCCTCTGCCAAAAGTTATAGTTCTTGTTTTGCCCTTCCAGTCCAGCTCTTGTGCACATTGGAAGTTACTTTCTAATGATTCCAAAACAACACTATAAACATGCAAAACTTAACTGACAGCTCTTTACAGTAATATGGTCTTTATCTAATCACATTGGAGCTTCTTATCCCGGTCAGCGTTGAAACATGTTTTCCCCCACCGGTTTCCTCAATCTCTTTATTTGGGATCCCCAGGAAATCCCGGGCTCCCTAAAAGATGTGATCCCTCCAGTGTCTCCTGGGTCTCCTGTTTGGCCTCTTCCTAGTTGGTTCTACCTAAAACACCTGCCAGGAAAGGGAGACACTAATCAGACCAGCATACCAGCTGATCGACCTACAGTTGCCACACCCCAGGCTCATTTAGATCCATTGCCAAAGTCTGCTGTTAAAACCAACCTGACTGCGGGTTCCACTGCAGAGCTATACATTTACATGAAAAATGTGATGGCCCTTGGGTACAGGCATGGTCCCACTTTGAAGACCACCAGGCAGCTGGAGGATAAGCCAGTGACGCAGGGACAGCAAAAGCAATAGTGCAGACATGGGACCCGTGCTACGAGGGAATCATCTAAATCCGAGACCAAAAACAAAAGCATATCAAGGAAACTGATGTTATCCCAACCCACAAGTCTTACAAGAAGGCTCTAACTCATCATTCTTACACTGCACAGAACATTTGAAGAAGAGATGTACAGAAAGTAAAAGCCAGAACAAATAGAAGACCTTCCTTTGATGTACAGAACAAAACCATTTCATTCATGAGAATGGGGAGGAGGGGGTCATGGCGAGGATACATCACTAAACTTTACTTCCTATGTCATGCTCGGTGAGCTTGGGCCAAAGATGTTGTTTTAATGGTGTGCAGAGAGAGGGAACAGGCAGAGACAGCAGAGGGATTGAATAACTGGGTGTAATATCCACCAAAGTGTTTTTCTAATCACCACAGGGAGCCTTGCAGGAGCGGAAGACTCTCTCCAGACCATCTCAGGCCTGGTATTAACATCATATCCAGTGCATTAATATGTCAACTCTGCAATCACTAATAGGTGTCTTCATGTCTATGTTTAATTAACTTTACATCTCCACAGTGGATTCTAATGTAAATTGTACACTGGCACAAAGCCACTTGTTATTATGTTCATTATATTCATCTCTCATTGCATATCATACTGTGTGTGTGTGTGTGTGTGTGTGTGTGTGTGTGTGTGTGTGTGTGTGTGTGTGTGTGTGTGTGTGTGTGTGTGTGTGTGTGTGTGAAAAGTTTCTTTGGACCAGTTTCTTTAAACATCATAATAGCAGATTAGCTAATACTGTCAGTAAATATGGAAAATCCTAATAGCTAAAATATGTAAAATTCTCATAACCTTTGAAACTCATACATATTAGCTGGAAACATTATGTGCAATTTATATTTCTGAAGGAATAATTGTAATTTTTTACTCCGCTGCATCAGAAAGGCTGCACTTAGTCACTTTGTAGTTACACCATTTACATAGAAACACATCCGCTCACACATTGCCCTAGTTTAAACTACTCAACACTATATACATTAGTGAAAATCAGCACAAGCTGAACCGGCTGACACATTAATGCATCAACAATTTAACACACAGATAGGAGTATACTCATCCTGAGTATTTTCTATAAATACATTTTACAGCTGATACTTCCGTATTTCACCACATATGATTTTTGGACTTTTACTTGCACTTAAGTGTCATTTCTGTACATGATCTGAATTTTTCTACTATGTGGGACGATCACAGCAATAATCTAGCGAAACAGCTGTTGGGATTCGACATTGAGAGGATATGGGATGTAATGAAGTGTCCTGTGGTAAACATTTCTTCAACAAGCACCAATTTTAGGCAGCGTATTTCCAGAACTGCAATATAAGTGCTTATTATGTAGAATGAAAAGGTTCTGCAACATTCTCGCCTCTATATCATCAGTAGGGTCAGACTAGGTGATATTTAGTGGTTCACACTCGCCCATTTGGAAAAAAAATTGACATTTTTGCACTGTTTTCCAAAAGCATTTTGCAAGCAGCACTGTTTTCAATCAGCTTGCTGAATAGTGACAACCCACAAGCCAGTGGCATTTACCAAAGCACTGAACCCAATCTGGGTGCAGTACAAACATTCTAAATATAATAGGACTTCAGAAAGCATCCTACTTCTCCTTGGGGTGAGGAGCAGAAACATCTGTACCTTACGTGAGATGATCTCCACATCTGGCCTGAGTCCTGATTGTTGCAAGGGTGTGGGCATGCACCAACAGCTGCAGCCAACCACTCCCAGATGTTTCTGATAGGCCAAGTGTCTCGCTGTTTGTTAGGCGTGGGGTGATCTTTGATCCTTCGACAGCGTTGGCCGTAGTGTTATCGTGAGGAGGGCCTGAGACGCTCTGAGAGGCACACAACGGAAGCGCTGCAACCTCACAGAAGGGCCTGTGGTGCACTGTGGTGGAAACAGGCATGGTAAAGTGGCTTCAGCTGTGGAAAAGAACTCTTTGGAAACCACCCAGCGCCTCTATCTAGATCCAGTCGCGCTACTGGCATCGTAATGGAGGAAGTAAACACATAAGTATAGTATATAACCCTGTGATTTACAGTTGCACCAGTCAAAGAGTAGCTTGTGTAATCTTTAAGTGTTTTTTATATGAAAGAAATGGAAATTTCTTTGTAATAAAAACTTTTAAAAGATGTTAACTCATAAAAACATCAATATTAATGTATTCAGCAAAAATTATGCTCAATTTCTACACTGAAATGCTTTTTCCATCATATATCAGTGCTGAGTAGTGTAGCACATTGTGGCATGGAGGACACCAATGTCATAAATAACCTTTTTTTTCTTTTCCAGAAGGGAAGAAGTTTGCCCTTCTGCTGACATGATCACTCAGCCTGAGCTGCACGTGGCTAAAACCTCTTTGAAGTGATGAACATCCTGCTCCTACATCCCAGGGCTATAAAGGCCTGACCATCCCTGTCAGCGCTGTGACAGGCTTTATACACCCACCATTTTCTTTAAAAGACAAGTGGTGCACACCAGGCCAGAACTTCAAAAATAAACATGGCATTTATGGACCGGAAAAGGCTTTGCATAGCTATGCCACTCCTGCTTCCTCTCTCATCCAGCATGGCTTGGTTGGTCCCACTGCAAGAGCACTTCAGCATCAGGTCTTGAAAAGGCAGCACGGCAGATTTCTCTCCCATACATTAAATACCCATGCCTTGAGGGTCAGATACACCAGTTTAGAGCATGTATCCAAGAGTAATAACAGACTGGAGAGACCCAAGTCTCACCAGGTTGGACATGCCACCAGGAACAGCTTCTCACAAGAAAGGCAGGAAGCAGCTTACGGTCAGAAAAAGCATCCATGCACAAAGTGGATGGAGTTAATCAACTAATAATATTTCAATAATTTTGGTCAAGTAAGAAGCATTTCTCAAATCAAATCTCAAACCATACAAAGTCTCAAAAGTAGCTGGATTGAAATAAAAAAGTTCAGAAGCTTATCTTAGATGTCAACACACTATATTCCTTATTTTCCCAAACAACCAATCTCAACTACCGTACAAATAAATGTCACATTAACAACTTATGGGATTCAACCTCAGACTATAGCCTGAGGTGGAGAAAGTTAAAGTGTGGGTTGGAATTGACTGTTCTGACTTTGAGTCTCTCCCACTGCTGGAATCTCATGAAGAGCATATTTTATGAGTGCAATAAATGTATGTATCAACTGTGGAGCAAATGTTGGGGAATGAATATTCAATTCAACAATAGTTGTACAAAGTTTAATCAATTTGTACAACTCAATATCACAACTCGGGCTATAAAGTCAAGTCCAAACTCCCTGAGAAAACAAGGAAAGAGTTGAAAGATAAACAGAAATTCTGCCAAATATAGTCTGTGTCAGAATGAAAACAAACTCCAGCTGGCTGTGTATCAACAAATGGTAATAAACAAATATTATCAAACCTAACTAGTCACAAAATCCCTGAAATCAGATCCAAATTTCAATTTCATATTGGCATTGTGCTTCTATTGTGATTCATTTTAAAATGCAAAAAAAATATGTGGAATTACTGCCATGTGTGGCTTATTCAGACCTCTAAATCTTTGCTCAGCCAGGGCTCAGATAAAGGTTCCTCGTTTCCACGGGCAGACCCCTGGACAGCTGCAGGAATTTGAGGATTTGTGAAAATGAAAAAAAATCAGGTTTACAACCTCGAAGACCCCTTTATATGATGGATTAATTATATGAGCAAAGACTTCAATGCTTGTTCATTGTGCTTGTTTTTTTTACTTGCTCTTTGCACACATTGTTCAACATCTTGGGGTTCTATAATTCTAAAGTCAAGGCACAAGCCAAACATTATAATGTTACTAGAATACATCATTGCATCATTTCAATTCCTCATTCATCATGTTGTATTTTGCACTTTTCTCTTTTTTTTATTTCAGTAATTTTCATATTATCGAGCACAGTTTGACATTCCTGCACCATGATTAAAGACATATTTAAATCAGTTATGACATGCCTCGCAGGCATTCATTCACAAAATATTCTGCTGTGACCAAGCTAACTATCACTCTTCGACTATGTTGCATCAGAGCAGGGTATAACGTTTTAGCATTCGTTAATATATATATACATATATATATATATATATATATATATATATATACATATATATATATATGGTCACTTTCACTTTGTTCACCTTAGAAATACTTAACACTTGAGAGAAGGCAGGTGTGAGTCTAATTACTTCTGCTGTTTCCACAGAAATGTAACATTTGTTAAATGAGTTCTAATTCTTTAGCGCAAGTTTGTTCCGCTGCATATTTACAGGAGCTGTGTAATCAAATTGTGAAAAGAGAAGCATGAACTCAAAGTGAAGCTTTACTATGCTCCGCCCTGTCATATCGCAGATAGTTCAGAGTGTATTGAACCAAAGGCAGAGCCATATTTGCATAGTTTAGGACCTTTATTCTAAAAATTGCTTCTGAGGCAGATGCGTTTTATAGCATGTGCAGCAGTGAGCTGTAATCAAATCACCAGAATCCCAAGTAACATCCCAGACAATAGCAGACTGCCTGCAGGCCCCCAACTTCACAGTGGAGCTAAAATAGTTATGTCTTAACACAGTGAATCTGGAGGCTCCCCACAGTGACTTACCTTACAACATCCATCATGTTGCACCTGCATCCAAAAGTGATTCACAGCATGTCTGTCTGACTGGAGTGTATGCCTATTTCCCTTCTTCAATAATCTAGACAGCTGCAGAATGCTCATGGACCACTTCTCAATCAAAGCAAGGATGCCCCCTGGTGGCCATAGAACTGAACGGTAACTAAAAGAGTACATTTATTCTGGAGAACACGAACTGTGAAGAAAAAAAGAACTATTTTCTAATTGAGCATTGAGTGCAATCAACAGATGTGCTCTTTGATTTTCCCTCTGCATGATGGTGTTAAAAATACATTATTACATATTAATACAAACTGTAAGTATACAATATACAGACCGATTTTATGTTTCAGAAAACCTTTTCAAATGCTTCACTGAACAGCATTGGGTCATTGCAAAGTTCGACATCAACTTTGAGATCTGGTTCGGCAACGTCTGCAAAGGCTTGTCGAAAGAATAACTGAGACCACTTAGGTTGTGAACCACACACTCTTCAAATAGGCTACAAAGCTAAACCACAACTATGTCTACATGGTCTCAGCACAATGTGTGTTTCCCCAAAATGACGTTGTCATGGAATGAAACTATAACAAGGGTGTATAAGCGTATATAATAATCTGTTTTGTTAAAATGAAATACAGTTTGTTATTAAATAGTACATGCCAGAATGTGAATGTGAGAGAGGTTTCAATAAAATGGATCAAGTCTGTGTTATTTTTCTGCTATAGCCAAATCTAAATAGGATGAAGAACGTGAAACACTGGATGTGTTTTTTGTTATGCCTGGCTATGTTGCTTGTATGCTTTGCACATTCATTTGTCTGGTTAAGTTTCTTTTTCTTTTTCTTGAGTCTATTCTACTTTAGCTCTCTCTCTTGCAAAAGGGATCTTGATTTCAATTAGCCTACCTGGTTATATAAACGTATATATAACTTGTGAGAGGGGGTACTTGGAACAACAAATCAAATCTCAACTTAAACGTTATCAAATGTAAGTTGAATTCATACACCCCTTCTTCCTGTGTAGGCTATATTAGCCTTATATTGTGCCAGCTAATTAGAGAATCACTTTAAAATAGGTCCTTAAGCCTAAACATGCATTATAAAACGAAGCAGATCTATAATGAATAAGTATTCACAGCTTTATAAGTTATGCAGTAGTGATGCAGCTTTAGCTAGAGCGCTGTACAGAATGGAGTAGGGACACGTTTCCTTTTTTAGTAAGCGGAACACAAACAATGCGGAACCGAAGTTCAGGAGCAAACGTTTCCGACCGGGTGACAATTTCGTTGGACGGCTTTCTGTTTACAGCCCAACGTGGGTCACTGTGACAGAACTTTTATGGCAGGGATGTAAGATAAAAACAAGAAGTCACTATTATCTGTTTTTATTCGTATTAAAATGGGTAAAAAGCGCCAAAGCGAAGACTCTGCGGAGTCAAACACTCCGGTGAAAAAAGAGGCTCCGGAGTTCAATGGGACTGTGTTTAAAGCCATGCTAAAGGAACCCACCACAGCCATGAAGGGTGAGTGTGCAGTATGTTCCACCGACCCACAGAAGGGATACTAAGTCACATTATTTGTGTCACATTAGTTATTAATACATTCATTCACATATCCGACCATCCACTTTTGTCCAGTTAGCATTTCAGCATCACGTCTCATACCCTCAGCGTCTGAAGTGCTCTCCTCTGTTTTGCTTTGGTTAATTCTTACTTTTTTTTATCGCCTGCAGGTCTGGAGACATTCATTTCAACCGCCAAGAAGCTGCCATGCCCTGACCTGTATGATGTGGTGGAAGGTTATATTAAAATCTCTATGGAGTGTGCAGAAATATTCAAATTGCTAGAAGGAGAAAATCATATAGAGAGCGAGGTAAGTACCTTTCTCAGTGGATGTGACTGAATTGTTAGGTTGCTTGTTTTTGTACGTGTAAAGCTCTGATTCCTGCTTCTGTCCAGATGATCCCGATTTTTGAGAGCCTGGAGATGATCCTTCTAAGGACAGCGAGTGACTTGTCCCACTTCAGCATGGTTGGCAATGCTATTGTGAAAAAGACTGTTTCTAGCTACGTGAAACTTCTGCAGGGATCTTTCCATTCAGAAAACCACAGGTCAGTGGACGGGCTTCACTACAAGGACATCAAATATCAGCATGGTTTGATTTTGTCTTCTGCCCATTGCACTAATCTTGCGTTTTCCTTTGTGCCCAGGTTTGTCCGTCAGTGCCTCAGTCTCCTGTCCGCCTTGGTGTCTCAGGGTCCAGAAGCTGCCAGAGAGGTCCTGAGTCACATTTACATCAACAAAGCTCTGTCTGGACTGGCAAAGAGAAAGGATAAGAGGGTGTGTTGTAGCATTGGCCTTTTCGTCAGTTTTCCAAATGTTTTGTTGGGTTCTGCGGATGTGTATGCTTACATTCTTCTCCGTGAATTCTCCAGGGAAGACCTGATGTCCGCATGGCTTTTATCCAGTTCGTGCTGTCCTTTTTGGTGTCTGGAGATAATGCTACAGTTGGACAGATATTAGAAAGCAAAGGTAATAATTAGATATGCATTACAATTTACACAACACACTCTCATCTCAGATTTGTTGATGACATGTTCATTTTGGTGTGTCAGAACTCCTGCCAGAGATCTTGAACACAGGTCTGAAGGAGGACAGGATGTCCATCGTCAATCTGATTTTGTCCACACTGAAGACTAGAGTAAGTGTTCACCGGTTTACACTTTACACTTCAAATGAATTCATGGATTTAATGATTCTATGTGCTGGTATTTGTCTTGCTGCAGGTTGTGCTTAACAAGGCCATAAGTAAAACACAGAAAGTGCGTTTCTTCACACCTGCTGTGCTGGCCAACGTAGCATCTCTGTATAAATGGAATGGGATTGTGGATGCAACCACTGATGATGACAGAGTGAGTTATTTGCTTTTTGACTTCTTGTTTGAACAAAGGCTCTGTTGTGTAACTTAGCGTTTCAACCTGTGGGTCTAAATGTCATTTGTCGTCTTAAAGATGTTGGAGGACTCGGAGCATGCTGGGATATCTGTCATCCGGGAACTTGTTCACGGTTTCCTTCTCGACTTGTGTTGCTCTCGTAAGCATGGCATCAGCTTTCACGATGCCAGCTTTGGCACCGCTGGCAGGTAAGTACTCAGAGATTCAGGTTTACCTCGCACTCTTCTGGAGACTCCTCGTGGCGATGAAAGGATTTCATTTATTTATTTTTTTTACAGATCTGGCAACATTGTCTTGCTTCAGTTCTTGGTGGGGCAGAAACAGGCGACGGAGGATGAGTTGGTGACGGAGCTGGTGGTGAATGTGCTGAAAGCTAGCCCTGACATGCTGGCCAGATACTTTCAGGAGACTCAGTATTCCTACACCCCCCGCCTCAAAAGTGCTTGGCAGGACAACGTCAAGTTACTTAAAAAGGTAATACTTGATAGTAGATTTGATTTTAGTGTTTGATCATATCTAGCTTGTCTATTTAAAAAAATAAATAATAATAATGATCCTTTTTGAATTCATATGTCAGATCTACGAAGGCCAGCCAGAGATTTCCACAGTCTTCCAAACTCGTGAGGTCATCCCCCTCCCTCGCCTGCTGTCCATGATCATGGTGATATCCCTTCCTCCGGTCTGTAACAAGACATTCTTCACACAGGGCCTCAGTGTAAGTGACGAAATGAATCGATCAATGCTGCAACTGCAGTAACACAACACAACACACTGAAAATGAACAATACTTTGTCACATATTCCGAAAAATCTCCTCTTGTATCTGACAGCTTGCCAACACAGCGGTGCAGCTCACAACTCTGTCCATGATGAATTTCGTCTTGAAAAGAGCCAATAAGAACATGCAGTACCTTTTGGATAAGTCCGAGTGGCACAGCTCAGATGTATACACTAGTGACATGATGGGGGATTTGGCACTGCAGTACAGGGAGACACTCAGCAAGGTAAGCTCAGCGAAGAGCTGTATCAATACCCACAGATATTAATGATGCACCATTGAACAACTCAAGGCCCCACTGTTCATGCTCTGTTCCAGATTTTGCCCGATATGACGAGCATAGTTGCAAAGTGGCAGTCGCTTAGCAAGAAGGAAAAGACAGATGGTTTAGAAAAAAAGACCAAAACTGAAGGGAGTGCTGAACACACCAATAATAAAGTGCCTGGTAATGACATTTACTGTACATGTATATTGCTTATTCTAATCAGTCCTGTAAAGTAAAGGGGACGACCAGCAGAACCATTTGATTGAGTTGAGTTCTTTTGTGTTCAGCGGTTGCAGAGACAGCTGAGGTGATCCTGCTGAAGACTCTGATTCTTCAGGTCATATGTCTTTACCAGAAGGTAGTGCCACATCTGGTAAGCCAGTGCAAATTTGACTTCAGCAAGCTCTTAAAAGGTGAGGCGTCATCATTTACCATTGAGTTCATATATGTGATATGTTTTGAGTATGATGCAGGTGATTCTCCAACAAAGCCTTCAAAGTAGATATATATATATTTTTTTACCTCTCTAGGGATTGTGTCAGAGAAAGGAATGAGAGAAGAAGTTCCCCCAGTGTTGCAGTATCAGATACTGCAGTTGGCTTTAGATCTTCCGGCAAGCAAGTTCTCCTGGTTTCGCATACAGGTGAAGACGTTACATTGTTTTATTTAATTACATTTTATGTACAGGTGTTGCTTTGTTGTCAACATTGTTTCTAACGTGTTGCGTACTGCTTTGTCTTCCCAGGATGTCGCGGATACAGAATCCTCATCTGGAGAGAAGTCGGTCCTCTACCTGCTTCTCAAGATGTTTGTCAGCAGCAGCAGCAGCCACCTGAAAACATCCACACGGATGCTGGTTCTAAAAGTGAGGACATTTTTTTATTTTTTTTCAGCGGAGGGCACAGCGTCATTTCTAGAGGATGTGTTAGCAGTTCTTCCGCAACATCAGGAAACAGTTCAGTTGAGAAAAGTAGTTTGTCATATTCCTTGAAAGAGCCTGAAGCAAAACGATTCTGTGGTAAACTGCATATCAGTTATTTATTAACTTCATTAAGTTAACGAAGTAAAAGCAGCATAGGCAAAAGTCTCTGTTAATAGTTAGCCGCCAAAGATGCTAAAACTGAGTTTTGGGAAAGGAAATGGCCGCCGTCTTGTAATTCTTGCCTCGTATTCAGGTGCTAAAGGACAGCGGGGTGTTTGAGTACACCTGGACTGAGCTTGAGCTTTGGCTCGACCAGCTGGCCAGAGTAGAGGCACACCAACAAGAGACTGTCATCCAGTTCTTGGAGAGGGTGAGCCCATCTACGTGTCAACATTTCTGTCTGTTACTGTTATACTGTCGGTTAGAGACAAAAAGACATTGTGTATAATGACTTAGTAGTTATAATTGGTAATACACTTCTGGTCTCTTTCTCTAGGTATTGGTGAAACTGGTGTGTAATTCTTACACATACACAGATAAGGTCGCCAGCCTGGTCCAGGAAGCAGCTTATCTGCAAGCTAACCTGAGCAGCCAGGAGGGCGACGCTGCCAGCATCCCAGTCTCACACATAGACGGTGAACATTTCTAGATGGAATCTAAGTGAATTTCTTCCAGCCGTACGCATGTCTGTGTTTTTTTTTTTTTAACAATCTGACAACTGACTGTCTTCTAGACGTCTTAGACATGCTGGATGTCATCATGGAGGGCAATGAGGGTGAGATGGAGGAGCTCGGGCCATCTCTGAGTGAAGACCTCATTATCCAGACGTTCCCCTTCAGTGTGATGGTACCTGCTGCTCTGGAGGCCCGAAACAAACTTCCAGTAGACAAGGGTAAAGCACTTCTGCCTTAATTGGGACAAATAGTATCATGTTCAGAATACATGTTATAATGTACATAGATTGTTCATTGCAGCTTGACAATTTGCTGCATTAAAAGTGCGACTTTACCCTTTAAATAGTGATTTCTCCACCCTGATAAGTATTTCAAATCTCATTGTGTCGTATGTTGTAACGTTGACAACGATGTGTCTTTTCTTTTCTCAGGGGTGGTGTTTGAGTACTTGTCTGCGGTGCTTTCAGATGTCATGCACTGTCAGAGAGAGCCGCTCCCGCTCTGTTTGGCTCTGCTGCAGTACGATAAAGAGCTTGTGTCCGCAGAGCTCTCCGCTTCTCCTCATCCCGCCGTCATACACCTTCATCAGTATTACTCCAAATGGCTACCACAGCAGTGCCGGGAGCAACTGGTTCGTTTTTGTTGGAACCAAGAAATTGTTTCACTGAAAGAGTGACATACTTGTTATTTCTTGATGGAGAAAATAACAGTTTTTTTTTTTCCCCCCGCAGTTCAAGGACTCTGAATGCCATTCACAGGGATTGTCAACCCCCATTTCCTTCACTGCACTGATGAAAGCTGCGTATAGCCAAGGACCAAACACTTTGCTTGAGGCCCCCTTCAGGGAGAATGTGGAAGGAACTCTAGCTTCCATGTTGATGGCTGATTTTCCAGTAGCTATCAAGCAGATGTTACTTTACATAAAATCAACAGTGGAAAACGTCGGCACGGTAAGAGCACCAAAACAAGTTTACTGCTCGGTACATTAGTAAGTTAAAACTAAACGCGACACTTCATATCGTTCTGCACAGTTCTCCAAAGACACAGGAACTGCCCCGCTCAAGACCTTAATGGGAATACTCCTGGATTTGGTGACCAAGCTACAAGGCTTTGAGGAGAATACAAGTTGTGAGCCAGCAGCAGAGAACTCCCAAGAAGGATCTGACCTCTTCCTGGAAACCAATCAGTCGTCCACAGTGGAAGGCAATAGAGAGCAGGTTTGGAGAAGTTCAGCTTCTATATGGAAAAAGATATGTTTAAACTATGACCAAAGTTTAATCTTACTTTTTTTTTTTTTTAATGATTGATTTTGATCTAATCTGTGTTTAGATCCTGGTTTCTGCCCTCGGCTCCATCTTCAAGCATCCATGTTTTGAGCAGTGGTTTCTGGCTCTGGAGCTGGCTGCTTTGCCTCCTCACACTCTGAACCCCGTCAGGCTAAAGCATCTGTGTGCTCAGCTGAATGATGACATTCTGGCCTTGCTGAAAACCAGCACCCCCACTCTCTGTGATCTTGGTCGCCTGGAGCTTATTAGTAGCTACATGGGAGCTATAGAAAAGGCTGTGCTCAAGGAGCTGACAGAGAAGGGCTCCCAGGCAGCAAAGAAACAGTCCAGACCTTTCCAGGCCCTCCTGTCTTTGCACAGCTACATGGACTCCTGCAATCTCAGACAGGTGGTTTCCAAGTTGCTTCTCCTCCCCCAAGAGAGCCTAATCTCCCCCAGCAGTGAGGGCGCACAAGCCGAGCTCAGTGTCTATGGTCACGCAGCGCTGCAGATCCTCACAGAGTCTAAAGCTAACCCTTCCCAGGATCACGGCATTTGTCTATCTCAAGCACACCTCCACGGCCTGAGCACCCTGCTGCTGTCCTGCTCCTGCTCTGCTCTGGAGGCCTTCCTGCTGCAGACTCTGTCTAGTGAGCCTGGCAGTGCCAAGCTCATCCACACGGATGTGCTGCTGCACTGCCTCCAGTGGCCTCTCCCAGACACCCTGGCCATCGGCTCTCTGCTGCTGCAGAACTGCTCCGCGCACCGTCTCTGCTTTGAGATGTGGTGCTTAGAGCCCGCGAACACGGAGAAGCTCTCGGATCAGACGGAAACATTCCTCCCATTAATCAACACCTACCTACGGGTGGCAAGCAGAGAGGATCCTGCCAGGCCTAAAGATGGTTTGTACTAAAACAAGTTCTCTTTTGTCTCAAAGCATACAGCCCCAGGGTTTATGCCACTTGTTTGTATCTCAACACCACCTGTATATTCATTTAGATATGCTCCATTGCTGTGTTTTGTAGTGCAAAATGAGGTTGTAAAGGCCTTGAAGCAAGCACTGCTCGCCAAATTGTCCCAATGTGTTCTGGGAAACCTGACGGAAGACTCTGGAGCCCAGCTGGCTGAAACACTATCCAGTCTGATCAAGCTCTCTGCAAACATCAAGGACACCAGGGACTTGATCAACACTCTGCCCAGTGCTCTTCAAGAAGTGGACAGTTTTGAAAGGTAGTAATTCACTCTTTGTACTTTTATCTTTGTCCTTTGTACATTATCAGTGCCACATGGTGTTAGCTGAATGTTTTTTTTTCTCTTTCAGATGGCAACTAGTAGATGTCATCACTGAGAAACTGGCTGATTGCCCCGAAGAACAAGAAACGTGGAGGAAGTCTGTCACCACTGCTGCGCTAAAGTGTCTCATAGCCGCTTTCAGTCACTCTAAAGATCAGACTTCTTCGTGGTCCCAGCAGGAGCAGAGCATCCTGGAAAGACTGCAAGGACTCCTGGTGGGTTTATTTTCCTCACACACACTGTAAGGTTTATGTTTTTATGTAATGCATTTCACAATACATCTTAATCACACAGACATCAGCTGAAGACATCACTGCATCTGAATGGAACAGCTTTGTCAAGAACGGACTGAAGTAAGATATTTGTCGAAAATCCAGTGTGCTAGAGGTTTGTTCGAAAGCGTCTCATGAGATGATTTTTTTTTTTTAAATCAATGACCTAAAAGACGTTCTTCCACTGTAGATATCGCTACAGAGATCAGCACTTTCTGAACACACTGAGCAACCTGTTGGAAGTGATGTACGGGAGCGGTGAAGTCCAGAAGGATCTGATTCCTTTATCCACCCTTCACATGATGACCAGCAGCCATTCTCTGTTCCTGCCCACCATGTTGGACTGTGATGAAGAGGCTAGCGGGTGTCAGGCTAAAGGTACGTATCTATCTAGCAGAATGGAATGGAGAGAAAAACAGTGAATTACTTATCCCTCAATTGTTTATTTTATTATTAAACACAAATACTCTTATTTTGTTGTCATTTCAGAAGCGCTAGTGTCCCTACTTCTCTGTTTGGTGAAGAAAAGCCCAACAGTCTGTAGCATGAATCACTTTGTTGTACTGCTGGGAGCATATGGAGTTACACTGAGTACTTCAGGTAAAACAGGAAATCTAAATGTCGTTGTGTGTGTGTGTGTGTGTGTGTGTGTGTGTGTGTGTGTGTGTGTGTCTGTTGCCCTTCTTTCCTCTCACACCTTGATTTGGTTTTGCAGATCAGAAACTGTTACTGCTACTACAGGAATATGAAAGAAACAATGTCAGCCTGCTGAAGTTTCAGTAAGTTCCATACATATTTGTAATTTGCACATGCAACAATTGCACTTGTTATTCGCAAACGCTGAATGTTTGTTTTCAACTGCAGGTCGTTCTTGTGGGGCCCAGCAGCTGTGGAGCACCACAAGACCAGGAAAAGCCTCGGAGCTTCTTTGTGGAAGCAAGCGAGCTCAGACGACCTGTTGGCCCTGCTGAAAAGTGACAGGATGCTCCAGACGATTGCACACTTTCCTCAGCAACGCAGAATCATCCTGCAGGTCTGATATTTGTCCTTTTTCAAGGAAATTCCATCTACGTCCATTGTGATCAGATAAAGGAAAAGGGATGAATGAGAAACATATTTGTTGGTATTTGGATAAACCTTGAATGTGTAACTCTTTCTCTCTCATAGGATAATAAGGAGCTGCTGTACTGTAACAACGCAGTGAAGGACCTTGAGAACTTGTATGATCCTCGTTTTCTTTTGCCTCTATTCAGCACCATACTGCAGCCAGGTGAGTGTATTTCATAGATGTGTCATCACTCCAAATCAGTTACGGTTATCACTGCTTTATAAATGTTTCACTTATTCACTTTTTTCCCCCGTGTGACAGAGTGTGTGATTGACTGCCTCAAGTTTGTATCCAGCCATGCCCTGGGTGTAACCGTAATGGCTCTAAGTAGCTATGACCCAAAAGTGAGAGCAGCAGCGTACCATGTGCTGAGCTGCTTCTACCAACACCTGGAGGGTGCTCGGTTCAGAGAGAAGAGACAGGTGAAGTGTGAGACTGGTGCTGTGTGAGTATTTCAATATATGATGTGTGGAAGTCACCTCCAGAAACATTGATGCAACCTTTTTTAATCGAACAGTTGCTGTACTTGATGGACACAGTGAAGAATGGAATTCGGCAGCAGAATCAAAGACTTCCATTTGTCCTGACCTCTTACATCGCTAAAGTGGCTCAGCAGATGCTCAAACCTGGTGTGTAACTCTGAGAACATGTTCTGACCAGAGTGCTTTGACTCTTAGTGTTTACTTTTACCGAACTGATGAAGTAACATTTACATTTTAATCTTTTAGAATGTTCTATTTGTTGCATTTCTATGTACAGTATATAGCCCAGGATCATTGACCCTTTTCCCTTGTTTTTCCTCATTTCCCAGAGGACCACATGTACATGGTGTTAAACAGGTTTCTGCTGTCCCATCAGAGTTTGGACTTCAGAAGAGTCCCTGAATTCTTCAAACTATTCTATGGCTTTGACTTGGAGGTACTCCAAAGTATCTTCTAGCATATTCTATAAATAAATGATTGTCCAAATAAACTCTTCTCGTGTCAACAACATTTAACCTTCATCTGTTTGTTTTGCTCAGCTCGTGCTTTTTCTAGACTCATGTTATCTGTTCAGGGGTGTCGGCCGTGAGAGTACGACTGATTGTCTGTTTCTGTTTTTTTTTTCCTGCAGCATAAAATGGAACGGGAGTGGATCTTGAGTGTGCTGGAGGAAGGGATAAGTGACGGACACTGCTATGAGTTGTGTGAACAACAGGGCATCTTTCAGACCCTTTTGGGTTTCAGCAGCAGCCCTCTGTGCGATGAACACTGCCAGGTACACACTGTGGGAATCACAATGATGCAACACATTCGCAGTGAAGTCGAGATGCTCTGAGATGCAAGGAAAATGCATGAATAGAGATGTCTGATATGCATATATTTCCCATATCGCTCTCCACTAGGCACAGATTATCAGGGTGTTGTGCCAGGCCGCCCGTGTGACCAGAGCAGCTTATAACCTCACCAAGAGCTGTGGCCTTTTAACCTGGATAATACAGATGGTGGAAAAAAAGTGGGGACCAATCTCTATTTTGACTCTTTATTTTGACATTGTCATTCATGTTACTTCAATAACTAATGTTTCCATATTTTCTACTATACGTCTGTACTTATTCCTCTTTAGGAATCTAGACCAGCGGCTGCTAAGTGCCATCGTAGATCTGCTCCATGTGCTGTGGTTCACCAACCTTGGGCAGAAGGAGAAACCGGTGGATGGAGCGAAGACGTCCTCGTCTGCAGAGGAGAAACCTCGGAGCTCAGTGAAGTGTCTCCCACTCCCACTCATCAGCGAGTTTCTGTGTGTGGCATCAACTATCAGCCGTCACCTCAGGTAAGAGCGCCATAACTATCGCAGTGAAAATGGAAAACGTAATTTAACATAACTTTCAAGTCACTCTACAGGCACTTGAGCTGAGATCTTAATAATACATATAAATGATCGAATAGATCTCAACTGTTTTTTGGTGAAGGATGTCAGTGTTTGTCTGCTCTCCTCTCAGGTTGCGTGTGAATGCCGCTCAGCTCAGCTTGTTTCTGCAGACTCTTTGCTCCATACTGAAGCATTGTGGGACAGCTGTCACTGCAAACAGAAAGGCTGACTGGCTAACACTCCACCCACAGTCTCTCTCTTGTACCGAAGCCCTCACTCTGCTTCAGTGTTGGGCCTCCCTGTCCCGCAACGCGGCGCTCCTAACCCAAATACAAGCCGTGTCTGAAAAACACAGAGTGCGGGAATTGCTGGGTGAGTGTGATTGAGTGTCATACCGAGAGGGTTTTGAAAATGTTGTCATGGTTGTCTTTCTTTCAAAGGGGTGGACAAAATACAGGAAACAGTGTATGGAAAAGGAGATAGATTGGATGCTGTTAGTAAAAAAAATAAATAAAAAAAAAGTCATGCAGTAATAAGACAATGGGGTAAAGGGGCAAAACAATCTCTGCCTAACTTGCACTGTATAAATCTGTCACAAACCCATACCAACATGAACATGACAGACATATACAGGTTATAGGTTATGACATACACTACCACAGTAATTGTCATGAAAACCTTAATATGACCCAAGTTGTGGTATTGCTTACAGTTGAGGTTTAATTTCTTCATAATGAATGTTTTTCACAAGTTATTTTGTATACACTATTGCTCAAACAGGGCTTTTGTGTACTAAAGATATTGTAGATTCTGGACAATGGAAAACACTTTTTCTAATATCAGAATTATTTTTGCAATTAATTCCATTCTGTTGAAGTTATTGTCTGATGATCCTATGAGGCAGGTGAGCTTTTAAAAATGGCCAAAAGAGCTATGCTGAATATTTGATATGAGGCTTTTAGGGCCTACAATGAAGCCAGGTCTATGTTATAAAGTTTGATCCCTGGAAGATTATATCAAACGGTCATTAACTTCTCCAAGATGGCTGCTCTTTTGCTGACCCTGTGTTCTCTTCTCTGGAGGGAAATTAAAAGAAGTGAGGCTTTAAAAGTATCAATTTGTTACATATGATGACATTACATGCTGGACTTCTTAGAATTTCAATTTGTGTTCCGCTCCACAGTATCTAAATCATTCCTTGTGTCTTTAATGGCGTAAACATGGTTTTGTTCATCTTGCTCCTCAGGGATTAGGAAGGATAAGGCCAGAGGTAAAGGCTCCTTTTCCCAGGTTCACACACGAAAAGAGAACCTGGCAGAAGACGCTGACACTGAGAAACAAGAAGAGAGTCTCCTGACAGAGTGTAAATTTTACCTCGGTAGTATCCTTGTTCACTGGGAGCCTGTGTTTCCCCTCTCTGAACCCCAGTCGGCTAAGCCAAGAGACAAACTGGATCCTAGTCAGTTGGCTGGTGATACTGCACACCTGCTCACCAAGTGGTCTCTGAGGTGCTTGGTGGAGGACTCGTACGATGAAAGCAGAACAAAGGAGTTCTTGCACTGGGTCGAAAAGGCTGTGATAAAACACGGGGAAATTGTGAATGCTGTGCTACTCGATTCTGGCATGAAAGCGGACATCCTTCGACTCTACCATCAGGCCTTTGAAGCTCAGTGTCACTCCAGCATTTCAGCAAGAGTGGAAACCCTCCAGCTGTTTACCACCATCATGATTCGTCTACTGGAGGCCCAAGGCCACCTTCCAGAGCGGCATCGGGCAGTCGTCTCTGCCTGCCTGCCAGAAGACACACCTGACGTGTCTAGATGTGGTAAGAACCTGCCACCTTATTCACAGACTCTTTCTATGGCTGCTAGTGTGCAAACCAAACCATATCAACACTGATAAAATACTATGCCTCACTTAAAAACTCACTTTTCCAGTCCATACTACTTAAAGACCTCTGTTGTATTGAAACACTGGAGTTGGAGACTTTTAGGGCAGAGGTGCCCAACTTTTGACTAAGGAGGACCACAAATTAAATTAGAAGGGAACGCCATCAAGTGGTATACGATATTAAGACGTAAAATGATTTTAGGGTTCCAGATCCCCAAAAATCTTTAGCAAAAAGTTGGGCTATGCCCCAATTAACAATAATTGATCAGTTTTTGATGTGCAACTGTATCCAGGAATTTTTAAATTGCAAGATTGTTTTTGTTTTTTTTACATTTGTACTATTTATTCACGAGCTGTTGATTAAATTACATTAACTTTGTCCACTTCAGCAGTGGACTATGAAAATAGTCAAGGACATTACGTTTTGCAACATTTATTGTAGTTCCCATCAAATAGCAAGTGTTGGTGAGGTGGTGCTCGTACAAAACAATAGAATCAGTTGTTACACTTTGCTATAAATCAGTTTAATGATGTAGCACTATATGCGACACATTTGCAATAAGCATGGAGGAGAAACTTGATTTTGAGAAGCTATACCTACTCGATTAAAGTAAATAAAAAAAAAAAAAAGTAATGCAGACGAGCATATGAGTAGATGCATGTTTATTCTGGAAGATGACGAAGTATTAATACGTTGCAGTGGGATTGAATTCAGCCTCTTGTTTCCCCTCTCCAGTAGCGGGGCTGTCTCTGTTTTCGTCGTACGTCCATGAGTTGTGGAGTGGAGCCACGTCAGCAGAGCTGTTCCTGTCTCATGTCCGTTTGGTGACCAGAGCCAAGTGTAAGAGACAGAAAGCATCCAAATCATCAGAGACTCAAGCAGCCATCAGAGCCATCTGTGACGACATCGTGACCATGACAAGTTAAATGTGTCAAGAGATCACTACTGTGTTCGCTAAAATAGAGATCATTCCAAGAACGCTTGTATTCATTTATTCTGCTGCTTTGTTTGGTTCTTGTAAACAATTGAAGGTATTTTGTAAAACCCTCCGTTATAAAAAAATGTTGATTTACAAATCTGTTAAATGTGATTTTTTTTTTTTTTTTTTTTTTAATGGTTCTTGCATGACCTAACTATTTTAAACCTGCATGTAATTGTATGAGAAAATATTTTATCACACAAAAGTAAAGCTGCCTTCATGATGAAGCACGATAATATACACTCAAACTTTTAACTACTAGGGCAGAGTTCACATGTACACACACACTGCAGATTAAAGCCCACAATAATGTTACATTATCTGTTCAATGGTAAAGGTAGCTTTGCCCTTTGTAAATATTCAGTGAAATGAAAGGAAAAACTAATAATTGGCTACTCTTTCTTACACACTGCCTCAAAACCTCTGATCTCAAATGTATTTGTTTCCGCCAACATCTTAACAGTTGTGTTTTCATTATTCCGATTTTTTTTTTAATTGTCTCCCCATCACCTCAATTTTTAACATTTCTGTTTACATCCATAAAATGTGCTCTCATTCAGATTCGGTCCCATGTCAAGCAGTTGATGTTTTGTGGCTTCCTCTGAATCTGCGACTCCTGCAACAATAATAAGACATTTTTCAATTTCAGTAGAGCTTTGTAGCTTGGCCTAATTTTGCATATATGATTATGTGTGTATAGCCTATACACACACATGGTTGTATTCAATGTCGGTGCACTTCCCTCTTCCTCCATTCAAGGTAGTGAGACTTAAAGATCATGCATCACACTTACCGTAGCAAGTTTCCACTATGAGACATTAGATTCAAACTGAGAAAGAGGAATCCAACAAAAGCAGCCAGAATGATCCAAAATATTATAACAATTAAGTCTGAAAGGGAAGAAGAAAACTTCTGTTATCTTCATTAACACAAGACGGCAAATACAAATCTCCTATAAAGCATAAAGACTTACATTTGTTGTATTTCAGCTTGCTCTCATCCACAATCACAGGATCAAGGTAATCATAATAGTATTCCCATACAACCGTGCTGGTTGAGTTCTCCATTACAGCCATTATCTCAGTTAGGAAGTACCAAGAAGTTGGTGGTGAAAAATGATAGCCATTTAACCATAATGAAAAACTACATTGCAGTTGTTTCTAACGTGTATATCGTTGGTATTGCATATTTCAGCAGGCCTAAGAAAAGCTCCCTCACCCACATGTATGTCTGCTCAACTCCAGTTGTTTTCCTCTTCCCGGCCCTGCTTATATTTCAACAGATGCATGCAGTGTGCAGGTTTGGCCACAGGGGCGCATGATATAACCATTCAGCAGGGATCAGGATAATTAAAGGAAACTGAAATAGAATTGGGTAGGGGAACATGACTAATAAAAAATGCCTAATGTTGAGGCTTAGTGCTCTGTTTTCAATTAATACGTGGGTCCGATGAGGTACACTTTATTACATTATTGTAGTAAATTACTATTACTTGGTTATTTTTATATAAGAGTTTTGCATTTGTTTTCAAAACTCATGGTACTACACACTCCAGTACACTAGGGGGCGTCAGTGTGTGATCAGCGCAAAGTTTAAGGCACGATCTTTACGATTCTGTATTTCTGGTTCAGGCTCCAGGTCTGAACCATAAACTGGTCCAAATGAAACATTGGGATCACAGCTACACACGTGCAGTTTTGAATCAGCTGCTTCAAGAAAACATGGATACATGGAGAAAGAAAGTTTGCAATCTAAGTCGAAGCAGGAGACACGAACTATGGGCTAGCTAGCACGCAGAAATGCTGCTTTCAAATACTCCTCGGTAATCTGGGAATATAGGTTTAAGTGTATTTGAGGAATTTGTGTTTTGGACATTCACATGCAATTTTATATAAAGTGTATGGTAATTAACCCTCAAATGTAACAACATATTTAAGTAAGTTATTTGATTCCTAAAATGAAAAAAATATATATATATTTTATATATAATATATATATATATATTTTATTTTTTATATTTTGTATATACACACACTAATAAAGCTAACGTTAGACTTAAAACGAACTACACCATGGTCACATGAACACGAGTAGGCGTGATGACGTTTTGTAGTCTTGTGTACATGTTAGCAACAACCTTTTTTTAAGACACTTAAAAGCTTCAAAGTGCATGTGTTATATATTTACTGACATATTTTATATTGTAGAACAAAATTCTAAAATAGCTCAAGCTTGTGTTTACCACAGACCTTATTTCAGGCATTTAATCAAAACCCCATTCAAAACACCCATTGACTTCGAGACGAGGGAACCAGAAGTAAAAAAAAATGCTGAACTAATTTCCGCGTTATAGGACTCGTTCCCCCAAAATTAATAACCATTTTCCAATAACCATGAAGGCAGCATTACCCCGTGACATCAGATGCTGACACGCGCGCACGCTGGGGCGGAACCACGAAGCTAGCAACCATTCCTAGCATAGCAGAGCTATGTGACCACCACACACGAATCAAAATAGAGTAATTCAACGTCGCTGATTATGTTACCTAACGTTATGTAACTACATAATACTATGCGTTGGTAGAGTAACGAAATATACGTGTTCGTCCACCGGTGTCCAATAAAACAAACCATTATGGATGCAGTGAACGCGTTCAACATGGAGGTAAAGTATGCTCGTGTTTAACCTAGAGAGCTAACGCTAAACCTGAAGGCTAGCGTTACCCTTAACTAATGTAATTTGGTATAGCGCTAGATGATTTGTTTGATAACTAAGCTAATTGTAAATATATCCAACTTATTCAGTCAAATGGATTCATTTCGGGTGGGATATCAGCTCCCTTGAACGTGGTCGATTAAAACGTAAACATGGTTGAATGTGTTAGCCACTAGCTTAAATCGAGATCAACGCTTGTACGTTAATCTCGCAAGGCCTGTGATTCCAGTTTCCAGCGAATTTGACTGTTACTTTACACCACAGAGACCACGATACAATATCAATAGTAACGTCCGGGATAACAATAGCGTCTGCACCGTTCGCTTTACATCCCACTCCTATATAATTACTTGTGTCGTGCTGTCCGTGTTAACACATTAGGATGTCAATAACGGTAGCAATGCTACCCTCTAACGAATGTTGCTTGTTTTGAGGAAGTTCAATGTTACGTTTAAGCATATCAATACGTGTTATTTTCTTGTTGCAATGTAGTTTTTTCTTGCTCTATCTTTACAGTGTATGTGTGTCGTTGTTGGTTGGAAATAATGCATGTAGTTTAGTTTCTATAAGCTGCTTTCTAAACGTGTTATGCACATGCGTACATTTTGTTTTGTTGACTAGACTACTGGTCTCGGGTACCGACACCTATGACCATTCCTTTTTAACATTTCTTACGCATTCTTGTAGAAATTGAGTGTTATTTAGCCTGTTGTAAACAAAAAACACTGTCAATGAGTGACGCTCAGACAAATCCACTCCCCTCAATCACAGATGCTTGAATGTGGTTGTTACGTGTACCTTAACTGTTTACAAGCTGAGTAAAATAACAGAGATCCTCACCTTATTCTGGCTGCACTGTATTTACCCATGTCAGGAAGTGTGTGGATATGTAGCTTTATGAATACTAATACAGGGCTTTAGCAGGAAAAAAATGGGAGTGGGATATAGAGCGAACATTACTTTGGAAAAATCTTGTTTAAGCCACTTATTTTAATTCTATCGTGCTGTTGCTGAATCTTCTATAATTGGTTAATTGGAAATGACTGTTACTGTAGTTTAGTGGTGTCTATGCCTATTTCAATGTTATTGGTTTTTCTTCTTCTCCTTTTTAATGTAACTGACGTAATTATTTTTTTGAAACAATCAGTTGTTCTCCATGATCGACATGAAGCCTCCAATATCCCGTGCTAAGATGATGTCTGTCACAAAGTCAGCCATCAAAGCTATCAAGGTAAAGTGAATACCATGTCAGTGTTATTGTCATAGCAAAGGGTGGCTAGTGATGATGATCTCCTAGACTTTTTGATTTAGTTGTTTTACAATGAAAACACTGTCATACCGAAAGCATTTTGACTCCGTAAGCATTTTCTATTCAGTAAATAACATAATAATTACAGTTTTCATAATGTGTCTTTAATTATTGCAATTTTTCAAAATGCAAAAATCAAACACTTTCACTGTAGATTGATGAGCATTACCTCAAGGAATAACGTATTTACAATTTATAATCTGCTCATCAATAGCTCACCTCTGGTAGTGTGGATTTTGGATGGTAACATTTGTCCAAGAAGATATCCATAAGATGTGGCTACCAAAGGGGTTTCCTCAGTAGCCACATACTGGGTAGTCAGTGCATGAGCAACAACTGAGAAGTGCTGCTCCAGCAGTTCTGCTGACTGGTGACAAAGCATAGATGGGATTTGGGAAATGGGTACATTTATTTGTATTTTAGTGAGAACACTTGTTTGGATGTCTTCAACATACAGATGGAGTTGCTCTAATAGAATACTTTGGTAGTAGTTTTGCACTTGACGTTTTTGTATTTTTTAAAACACGTCTCTTTCTACTTAGCTTAACTGAATCAGATAACGGCTGAAAAACCATTGAAAGCTCAGCTGACTTATTACAGAAATCCTGTATTAAATGAAAACTTTATCAACACAATATTTCATTGCTGTCCCTCACCCCTATGGTTATATCTTTCATGATGAAAGTACGTCTTAGTATGCTGTGACTGATGTTATTTTATTGATATTTATTTTTTTCTTTCTTCAGCTTTACAAACATGTTGTCCAGATTGTTGAAAAGTTCATCAAGAAGGTATGTACTGCAGAGCCTTAGTGAGTGCATTATATGTGTTCACAATGCATTTTGTCCTGAGACAATAATACTAAATTGTCTTGTTTTTTCCAATAGTGCAAGCCAGAATTAAAAGTCCCTGGTTTGTATGTGGTGGATTCCATTGTTCGACAGTCACGACACCAGTTTGGCGTCGACAAAGATGTATTTGCGCCCAGATTCTTGAAGAACTTCACAGATACTTTCCAAAACCTTTACCGATGCCCAGAGGATGATAAGGTACTTCATTTTGTTAGTCCTTTTGGTATTTTCTGTCATTACAATTCACTATATTAAGACATTTTGCAAGGGTGGGATTGTTATTTTTTCTTTTCTTTATCAGAGCAAAATCCTCCGTGTCCTGAACCTGTGGCAGAAGAATGGTGTGTTTGACATGGGCATCATTCAGCCTCTGATGGATATGTCCAATGGAGCCATTGTATCTGCCCCTGAACTGGAAGGTAGAGAAATAAATATAAATCCTTTATATTGCAATGTTTGTAACAGTATAATCGAGTGTTACCTGATGGTAAAGTGAGGTTGTAATTTGATGACCTTCAATCTATTTCTTGTATCTGAACAGTTCCTGCTGACCCCCAACCAGAGACACGGCTTCCTGTCACTAGTGCCTCAGTTGTGCCTGCTGTGCCCCAGCTGCCCACTCCTGACGCCTTAGCTGCTGTGGCACAGCTGTTTCAGTCTCCCCATGGTCAGGAGGTAAGCAATACATTGGTGTAAGTCCTCTATCTGTTCTGTGTCATGGCAGGTAACGAGTAGTTTACATTTTAAATGACCCTCTCTCTCCTCTAGCTGCATAGGATGCTCCAGAACTTCCAGCAGGCAGATAAGAGTCTGGCAGCCACGCTTGTGAACAACATACCAAACCAACCCCAGAAGCCCGTGTCCCAGCTCAACCAGTACAGTGCACACACCGAAAAGAGAAGCTCTTTAGCCGAGGTAACAGCACAGCTCAGTGTCAACCTGCTGGGATCATTTACAAATGACTTTTTTCATTTACCTAATTGTATAATATATATATTTCCTCAGAAACTCCTTGACCGATTTGATTACGATGATGAACCTGAGGAAGTAACAGCTAAAGAAGGCAGTGCCCAGTCACAGTGAGTTTCATAATCTGTATTTATGCGGATGTGTTTGTTGTGTATGTTTTGTACAAACAGCACAGCATCCATTTTTAGATTGATGCTTTGAAGCATGTTTCATTTGTCACACCACAGCAGGCATTTTACCTGAGCCTTGTTTGCAATCAATGCAGCAATTAAGTATACATTCACTTGTCTGATCAACCAGCTATTAGAGGAATACGCCTCTGGGGGCAATGAGCTTTATTTCTGGGGTCCCAGTGTAGCTAGGAGATCTCCTGGCCAAGACTTGTTTTTCTGTGCGCTGCTCATGGTTTACAGTCCGATTAGCATATTTAAGATTCAAGACCGGAGATTAAGTTGAGAGACGACATGCATGACCGGATTGTTTCACAAGAAAATCCTGTCCCGTTGCCTACCGTTACATATGAATGCAGAATATGTTTATAGAGATTAATCTCCTCCAACTTCTCTGCATAAGAGTATAACTTTAACACGTGCCCCAGGAACAACCTTTAATCATAACTAGTTTGAAATCCACAAAAACAGCCTGAAATGAAGAAAATCGCTCACACAGAACACGAAAGCTGGATAGTTGTCTGACGGTGGTCGGAGCTGGTTGATGCTACACTATGATTGGCCAGTCTGCGTTTGAGGGGCGGGGTTTGGCGACGGGTCAATTGGGTCAACACTCCTCCTAAGTCATAGCATGAGAGATGTTTTTTTTTCCTCAGTATTATAGCCTATTGTTCCTACAGTGTAGTACAGGAGTGTTTGAATTGTTTGAAATAGTTCCCAAGTGATCAGTATTTTTGCTTGAAATTCCCGTTAGTAAGGAGAGAAATGCAACACTTTTATCATTAGTAGCAAATCAAATAAAAGTCAGACAGAATTATGTGCACTTGGTGTAACAGCTTTGATGAAAGTTGCTAATACAATTAAGTGTTTCCATAGCAGCAATACAACCACAAATAGTTGGTGTTGATGGGCCTTTTTCACTGCAGATATTGACTTGTTGCAGCATAAAAAGCACAGCTGAAACTAAGAACAGTATTCATTACTTAATTAATATGTTCTAGTTAGCCATACCACTGAGCAAGCATGCACAACACCAAGGTTGTGGAACTGGAATCCCTAATTGAATACAGATCATATTATTCTAAATAATTCACATATGCGATTTTCTTGCTATATAATATCTGCGGTGAAATTTTGATGGTTCCACGGTCAAGGTCACTTAGGTCACCTCACATCCGTCCTATTCTTGTCAACGCAGTATGTCAGGAACAACTTGGACTAATGTCGTCACAAATGTCCACCTGCACTCACGTATGAAAGGATTCGATTTTGGTGGTCAGAGGTCATTGTGACCTCACAAAACTATTTTTGGCCATACCGCAAGAATTCAAATGCTACTTATGACAATTTCACACAAATGTCTAAAACGATGAAGTGATGACATTTTGGACAGACATCGATGTAAACTGCTACATGGAAATACATACAATTGCGAGGTGATAATTGTAGTTTAATGTATTTTGTTGTCTTTATAGGTTTGTAATACCCAAACTTAATATCTGTATATATTTTGTCATGACAGAGGCATTCCTGAAAATGTGTTTAACCAGTTTCCTGGTCAGATGCCCAACACGGAGAATGTTCATCCACATATGATGGGACAGAGCGGGGGTATAGAGGTATCCAATTATAACTGCATTATATAAATACTCAACTACATCTCAAATATAGCAACTCTCTGGTATGACACCAGCATGCTGCCCACAAATTGTTTGAAGCAGATGCTGTTGCTCTTTTGATATGTTGTAGAGGCAAGCCAAAATTACTGTTATGATAATGAATGTTTTCAATTATCCATCATCAATGTTTTGATGATGGAAAGGATCAAATGTGTGGAGCTGCAAGCTTCAGTAAGATGTTCAGTGGTCAATGGACCATGTGGTTTCTGTATTTGAAGCAGCTCCTGTCTATTTGTCATCCCTCAGCACGGTGGAGGAAGTCATGGTGAACATCATATGATGCTAGATGGATACGGTTCCATAAATGAAGCTTATTCACAATCGCAGGTAAATCTACAACCCCAGTTTAGCTGAACCTGATTAAGCTCAAGGTTCACTGCATTTGCATTTAAATGTCAACTTTTTCCCATAAGTTAGTTTTTCCTCATCAGTACAGTTGAAACAAGACATTGACATGGCTGCCTCAACTGGCAGGGAAGTTTCTGTGTTAAAGTTTTAAAGCTGGTACTTGGAATCCTCTGCTCATTATAATTATCATGTCATCATTATTGTCTAATAGGGAAATTCAAGAGAAGACTCGACTATGAGGCGGGAGGGCAGACACAGAGGGTACGGCAGGCGATCGAGATCCAGATCTGGTTCACGGTAAGGGGCTGTTTATCACCGTTACTGTGTGATGCTGTGGATTTCACTGAGAAGTTTCATCATCAAATACAGTTCTGTTTGTCATAGTTCTTATTCGGGCACATGTTACACTTGCCAAAGCCTATCTCTGTACCTGCTGTTCATCTTACAGGGGGTCATTATTTGATAATCTGCAGAAATAGTAAATGCTTCCTGATCACTGAGCACATCAGAAAGCATGGAGCAATTAGTGCAGCGAAAGCACTGACACCATAGATTGTACAAACTAGCTCAAAGTGGGTGGCTCCAGCTGTTGCCATCTTGTTTTTTGGAACCAGAAGTGACTATATTTGGACTAGAGATCGGAGATGGAAGGCAGGTTCTGTTGGCTTAACAAACATAAGTTAGCTGCTAACAATAGCGCTAGCTAGCTTTTAGCACATTAACAATATATTAATTGGGATGCTAATTTTGTCAGGCAAAAAATAGGCATACTAGAATTTCACTCACCAAAAAAAATTGGAGCTCATACTTGTTCAATAAATCAATTAATCTGTCAAATTGAATCGTACACGGTACAACTCCAGTGAAATGCAGTCCTGTCAGTTCCTTCAATTTGTGCATTATTCACCATAAAGCTCAGCCTCACAGTTTTTTCGTGCCAGAGTCGTCTGTTTTGTCACATTGCTACATAAAAACTTAGTCGAGTGATGCTGTCCTACAGTCTCCTTTTGCCGTGGGGCTCTATGGGGATTGACTCCCTATTGGAGTCGGGCTCAAGTGGCCATTCAGAGAACTGCAGTGTGTGGCACTTCTGCATTGGCTTCATTTTTCAGATCCAGAGGTTGCTGCTTGACTGACACTCAGCTGCTGTCGTGGACTCCCTTTGCTTAGTGTTCATGTTGATATTTTCTACTCAGCCAATAGTGAAAAGGATAACTTTCCTCCCATGAATTGAATTCTTTGGTGACAATTTCTATTTCTATTTTTTGTGTGTTTCAGATCTCCCAGGAGAAGACGATCACGGTCTTCGTCCCGCTCAAAAAGGTCGAGGCATCGGCGCTCTGATTCTCGCTCTAGAGAACAGCACTGGAGATCTCGCTCTGGTTCTCAGGACAGGAATGAAAGGGAGAAGGACAGAGAGCGCAGACAGAAAGGTCTTCCCAGCATAAAGAGCCAGACACTCAGTGGTAAGTTCTTTAACAGAAACAAACCTGTGAATGTAATTTATGAACCCTGCAGTACTTAGAACTACTGCAAGTACTTCTACGTGATGTCACAGCAACAATACGCATCTCACCCCACAGATAGGAGCCACTTTGATTTCACTTGTGATAATTGTAATAGTTTGAAACTACACTGTTGTCTGTCTACAGAGAACTACAACACACAATTATCATTGTCAGTGGTTTATATATTTTTTTTAATAATGGACTTCATTTCCTTGTGCATCCGGAAGAAGAATGAATTTGTTTAGCCTATATGTGCATATATTTATACGTTTAAGTACAACAACCTTGTGCGTGTTACATCTGTAAGGGTCCATTCACGTGCCACGTTTGCACCTTCAAATCCATTGTTGTTAATGTAGACATGCGTAAGGTGCACTCAAAGGGGAAGCTACACTGGTGCGCAAGCATTCCCAAGGACCTGTTTTTCAATATGGCTGCGCCCAGAGATAAAATTAATTTAAACGTATTTGTCACATTTCTTTTTACAATCCACACTTGAAATGATGAAGGCACTTGCAAATGACAACGTAATGTAAACCATACTCTTTACTTTGTAAGATTTGATTACATTACAATGTACCAAAACATCTTGTAGATCTTGTGTAGATAATAATGAGAATATATAAACAAAGTTTTAATCATACCCTCTAAACTAAAAATAAATCTTGTTTAAATTGACCTCAAACACTTTTATTAAGCAGAAAATGGTACCTGTTGCAGGCTTTCCTAGGGAAATGCACCAAAAATTAGTAACTTTTCATAGGATATCATAGGACAAACCATTGTTGAGGATACGTTGCTGTGTGTTTCAATTCAAACCTTCTGTTCAAGTGCTTCAGAAAGTTCGAAATTTTTGTTTCCAACAAGATAATTATCCTGTATCTTTTGATAACAACTTGTTCTTATATCTACAAAGTCTTTGTCTGTACAACTTAATTGATAGAATTCATCATAATTATCCATAGTTTGGAAAACATGCAATTGGTTGACTTATTCTATGCTCGTTTGAAAAGTGGGGTTGACAGTATACATACACATTCTTCAAAGATTTGTTTATTTTAGTGCATGATGTGGTAACTGATTATGACGGTGTGTGCACGCTTGTCAGTGTGTTTGACAAAGCTTCTGTCCCGCCACTAACTGTCCCTGATCAGTTGTTTTTCTGTCCCTGAGACAGCGGGACACCCTTGGAGATTTTTTTTATTTCAAGTATTGATGACATTGTTTGCTTACGCGGCAACCAGAATTGTCAAGCTTTCTTATTTCCCAGCAGAACTGCGTACCATTACCTGGTTTTCATAGCCAACCAGATTTGTTAACTATTTGATGCCCTCAGGTTGCTTATGGACTCTTGAGTTGTAACATTTACAATTATGACCCAACTCTCTCAGCAGTAGAATAATAATAAAATGAGTATTGAGCGTTCACAATTAAAAGGATAGTAAAGTTAAACACAACTAA
The DNA here is from genome assembly GCF_023349555.1 of Cebidichthys violaceus. Lineage (NCBI taxonomy): Eukaryota > Metazoa > Chordata > Actinopteri > Perciformes > Stichaeidae > Cebidichthys > Cebidichthys violaceus. Next base: position 20,976,378 of record NW_027176262.1, on the reverse strand, counting down.
AATCGCTTGCATGTTCCAAGCAGCTACTAATCTCATTTTGCTTTTAGTTTGCAGCACTACACTTTGGGTTGGACAACTGGACAAGAAAACACAGCAGTCTGACGTGATGTCCCTTTTGGAAGAGTTTGGCATGATTGATTCTATTAATGTAAGTTTGGACTATTCTTCTCAAAGATACTTGTAATCTTCCATGGTCTGAAGAAAATGTTGTCAAGTATTTGCACTTTTACCGTTTTCCTTCTCTTTGCCCAGATGATTCCTCCGAGGGGTTGTGCCTATATTGTTATGGTCCACAGACAAGACGCCAATACAGCCCTGAACAAACTCAGTAAAGGCTCATACAAAGTCAATCAGAAACCCGTTAAGGTAAATTATCACATATTGCTTCTATTTACAGTGTAATATTTGTCCTGTAACTTTTTACTGGTGACTGTTAACTTGATCATAGCTAATGCCATTTTTTTCCTAGATTGCCTGGGCTTTGAACAAAGGTATAAAATCAACGCACAAAAAGTTCTGGGACGTGGAGCGGGGAGTTACCTACCTTCCCTGGAGCAAAGTCAAAGTTGAGGAGTTGGAGAGCTATCGGGAAGGGGGTATGCTGGACGCAGAGACACTAAATCCAGGTAAATGCTTACATATTCCTTTAGCATGGCCAAGATTGACCTTCTGCAGGCTGTTAGACACAGTTTTCCTAACCCTCTCATTGTATTCTCCTTTGTGCTCAGAGTGGAATAATGGCAAGGACCTCGGTAAGCAGGCATCTGTAAATGGAGCGCTGGAAAGTGTACCTGCCGAAGGAACTGTCCCTGCTCACATTCAGGTAATGCTAATACAGTCTTTAAACACCTTCTTTTTCATATTACAAGCACTTCAATTTGATTGGTTTTATAGCCTTTGTGTTGGAGGCTTACTTCACAATTTTCACTGTGGAGGCTGTAAGGAAAATACAATTTTTGTCGCACATGAGTAGCGGGGCTTATCTGAACCATCATCTCATCTTCTCTTCAAAAATCAAGTTACTGCAGAATATACAGCAGTGAATGACAAAAGCGTCTAACCAAATCAGAAATATTGTGATAGTATCATATAGTACAATTTTAGAATTACTGTGTTGGAAGACTATCCCAATTCAGGTAGAAATACTCTGCAAATCAAGGTGCACACGCGGTACCTTTCTAAGGCTTCAGAAAGATTTCAACAGGACTTGTACCATTGGCCAGAGGAAGTACCTTTTCGTAATTATCTGCAAATGTATATTACAATTGTGTACTGGGATATGTGATACCTAGTGCAGGGAAACCACTGTTATACTGTAAATTAGTGCTCAGCCTATTCTAGGCCATAAGTAACCGTTCTAATATTACTGATGCCTCTGCTATGTTGTTGCTGAAATTAACTAATGGTTAAACTAACAGAGATGATCCCCATTTCAGCCAAAATGGTTAAAAATGTAATAATAACATTCAGCTTGCAGCAAGATGCATATGCTCTTGTAGAAAATGACTTCGGCTTAGATGATTGCACATAGGGCTGGGCGATAAAATACATGAGCAAAATGAAATGTTCACGATAAAATCTTCCACGTTATAACAACGATACATTTATGAGAGAGAAGAGAGTTTGTATTTTCAGAGCAATGGGCCTTCGGGACAATGACGGTTTGTTTTTGGTATAACGGGCTGTTGGACAAAGATGAATGACACTTTTGATTGTTAAAAAATTTCCAAGGACCACCTTCCTTCACGCAATCGTGTCAGATTCATATTCAGGCTGGTTTTATAGATTTCGAGCTTGTAATGGTTAATAAACATTGTGCCTGGGGCGCGTGTAATAGTGCTATTCATCACCCAGAGAGGTTGGAAGGAGATGTACGTTTCTAAAATGCTAGGTTTCTACATTATGAACTGTGGCGTTAACATTAGCAAAGTACGTTAGCACATTAACTAGGGTTAGCACTATGCCATGCTAGCTGCTGAAGGTATACTGAAGGTATACTGAATATTTTCGGTGGTTGTTACAGTGAATAAAGACCTACCTGGCTTTACAGGAACAGTGTTGTTCCCTAATTTAATTGTCTTCTGTCTGTTAGCGAAGGCTCAATGTAGCCTCAACATCTTTCTAATGTTGAGGCTCAACGTTAAGCAACTGACTAGCGGTTAACTAACATCCTTATTACCCTGGGCTGTCAGAGGAGGAATGCCGAGGTTAAGGAGCGGTGATTCGATGGTTGCGACAGTAAAAGAAAAAGACAATGCCCTTTTGATTGGGCCCTAACATTAGCAAAACAGGTTTGGCTATTCCTGATGCTATGTTTGGTTTGGCGTGGTGATCTACAAATGTAACTGGTCATTTAAATTATGCATTTTTATTTCTGTGAATTCTTGAGCACATTTAGATATAAAAATAACTAGCTTTGTATATTACCAAAACAAAATGTTAAAAAACACGTTTTGTTTTGTAGATGGTCTAATATAGATTGGATAGATTCAGCCGTTCACAGATACATTAATTCTTTGACCCAACAGAGAAACATAAAGAAAAAGCTTAAAAATGAACACCTTTTGTCACTTTGAGGAACTCCACTTTCTTAATGAGCACTCAGTTCTTCATTATGTAGTCTTGACTGAGACTAACGCTCGTCGTGTGAAAGTTTCTTAAAGAAGAAAGACGACTCATAACTGGTCACACATTACAATTTATTGTGCAAAACTTGTGCTTTTAGGAAACCTCAGTCATGTTGTGTGCAACAGAAGGGGGTATGATTATTATGGGTGGTTTGGAGTGCTGAATTAAACTGTTGATGAAAAGAGGAATTTTCATGTTTCTGTTTTAAATGAATGATTATTTACTCTATAAGAGGGGTTGTCGACATGTGAATGGCGTCTTTGTTTGCAGCATAAGGATGGTTTCAGAGTCACCAAATAACGAGACTAAGTCTAATTTGGTGATTTTATCCACTTTATTACCATTCAGATAAGCTCCTCTGCTCATAGGCATTACATCCAGCAATGCTTATATATTCGTTTCTCCTCTTTCTTTGCAAAATATTTGCATCTTCACTCAGTAACCTTGTACTGTGCAGTATACCGTATTCAAATAAAGTGGGAATTACAAAAAACTTTAATTACTGTGGTATGTGTAGAGGGAAGCGTTTATGTGATCCTTTCTGTTTTCAGTATCTGACCTCTATTATACAGAATGTCTGAGTTTGGCAAAGTCATCAATAATTGTGTATATAATGTTCAGTTTTCACATGCAATTACAAAAAAACTAAATCCTAACAATCGACCAGTAACGGTTGAATAGATTGAATTAGTTTCTTGTTGAACAAATGAAATGTGTATTGGATGCTATAGGAACCCTAAACTCATGGACTTGAGCTTGTTTTAATTAGCAGCAAATAAAAGTTCTCATGAGCACATGCTGAACTATTGGTTGGATAACATGATCCAGCTGGACTGTCTGCAAGCTGCCATACGTAGCAGTCATGCTAGACTGCACACCTCTCTGTGAAGAGAAAGGTTGCTCACATGTCTACAGGCCCAGAGTGTGGGACTATTGGCTGCTGGTGGGACTTAAAGGCCTGATTGGGAGGAAGTGACCGAGTGGGAAAACAAGGTAAGCCGACGGCATCCTTAGCAACTTGTGCACAATGTTGCGACAAGCTGGTTATTGAAAACTGGACAGGAGACTTTCTAAATTTGTTTTGATATGTTTGTGGCAAGGGGAGTACTGCCAGAACGAAATGAGCCTGAGCCATTGTTCAAGATGCGGTGTCCATGATGTACACACAGCAGGTTTCAGTTCTCTATGCTTTTCCTAATACGGGACATGGAGCTTGAGCGTGTGCCAATGATCGAATTAAGGAAAAACTCCTGCAATCTCTAACAAAAAACATAGTCTTAGGTGTCAACGAAGCCCAGATATCACTTTGTATGCTATCCTAACTTTACAATCCTGTCTTTGGTCATTTACTAGTGCATTAACCACTTTTCATGCTTACCTCTGACCCTATTCTATCACGCTGTAACAGATCAGTAAAATACATTTGCTCTAGTTTAGCTTAGTAAAGTTATTAACGTAGATTAAGATCAGGAGATAATTAAAATAACCAAGCTACAATCACCTGTTTTTGAGACATTTATGCGTTGGGCTTATAGTCAGGTTTACACTTGCTTTATACAATACAGTACGGTATCATGGAAGTATAAAATGAGTACTGCCCAGGCCTTCTGCTGTGTTTGAAGAAAACATGTTAAAATGTGCTACTCTGTGTTCCTTACACTGAGGATAATTGTCTTTGTAACCAAGACAACAGAACACAATATTATAAGTTTGTATACTATAGCAATTTCCTGGAGCTGTCGTATGGAAAATGTCAAACCAGCACTTGAAGTTAATTGGCTTAGTTTTTTTTGTGCAACAATGAATAAAACCAAACAGGATGTGTGGCCCAATCTCCACACTCACGGACTTTGAGGCGTGCTCCCGTACAGTCCGTACAGTCCGTACAGTCCTTTATTTCTGTCCCACTGTCAAGTCGAGTGTTTGAGGCTCTCTGGCAGACATTTTAAACCCTTTTTATGAACACTTTCCATAAGGCTGACCTTGCCTAAGGGAATTACCCACAAATCATTGCAATGTGACGTTAAACACGGGGTAACCAGTGGACGCATGAAGACAAAAAAAAAAAAAGGTAAACAAAGAGGACGGCTCACGCATGTTCAGCCAGTCATATCAAATTTACACATTAAGGGTTAAAGATGGAACAAAAACAAACATGAAATCAGAGGATATTTATTTATTTATCAAATATTTATTTTTGCTATTGAAGCTGTTTTAACAAAACCGAGTAAATAGATTGTGAAATCACCATCTTGTGAGGAAAGAGCCTGGAAGACGTTCAAATCGGGGAGTTCAAAGTATAAAATACCCACAATTGTACATAATTTTTGACGTTGGTACCGTGATATGTTGCAGCAAAGTGCTGTCCCATTCCTGTTTACACCATTTGAAGCCCTCACAGTCTCTCACACTCAACCACTTACCAGGTGACGTCAGTAAGTCCTTGAGGGTTCAGGGTTTGAGGCCTTAGGGGGGGACACTGGGACTGGGCCTGTGTCCAAATGTCTGCCTGCTCAATCATGATGTTGCACAAAAGAGATGCATTGCATTTGGGGCTAAACTTGACCTAGAATGTTTAAAAGATGCATGAGGTAATCCTTGTTGTTCTTCTTACTGTTGTGCTTTCATCATAGTGCTAGATTAGTGAGCAGAGATACTTTTGATACTTCTGCAAACCTCTGCATGTTTCTCCTCATTGAGTAGCTCACAGTCTAAGGGACTTGAATTTGATTTCTTGGATAAAGTACACCGTTTTGTGGGTCTTAACACATTGGCAGTGTAAACTCACACAGTCCTTTACTTTGAACTTTACTCCACATATTCATAGTACCATATCCACGTTGTATGTTGTTTACACCAAATCGTTTCCAAAAATTACCCCAGAGTTTTTTTATTAATATTTATAACCGCCTTTTTCTTTTGACTGATTTGTAGTTACATCTCTTCGATGTAACAAAAGTCTTCACTTGTCATCTTTCTAAATCTTGAGCGGTACCCCTTTTTTAAATTTCCGTCCTATCATTACAGAACTTGATTGTAAAGAGAATGCACCTGTTTGATTTCTTTGGATTCGAGACATGGCTTTTGAAAAGTGGCTTCTCTCAGGCTACCCACTTTTAATACCCACAAATAATACTTCTTCAACTCCTCACCTTTCATCCTTTTGCTTTGGGAGTTACTTCACATTTGCATTATCTTCTGCCTCTGCGAATCACAGCAAACTTGTACTTCTTGCAGGATTACTTGCCTGCACGTTTGGATACTTGGATAGTAATGAAAACTGAGGTAAACCCTTTGGTTTTCAGTAATGTTGCTATTTAAAACATTATCCTGTCCAAACCAATTGCGCATATAAAGCTGGTAACTTTAGCTTTGTTTGTCCCAGTGCCACCGTTAGCTCAGCCTGCATCGTATGACGTGCATCATAACACACATTGTTTTCTATGTATGTATCGACGTTATACCGCACACATACAAGTGTCAAGACATGCTGCTGTCCTTTTTCTCCCCAACATCAGTGCCTGTCAACTCTCCAAAAAGCAGCAATTTCACCACATTTGCTCCCTGGATGGGAAGCTTGACTGCCTCTTCTGTCTGTATGGCATGTTTGGTATGGTGTATGGGTGTCAAATGACACCTAGACGAACGTGACGCGGCGAGTGTGTGTTGCCCTTAAAGGATGGAGTTTCATTGTCAGCCATCTGTTAGTGCAGCAGAGAGGAGGAGAGAAGTGGCACGAAACAGTTGCATGGCTAAGTAGTGCCAGGTAGAAGAAATTATGCCATGAACAAATGCCTACAGTGGTTCAGTTTTACAATTGTCTTCTTTTTTTTTTTTTTTAACACCACCTAAGTTTGTAGGACTGAGCTTTCTAAAAAAACAAAAATAATTGGTTTATTCCCAAAAATCTGCTCTCAATTGCAAGGCCAAGTTAATGATCTCTGATCTTGCAGATGGCACTATCACGCTGCAACCTGTCTCTATTGCTCTGGCAATGTTTGAAGAAGCGCATTTATACGAGTTGTAGAAAAAAACTCTAAATGAACAGATCTACTTCTTACATTGTTAAAAAAAGATCTTGACTCAGCATGTTTGCGTCCCTGAGTCCATGGTTGAAAGCGTATTTATCAAGTTTCCGTGGACGAATAAGCAAACATTACAGGATTTCTCCAGTGTATCGATTAGCCATTGCTTCTACAGGTTACCAGGCATATTGAAGTAAAGTGGATGCCACAAAAAAGGTTGCCAGCCCTCGGAATGAAGTGGACAAGGTAAAAGTTGTAAGCCAAGGACAAAATGATTTTACTTCTCATTTAGCACACAATGAAACAAAAATGGAACTACAGAAAATGCAAACATGGCTGATGTGGAGTTTACAAAGGGAACATATTTCATAATTTCAACCCGTGTTTACATGGCCTCCATACTTATTTTAAAAACAATTTAAGGCTTTTTTGGATCAGCTTTCTTCACCGTTATATTGTTAAAAAGACATTCATTACAAAATTGCAAAGTAGTAAAGATACATTTCAATGGGAAATGGCCTGCAAACAATACTGCAATAGTCAGCAACATAGAGCAATTCTAAGAACATTAAAAACATGTAATTTACTGTGCTCCATAAGGACATATACAATTCAGAATGATTAAAAACCTCCAATATGCAGTCAGTAAATTAGCATTCTGGAACTGCATACACTACACTTCTTTAGTTTTTTCACATTTTTCATGGTAATAGTTTAAAAGAAAAAAAAAACATCCCTGTAAACTATCCCTGGTTAGAGAAAGTTTTCCATTTGCCAGTTTTAAATGTTAATGTTTTTTTTTTTTTAAAGAAATTTAACTTGTAAAACACTGATTATGATTGCATTAAAAGACGATAAATTATTAAAATATCGTCATGCCCTTTACTCAACCCATGTTTTTTTTTAAAGTGGATGTGACTGAAAATGTAGAGAAAAAATCAAAACATTTCAAATCACTTATCACTTAGTAATTACACAATAGGGTCTTCTGGATGTAGGTTTACACGAAGGTTTTGCATTTTTAACATCCTTGAATCTGTTTAGAATAAGTAAAGCTCTTCTGACTGAGCAAGAGACGGGAGAAGAAGAGAGAATAACAAGATGTTAAAAACCCTCATGCTGCTCTAATAATTTACCTTTTTATGCTTGAAAAAGCTCCATATTTTACATGTTGTAGAAATCACAGGTCTCACTAGAGCATTCTCACTTGCACTGCATAGAGTCAGGCAGCTCAGTCATTAACATGGATTATAATGTAAACTTTCACTCTTTTTCAAGTGAAGTGACATTTCAAGGAAAGAGGGAAACTTCAATTAGACTCTCATGAGCCTCACGAAGGTGAGTGTTAAGGAAATCTTTGAATGTTGGAATTGCCTCTCGGATGAAACTGGAACGGTTGGAAGGTAATGAGAGGCTCATTCATAATAAAATTGACTTAAATTTCCCATGACATTTGTTTTCTCATGAGTAATCTAAGATATCAAGATACAGGCCAGGCTATTGTAGAGCTGCCTCATTACCGTCTTTTGACACGTCTTCTAAGTAACGGGTACAAACAAAGAAAAAAAAAAAAAGGAATTGTACTGACCGGAGTGAAAGTATTCAGTTGATACCCAACAGAGCTGAGAGTCTTGATCAAAGATCCAATGCCCAGCTGCGTGGTTTGTGACAGGTGTAAATAACCTGCAGGAAAAATGGAGCCGCAGATGTCCTCGATATTCTGCTGATGGAGTGAAACACCAGGGTAAGAGCAGACCCCTCTGTCGCTATCCCCGCACTGACTTCCTCAAGGCTGTTTGACTTGATTCTATGAACTGCATTTTCTCTATTTCAATTGTATGTTGGTAGGAGTAAAACAGCATGAACTATTTTGCTTGCAAATTTATTTTAAATTTGATCTTTTGTGATGTTTCCTTTGTGTTTAGTTTAATTGCTGCAGGTAGTTAACTTATACTATGTGTATGTGTGTATGTGTATGTATATGTATACCATACATACCATTTATATCATTAGGCAAAACAATTCTGAAAAACTTAAATTAGGCCCATTTTACATCCAACAAGCTGTTGTAATTTATTGCAAATAATTAAAAAAGAGCAGTGAATTGCAGTTTTAAAGTTACCCCCCCCCCCCCCCCCCCCTCTCAGTGCTTCCTCCTTTCAAATGAGGTTCACTCATTTAAGTGGCAAACTTATAGTGAAATGGAAAATGGAGCTTCTTCAGCTTCTGTACTATGACGTATGTCACAATGATACGGAATAGTTGACGAGTGTACAGTTTCAAGAGGGATTTAAATCACATCCTTCACATTTGATTGGACCACTAAAAAGTGGGCTGGAGTTTAGTGTGATGTGGACCTACAGGTGACTGCTGTTTCCACACTCCTCCCTCACCTGTTGTTAGATGCTGGAGGAGGACAAGGGAGAGATGAAAGGGACACGTTGCCAATTTTCAACTGGCTCTGTTGCTGCAGAATATGCAAATGAATGGTGCCCGGCCTACCTATATGCTGCCAACGCCCGAGCACCCTGTTCACCCTCTGCCCCCCCCCCCCCCCCCCCCCCTCCCTTGTATGGGAGTGTTTCCCTCCAGTCAAAATGATAGCGCCCCCGTTGTTGGTTAGGGGGAAATGCATATCAACGGGCAAACTTTCTAAAAACTGCTCTGTTAGCTGCTACGAGCCACAAAGGCTCACTAGCTGTTTTCTACGACGGGTGTGACTAGCTAGTCGCCCATAGTCTCATGTGATTGCATTATTTTTTTGTGAATGCACAATGATTCATCAAACATTTGAAACTGTAACAGAAGCTGAAGACGTTCTGACTTTAGTTTCACTGAGACTTTAAAGCCACTATGTGTAGGATTTTAAAGCTCCTCAATGGCAGTATAAAAATTGTCATTGTGGCAGATAAAAAGTTACACCAAACTAAGACATGGTGCCTTTAAATTCTGTTCCAGTCCTAGTTGTGTGTATGTGTTTTTTTTTTTATCACCTAAATTATTTAAATTTATACTTTATGAATTCAAATACCTTTTTAGTTTTTAAGGTAGAATATTAGTTTGATTAGTGTACATGTATGTACCTCCTTGCATAAAACATTCCTGGTTGGCTGTCAAAGTTCAGAGCAATATTTTAAAATGGCTTATAGATCTTTGGACAGTAGCACTCATCAAAATTATTTTTCATTTATTTATTTTTTCTCAGAGCAATTTTTAAAAAATGAAATAGATTTCTACAAAACGTTACGGAAACGGTTCTAAGTGTTAATGTCGAAGCGGTTCCGTCAACAACACCTTTACTGACATCGACGGGGAAACTTTTCCAGCGCTATCGCATTGTGAAAAGCATTTGATGCGTGATGTATTATTCATTTGCAGCTCATCTGTGCAGAGATGGCTTTTATCATTTCATCCAACTACATGGGATTATGATTCGTTGGAACAGAATTATGCTCTTTCCATCTAAAGAGAGATTCGTTGGACTTGAGACATGAGACAGTTGTTCATCGCGTGGATCATTAGGGGTGTCTCGTGTGTATTTGTCCTGATGTTTCCAACATGGAAGTTAATCACCTCGAGTCTGTGCCCAACAGTTATCATGCGGTCGTGGAGAGAAATTAATTTGTGTTAACAATTAATGCATGCCATACACTACAATAGAACTTGATTCAGGTTACATTTGAAATGTTTGATATGATTTCACTGTGACTTCATTAATAACTCTTGTTATTCTGACTTATTTTGAAATCCTAACTACAGTATAACCTTTAACCCTGTTAACTAGCCATACTAGTATGTATTTACTATACATGTCTGATGCTATTTCATATACCCGTACTTGTTCTTATTTTTATGTGCACAACCCATTGGTGGAAAATGACAGCATTGCATCATAATTGAACAATACTTTTGATAGTTGTATTCCAGTCATCATTTGAAAGCTGTACAAGTTAAGTTGTCTAAACTTAAAATTGCATTTGTATAAATAAACAAGTACAGTTATGTCATTGATAAAAGGAAGTAAATGGTAGCCTGTGACGTGTTTGTGTTCAGTGATATCAGTGGCACTGACCACAGAGAAGTCATAGAGCTGGTCCAGTGGTAGTTTGTTGGTCACCAGAAGATCTCAAAACGTGTAAACATATTAGTGTGCAGTCTGTCTTATTTGAAATGATTGTACGTGTGCATGTTAGTTGAACAGTATGTGAACTCTGTACCCTCTCAGGCACTGAAACACTTTCTTACAAATGTCTCCACCTTTACCATGACCATGACATTAAAGTGAAGCCATTGTGTTCGCTTTAACTCTGTAACTAAAGGAGAGCTCTGTCAAATCTAAAAGTTATGCTTAGGAGAAGAAGTTCAAAATAACGTGTTGGTTGTTTGTGGTATGACAGGAAGTAAGTGATTTGTTCTGCATTGGTGGGGTGGTGACTGACACCCTCTGAAAGCCTTTCCCGTTCAGTAATTCACCTCAGCAGTCACCAGCAGCTCCCCCAATTAAAACTCTTTCCTGTAACAATTGGCCTCAATAATGGCAAACATCCTCCCATATATGGTCACTGTTCTTCCTCAGATGTTAATTTGTTAACATCTATTCATAACTGTGTGTGGTTGTAGTGTTTACAAAGTGTGTGGTGTATATAAATGGTATCTGATGCTGTGATAAAGCATTTTTAAACACAGCTGCAACCACAACCCGTTTGTCCATGGTGGTTTTACCCTAGTCTTGAATTGAATATGATAAACTTTATTTCAAACATTGAAAAAAAACAAACATTGAATATAAGTAACGAACATAAGCAACACCGTCTAGTCCTACCCCTTTTCAATACTTTCAATACTCAATTAAATCAATCGCATAAACAAACATCCACCCCAAAAATACACTAATATATTTCTCCTCATACATAATCAACAACAACCCAATCAAGCATGTGAAGAAGAAAACAAGGCAAGAAGATTGATTTCTTCTTTCTGTCCATTCCACAAAATCTCCCCACCAGTTTATGTGCAGATCGTTTTAAGATGAATGTTCTTCTGATGTTATAACCCCCTCCTCTGTCCAAGAACATCACGGTATTTTGCCAGACTGTGAATTATGTCTCGCTTTGTACATTGTTTGTGTAGTCTAAAATTCTACCAAATCCATGAATTTCAATGCATGTGTTGCTCATATATATACTTATCCTTATGGCTCTTTTTGTAGTATGCGTGATGATAGCAGGATACTTTTGTAGGTGTGGCCCCATACCTCCACACAGTAATTCAGATTGATACAAGTGAACAATACAGAGTGTGTGCTGCTTTATGATCCAGTATATGTCAGTTTTTTCCAGAAATGCAACAATCCTTGCCAACTTGGCCCGCACATATTTTGTATGAGGTTTTCGAGCAGATTTTGGTGTCTAGTATCACACCTAAATATCTAATTTAATTTACTCTTTCTATAATAACTCCTACACACACACACACACACACACTTGTAAAGCTGTAAAAAAGAGCCTAGACGGTGTTTCTTATACTGATTCTTACTGGGTGAACGTTTTTCATTTGTAATCAAGGACTGATGCCTTTATGTACAATTCATTTTTCTGTATTATGGGGTTGAGGTCCTTAAGCCTCTGAAAAATGCATTGTTATGTCACAGCGTGGGCTAGTGGCTAGCACTGTCGCCTCACAGCAAGAGGGGCAAGAGTTGTTCCGTGTGCCCAGTGTGCTTTCATGTTCCTCACAGCACAGATCGTTTCAGATCACTTCAAATGACTGAAGGCAGTTTTACCAAACAAAGCTGGCAGTCACTGTTCCTTGCCAGTGTGTGACCCTCGTTTTCTGATGTGTGGACTTCCTCCTCTACACACTTGTGTACCTTTTTACAATGCTTGTCACTAGACATGATGTATGTCCTTTTTTTTTTATAACATTGAGTATGTTGTTTTCTGAGGACTCTCCTGAAACTTCCTGGGGAAACTGTCAGAAATACTCTAGAAACATATTCATCAAAAGATTATTTTTTTTCTCCCCTCATCAAGCGTGACAAAGATACACATAGGAAGCATCAATAAGCTGCTTCATGCTCTGGAATCAGAACATGTTAATACAGTGTCTTCTTACAGCTCAGTGCTTCAAGAACGCTTTACTGCTGGTTTTACTTTAATCTGAACAAGGATGCCTTTGTGTTCCTCTGTCTTCCAGGTGCCCCCGGTTCAACAGGCAGCACCCATGCGAAGTCCACCTGCTTTCCCTGGCCCCATCCTGCGGTCTCCTACATCCATGCCTCCAGGAGGAGCTCCTTTCATCTCCACCGAGTTTGACCCTACAAAGTTGGCACCAGGTAAGTGGATTTTTCAATCCTCATCTAAAGGGCAGATGCGAGTGCTTTCATGTTTATTAAAAGTAACTTCTCTTTGAAGCTGATGATAAGATGAACAAATCTATGCTGCAGCGTTGTCACTGTTCTTGGCTTGATATAACTTCTTTAAACTTTTGCTGTCTGATCATTTTTTCTTTTGTACTGCCACAACACTTAACTCCAACTGGGGATTAAAACAAACCTTATCTTCTCCTCTTTGCTGCAGGTAGTGTAAAACCTCCAGAGGAGTCCACCAAGGCGTCTAAAGGGGACACAGGCATACCCTCAGATCTGGGCACCAACAACCAGCTGGGGTCTCCTGCAGCACCGGTGATGACCCTGCCAGGCCCAGGAGTCATGCAGGGTCCCAGACTGGGGATGCCACCTCTGCAGCCTCCTCCCGGCATGCCGAATCCTCATCTACCTCCATTCCTCTCACCTCCACACATGCCCCCGCAAATGATGCCCGGAGGACCCATGTTTCCTCCAGATAGGTTCAGAATGCACATGCCCTTTCCTCCTCGTGGCCCTCCTTTCCATCGACATCCTTCTATGGGACCAGACGGCATGCATGACAGAGAAGGGAGGCATTTCAGAAATGGGAGAGCAGGGTTTGGGTGCCCACCCTTCCAGAGAGGGAGGTGGTAGAGGTAGGCTGAATGAAGGACCTGAGGGGAGAGGAGGCTGAATCACTGTGACAGATAAGTATCAAGACATCTGGTTCAACAAGGACTGCTGTGAATAACTGAGGGTGCATAAACTTGTGTTCGGACTTTCTTTTTTTTACCACCACAACCTTTTCTTACTGTCCCATGAACAATGAAAAACAGGACGCGGTGTTCTGAATGTGATCCATGCACCTGGAAGTTCACCAGAGAAGAGACTCTTTGCTGTAAATACTGTATGTGCTCGTAGCTGTTTGCTATCTTTTTGTATATTTGAAGTTGTGTAGTTTACCCTGAAGTCTAATCTTAGTAGTTGGGGGGAAAACAAAGGCAAAGTCTGTATTTTTGAGCTTATTCCCTCACCATAGTTTTTGTGTATGGAAGGAACCTAAAAAAAAATAATCTATAATTCATTCACCTTTTTGGTATTTAGTTTTTAGCGAAATGCCTTTGTAACACACTAATGTTTAATTCTTCAGTTGACAAGTTGGATTTCATTTGAAGGAGAAGATTTTCTGTCCTGCCAGCAGAGGGTGGTGTAAACCCTGTTACCATGGCCAACCTCTGTTGTACATTAAGGTCACACCTTGTAGGATCATGTGCAGTGAATATTAAAAAGGGGTACAATTTGATGAAACGGTTTTATTTGTGTTGATTGAACTGACATTTTTTACCTCTTTCTCACAAAACTACGCTGTGTTGATAAATCAATTTTAAACATCACTTAGGAAACAGCTGTTGCGCATCCTCTGTGGAACCACGTACACAATTGGTAATCTGCAGTTTACCTACCTACCTTTCGTCTCATTCTAAACCACAGTTATTTATCTTGATGATGATGTTGTTTGTATAGCTGGCTAAACCATTATCCCTTTGATTTTCACAGTTTAAGCTGATGTCAGTGCAGCCTTCAGTCTCCATCACATTTCTTGTTGCATGTATTTGCTCACATTGATGAAAAAGCAACTGTGTGTTGCAAGAGGTGGGATGCCCAGACAGACTGCTCAAAAGACCATTTAAATGATGCGTTCAGGTTCAAGAAAGAGATTATTCCGCTGTGTTTGTTCCCGTTATTCCAAAACTAAACACTCTTCAGCTCCAGTGTATTTCACACCGTCATTGAATGCCGATTCGAGGTGAACCGCAGCTGATTGGCTCTGACAATAAATAAGTGGCGTTCTCGCGATCCACTTGCACGCCGTCTCCAAGGACCGCGGGCTCCGCCCCTCTCAGCGGTGTGGAAACAACACGCATGGTCTGTGGACAGGCAGACCTTGGACGGGCGGCAGGATACGGGAGATGCGGATGGGCAACACCGGCGTGTGAGACATGAAGATTTCAATGTCGGAACAGAAGCAGTCGGATCCCGACGGTGCTTGTGACAGGTATGTGAGAAGGAGACCGGGATGCACGCTTTCTAATCATGACGAGAATAATAGGCTCGATGTCCGATCATATTTCCGCGTGGTCCTAGCGCCGTTTTTTTTCACGCATCGCCGCGTCACTCAATCATACAAGTTTATCAGGGGTGACAGATACTGCCGCACTGGGGCGGCCGGAGCGGTCCAGTGGAAAAGGCCGACACAAGCTGCGTTTGCTTACACGGGGTGTTGCGCATCTTGACTCGACTCATTCAGACGTCAGTGATTTGGGGTTAAAAACATCCACGTAGCCTGCATGACGGTGGACATAGGCTACAGCAGTGCATGTTCACACATTTCTATCCCAGTTCATGAATGCGCATCCTGCACAGCAGCTCTACTGACAAATAACGGATTTCCTTCAGCAATAGGATGCTGGTTTGACTAGACGTGCAGTAAAACGGGCACGACAACCTGTCCGCCGTGATGCCTTCGAGGTGTGTTGTGGTCATTGATACTGTTAAGCGAGAGGATAAGCCACGTATCGCTTCGGTGCGGTGAATTGTTGCATGAAGCAGAGTCATTTAATCTGACTCGTTGCATCGCCTCGTTGTTGCAGCATACAGGCTGTTGCTGCTGTCAATTTACACATTGCCTTTGGCAAACGGATCATGTGCAGGTGACTCAACTGAAAGGCGATAGCTCATTCGTGCAGTTGCTACACTACAGTGACCTTATGGTGTCAAGTTAGTTGCAGCGTCACTGCCATAGTCTGCGTCTCTGTGGTGGCTGCGATCATCATAACAGGTGCAGTTGCAGAGGTGACTGAGCTGATGCTAGTTTGTAGTGCCGCAACAGATTTCACTCACGAGACATAACGTCTTAATGAAATGGTTCTTTTTAGTGTTTTAAAACTGAACAGCAATGCGCTGCAACAGCTGTTGTACTAACGTGTAAACAGTATACACATTTTGAGTATATGTCTAGTGTTTGCTGTCACTGTTTTTTTTTTTTCCTGCAATTTGTGCTGCCAAGAGAAATATCAGGGGGGTTTTTTCGATAAAAAAAAAAAAATCTCACCACTGGGAGCACAAGGTGCAGTTTTTTTTTTCTCAGTCAGCAGCTTGTGTTTATGGTGAGTCTAGTATGACCCGACTGCCCCACAAACAGGCATCGGTAAATGCATCGTTCAAGGGGAGTTGGACACCAGAGAAACGCTAGTATCTTAACTGCTATGCCAAGAACCAATTACCAACAGCAGAAGATTTTCAGTGATGGATGTTAAAGTAACAATTTGACCCACAGGAAAAAATACAGAGCAATTCTCTGTTTTAAAAAGGCAGCTGTGGCATCATCCTAATCTATCTTTTGAGTATCAATCAACTTACCTGTGGCCTTTAAAATATAACTTTAGAGCGCAGTGGTTTGAATGCATGTCAGTTGATGGTTCTGACACCCATAGACATCTCTTAAACCCTTCAGCCTATTCTTTCACTGTCTGTCGATGATCTGAACCCACCGGGTTGCTAATTGGTCTGTAAACAACGAGCAGCACGCAGAAAAAGAAGTCTTGGTCTGGATATCCACTGGCAACGCCGGAACCCCAGAAACATAGCCTATTGTGCCCAGAAGCTTATCTGCTATCAGACCAGTAGTCAATGGGTCCAGAGATTGCATCCTAAACAGAAGGCAAGAAAGCAAGACAAGTGAGCAATGTAAGAAAATAGGAGTATTACAGTACTCTTTTCCACTACATATACAAGAAATGTAACTGCTGGATTTAGTCACTTCCTCGTGAGTTTGATGATTGTATTTCCTGTCTGTTGTGCTTTTATTTCTACTTAAACTGTAAGTGGTGTGCTGTTTTGACCAGGTCTCCCTCGAAAAAGAGATTTGAATTGTGAGGGACTCTCTGGATAGATAAAGGTTAAATTTGAAAAGTCATGATTTCATAACTTGATAATAAACAGCACATTTATGAAATTACAATTCGTTCGTTGTGAAATGACAGTGTTGACCCTGATAAAGTGGCTTTGAGTGAATATTAGAAATGAATAGGAAAAGTAATTTGTATGTTAATGTGATTAATGTTTCAGTGTTAGATTACGTTGGTCACAATGGATTCCAATGATGACAAGATTTCAAATCTTGTCAAAAGCAAATTGCCATGTTCAGACTAAAAGCACTGAATAAAAAATGGCAGCTCCCTCATTCATTTTATTGAAACCACTGTGTTGACTCAGCAGTGGTAGAGGGTCACTTCTGGTAGAGAACCTTGTAGCACAAATGGCTTAATTCTACTCTTAAGCCGTCAAAAAAATAGTTTTGCTGTGATAATTTTCCAGAACCGCTAAGTTGTGTTTTGGCATTTGATGAGTTTTCAAGCTTATGGATTTATTAACTGAAATAACAAGTCCCAATAGCAACGCTGGCCTTTTGTTTTTAATGAACTGCTTTTTGTTTTCAGTTTGAATGTCTGCTAATTCACCTTTCCTCCATTCATCTATCCAGTCATTGTTTTGTCAAATTATGTATTAATGTAAAAACATTTCACAGTCAGTGTTTGGAACTTAAAAGATGCTTTAGAGTTAGGGCGGGTTCATTTGTTTGGTCCATTGTATTGGGCACTAGTTGTTTCTGTGGATGACCTAAAAGCTATCCAAGTCCCACGTTAAGGCAGAGGCAATGATTGACCGCTGGAACGTGTTCTCTGCAGTGGTTACAGAACCTATTAGTGACCCAATCGGCAGCTTGAGTACTTTGCTCTGTGTTGGAGAACCACGGGAAGAAAACAACCATACTGTGGAGCATCCAGCAGAATGGCGTCAGTGTATGCTGTTGTGTCCTCAGGGTGGTAACCTGAGCTCACCTGTGTGACATGCCTGCACAGAGACCTCACCCGGTCTTGTGTGGTCAAGTTGAAACTAGTTTTAGTCCCCCTCTGGCTTGTGTCCACACTCCTTAACTCGCCATCGCAAAGATCTCAAAAGTTAGTCCAACGTGAGGCAGTGTAGCGACTAGCGTAGCCACACATGAAAGAATGTCTACACATTCATATGGTAATTAGTTGGCTTTTTGTACAATCCAGCACTTTGTTCTTCATGCGTGTATAGCCATGTACTACCAAACACAGATGATTTCTTGAAATGCGCATAATTTAACCCTGATAAGTGCTCTTTGTGAATTATTCATTTCCGTCCCACTTGCACATAACTCTTCATGTCTTTTCAAAGTGATGCAAAGTAAATACTGAAGACAGTCTAGTGTTGTGCTTAATGCCAAGTGAACAATATACTGAGCCTAGTGTGATAACGGACAAATTATACATACACAGGAAACTTGTGTATGACTTGTAAGTGACTGATTGTAGGCATCACAGTGAGCACACTTAGCTAAGATAAAGCCTCAGTGCCTTGCAGACATATCTCCAGATGTGTTAGGAAAATACCATCTTTAAAGTGATGTATACGAGATTCTGAGCAATTCTATTGCCTCTCAACGGCTCTCAACATGGCAACAGCTGGCCCAGGCATGTCAATAAAGAACGGAGGAGCTCGGATTACAACACACACAGAGGGGGAGCATAATTAATTCTCTGCTAAGGTAGAAATTCAAATTAGTCATATGATAAGGATTAATTAAGTCATAGTTTAGTATGTCATAACAATCTCATTAAAAATGTTAAAGATTAGTTTGTCATAAAAAGTCCTCGTATAGAATGTAATTAAAAGAGACATCGTTTCGTATGTCCTTAAAAAGTCATTGTATGACATGAAGATATAATTTGTCATGGAAAAAAAGTCATAGAATAGTATGTCAGAAAGAATGTAGAAAAAGTCAGAGTATAGTATGTCATAGGATGGTATACATATAATAAGTCATAGGAGGCCAAACGTACGTCTTACAAATATAGTATAGTCACCAAAAAGTCATGGTATAGAATATAGAAAACGTTACAAAAAGACAGTGTAATATTTCATTAAAAGAGTCATGGTATAGTGTGTCATAAATATGCCTTAAAAATGTCACCCAAAAGTCATAGAATCATGAAAGATATGTGACCAAAATGTCTTATTTTATAGCATGACATTTATTTATTTTAAAGTCATTGTATAGTATCTCAACAAAATATCACACTCATTAAAAGAGTCATAGTACAGTATGTCATTACAAGAGACACAGTATAATATGTCATTGTCATAGTATACATTACCATTTAAAATGTTATAATAAAGTATGTCTGAAAAAGACAAAGTATTGCATCCCATAGTATGACATGAAAAAATGTCCTGGCGTAGTAAAGTTACAGAATAGTTGAGTATGTCAGAAAAGAAGCCGAAAAAGTCGGTGCGTACTATATCATACAGTTTTTACAAAAACGTCATGGTATATTTTGCCTTAAAAATGCTTCAGGTCTTTTATTAATACAGAATATGAACCTAAAATAACTTAGGCACTAACAATTAGTTGATATTCGTTGAGCAACAGGAAATTAGTGAACAATAATTCTGCCACAAAGAAAAGTCATAAAAAATGTGTATCATAATTAAGTCATAAAAAGTCATAGTACAGTATGTAGTAAAACTATGTCAGAAAAAAGTCATAGTGTGTCAGAAAGAAATGTCAGAAAAAGTCATAGCAGGTCCTAAGTATGTCATAATATGTCCTAAAAATGTTTGTATGTTGTAAAAATGTCATAAAAAAGGCCCATAGTATGTCATATTTCATAGAAGAGGTCATAGTGCGAATACGCTAATGCAGTTCATATGAATGCACACTGCTGACAACGTTTTTAAAATATTTGAATGACCTCTGGCCTTCGGTGATGAGAGAGTCTTTCTGAATATTTCATAATGACTGACGCTGAATAGAAGCTCTGTTCAGTGAAATAAATCCCATGCTTCAGCTTTCACATTCAATGTACACCAAACTATTTCAGTGCAGCAACAATTAGTTGATGATCGGATGAGTTGATCAAAGGTGTTGACAAGTTGCTGTTTCCATCTTCTCAAATATGAGGATTTGCTCCACTTTAGTTTTATGTTATTGAAAATTCAATAACTTTTGGGGTTTTGGACTGTTGGTCAGAAAATGCAAACAATTTGAAGATATCACATAAGGCTGTTGGAAATTATGCTCTGCATTTTTTGATGAAACATTAATTCCAATAATTGAAAGAAAAAGTCAATTAAAAATGAAAAAAAAAAAAAAATCATTAATTGTAGCCCTAAAATATCCAAAGGTTGTCTTTTACAGGACAGACGAGTCTTTTCTTGTTTTTACATGTTTATCAGATAATTGCATTACGAGTTTGTTGAGGTTTTTTCTAAACCGAGCAGTCTTTGTTGCCTTTCAGCCCAAGTTGATGGATGAAGGACAACCTTGCTTTCCTCTCCTGTTCTGTTTACATCCACATTGTACTAAGTTTCAGACAAAAGCTCTGTCTTCCCTTGTTCCTCCTGACAGGACATCTGTCTCCATTAGAGAGTACTATTGATGTGCTTCTGTATCGGCCTGTCTTCCACCATCTTTTAACAGTTGAAAGGAGGAATCCCATTGTTCTCCACAATGAGCCACATTGTACACATCTGAGAGACTGTAGTATTGCTTTATTGTGGCCCATGTGCTGCTTAAGCAGGTGATTCACACACTTTTTTAACCCTACTTCAGTATTTCATATGCATTAAAATATGCAATTCGTCTCATTTATTACGGATGCAGAAGACTGGAAGTTGCCACATATTCCAGCATCTGACAAAGTGAGGACACATATGATGAATTCATGATGTGCTGACAGTCAGCATGATCTGGAAAAGGCTTGCCAAGATTTGATCCCGGACGCTTTCCCTGAAAACAACCTTTAGAGTGACAATGCACATCGTATAATGTGAGAAATTGTCGGGTTCTATTCCACCGACCTTGCAAAACAAGGTCCAAACTCAAGGCTCTTTCACATTTTAAGTTATAGCTTGTAGCAGATAACTGCTACAGAAGCATGTGTACGATTCTCAGCTTGACTTCCAAGCATAAGGAAGACATGAGCTTTCTCATGAATAATAACAAATGTAAACGAATATTGTCATTTACGTCCAAACGAATAAGCCCTAATAAGCCCTTTTTTTTTTTTTTTTTTTTAAAAAAAAACACACAAACAAGTGCTCCCCACAAATGAAGTCGACTCGCCTGCACTGTTGAGTATTGACTCAAGCTTCAAAGCTTCCTTTGAGGTTGCGTTAGCCTCGGAAAAAGGATGTCTGAAAATATTACAGAGGGCTTCTATTCCAAAGTGAGAGGCCAGTGTCTGTATATTCCACCCAGTGGATGGTGTTCAGTAGCACCAAGTTCATTCGTCTCCACAATGGCACAATGGTCATGGGGTTTGGAAAGACATGATAGATGAGCATTAAAAGGCCTGATCAAAGCTCCTCCTCCCTTCTCTGAGCTGTGAGCAGAAACATATGACTGGCTGTCAGAAATGCACATGGTGATGATCATCAGCTTCACGTGCGCTAAACTGCTGAGGCTTTGAGTCACTTTTGGGAGGTCGAAATTAGGCTAACTTTACCACGGCATCAATCATAAACGAGAACTTCTCGGTGCCCTTTTGTTTCCTTGAGGTGGACTCTGGCTCGGGATATGTTGTGAAGCGTGGTGCTGCGATAATTTGTTATCCTGGGTGTGCATCTGAACCTCTCTCAGTAAGTATTTATTTGGTGATATGCGGTCAAAAGATGTCTAGTCGAGGTTAAAACTACCCTAATTTGATGCAAAAATGGATATTTGTAAGATGTCTGTTACATAAAGAAAAACTTTTCATTTAAATCCTAACTACATGTTAAGTTAATCAAATAGTCAACTGATAGAAAATGAAGAATTTGATAATTGCCTAATCATTTGAACTAATTAATGCAGGAAAATGTGAGAATTTGGTGCGTTCTCTTTTTTAATATCATAAATTTAATATTTGGGGGGTTTTGAGATATTGGTCGAACAAACGAAGTACATTTAGAGCTGTTTCCATAGGCGCTCAGAAATTGTGCTTGTGAAATCTTGTTAAGGCCCTGCGCTTACTGGGCTTTCATGCACAAATTCTTCACAGCCTACTATATGGTCAGTGTGCTTTCTGTAACTATAGCATAGTATATACTGTAGTTGACCCTAACCCAGCAGCTTATCAAGTGTTGGCCACTGTAACTGTAACAAGCATCTTTTACTAGCTAGTGTTGAAGAGCTACCTATCATGTATAGGTTCAGCTCGACCAGTCAATTGCAGCTTTTCCCCTGCATTCTAAATTATTTCCCTCTCTGTACCGGTGTCTTTGATGTCGACTCTTGAGAGGCAACTCACTGCTGGAGACCACTGGATCCTCTGCTAATGATCTCTACCCGGGCTGGGGTTACTGCTTTCATGTCTTGCGTAACAGTTGCATTCTTCTCTTTAGATATCAGTCGCACATAGTGTTCTTTTTCAGTATAATGGATCATGTGTTTCCTCACAGGGACACTAGGGGGACGCTTGTTGTTGTGATTGAGGAGACCTTCAAAAAAAATAAACACTTGAACAATTATGGTGATGGATGATCTTTTCAGTGTTGTTGTAGATTTAAAAAAACAACAAAAAACTGCCTCATGCTGATCCAAATGCTGTATACAGCCGACATCTTGTTTAATGGTAAAATCAGCTTCAATACGATGTATGCACAGTTTTGTATTCATAGTTTACAGTTCTGGAAATAAAGTTTGAATGAGCAGAGAGATGCTGTTGAATAATGGTGGGCCCCTGTGTGTTAATTAGGAGTTAAATCATGAGAGACAAGAAAGCATTTTGGCTTTCAACGTTCTTGCTGTTGCTGATAGGCTGGTGTTTCATAGCATTTTCATATTGTGGTGCAATTTATTGAATGTCAGGCATTATCATGCTACTGTTGCCTGCTAACTTTACTCTGCGATGACCGCCTACATTGAAATTAGCATTGTGTATGTATTTGTTTCAATCGCTAGTGTCGTTGGTTGGATCCCTCAGGATGTCCTTTTTAAATGAATACATTATGCAATGTGTTTTAACATCGCATAGTGTTGAAGGATGTCGTCTTTGGGTCCATTCAGAATTGCTACAATGAACCAGTGTGTAGTCACTTATTAACTGACCTTTATTTAACGCTGTTCTGAGGAGCCGCGCTGTGATTCCTCCTGTTAGGTGTAAGATATTCAGGGTCCACAGCCTCGAGAAAGTGTTAAGCCCTTCTGATTTCTGATGGTAAAGGCCTCGCATCTGAAAGAAGAAGAAGAAGAATGTATGTGACTGATTTTCATGCAATAGCCTAATATGGCAAGTTTTAATTTTATTTACCGCTGGAGCCAAATGTTTTTTTTCCTCATTCTCTTATCAGTATTTAGGCATCCAGTGACGCTCACAACTTTTTGAATGAGGCTGTTTCTGTTGAAGATGAAGCACAGCTCATCACCTGTCTAACACTGTCCCTGATGTGAAGCATGGTGGGAGCATCAGCTGTTTTACTGACCGGAGCTAGGGCACATGCAAAATACAGGGGGGAATAAGTGAAGCTAGACTTTAATCGCATTGGAACAACTATGGAATTACTGTAGAATAATTGCTAAGAGGCCTCCTGACTAGCTTGAGCAAATCAAGTCTTGTGTTACTATTATTCTAAGTAAAATGCAAACAATATTATTACTTAGAGCAAAAATATTTAAACCAGATTATTGGAATGTTGTGAGGAGTCACACTTAGTGAACTTGCATATCCTTGGATATGTATTGCTGTCATTCCTCCACCTTCAACAGTTCTTTTTTTCTTTTTTTCCGTTCACCATGGCTGAAGGTGATTGGCAGTGATTGCAGTCGATTGTGACACCTGGACAGCATCGGCAGTCTTAAATGTTACTGTGAATCTGTAAACCTAATCTCACCTGCCAAATTGCTCCGGCAGTATTGAGTGGCCTGTCAATGAATTGAATGTCCAATTCAATCCGCTCCTAAATTGAGTGTAGGTAGCACTTCGTTTAATAGCCTTGTGTCTGTGATGAGAAAGCAGCAGAGTATTTTGTTTAGCTGAGCTCCGTGCAAGCAATCTACATTTCTGGAATTCCTGTGGTGAGAGCAGACGTGGATTCAGCATTAGCCCACATTTCACTGATAAACGCATTTATTGCGCTGCTGTCTGATCCAGTAGCGAGGACAAGATGATCTCATCTCATGTAACATCAACTTTTATTTATTTAACTTACACCAATCAGCGATCACTTCAGGTTCATATTTGGTTGTAGGTTACCACTATCAAAACGCACCATCCAGGAACTACATCAATATATTTTTGGACACTTTTAAGTAGATTGTGAGTACAAATAACAATCTCTCAACATCATGTCTTCAGACTGTATTGTGTGTTTCCAAGTCTTTTGTTGTCGTCGGATCTCGTCCCAACAGATTGTCCACTAATTGAAATAGAGAAATCGGCACTGTGTGTTGAATTTGAAGCAAATTTGGCACAGAACCGTAAAAGAAAATTCTGTTATCCTGGAAGATTACCTGCGTGAAATCAAACTCAGCGAGTTGATAAGAACACAGGTTATTGTGTCTGGTTGCTTCTGCAGACCAGACATTCCTGTCTTTACTAAGAAACCCCAGTGGTTACGTTTTAATATCGGGGTCACAACCTCGGCAGGACATTCAAATGCACTGAGAGGAAGTCAGCCTGACCACGGTGCTGAGCGCTTTTGTTATTTTAGTCATAGTCATCGCAAAGTCTAGACACGGCAATTCAACCCTCCAATCTGTGGACTCCTTTCAGCCGGACTAAGCTCGGTGCTCTCTCTGTCTCTCCTCTGCATGGTTGTCATGGTGTTCACACCCTTGACTAGCTCGGAGCATGTTGTACTTTCGGTGTGCATGCGAAGCTGCTTCTGGAGCACATGATGCGGGCTGCAGCTGAACAGACGTCGCTGTGCCCTCAATCCGACATCCTCCCCTTCCTCTCTCCCCTGTTCCCTCTGCCGGTTCCATCATCTCAAAATGAATCCGGCACCGCTGTCACTGCTGACGTGATAGCCACACGACATCAGTGGTGCTATGACAACAGCAAGTCCAGCCCTTTTCTCATTCACAGGTCCATTTGGGGCTGTCACTGAATGATCCAAATTATGCACATTAAGACTGCAACCTTTTAGCCCTTGCTGCCTTTGAGGCGGAAGGAACATTACAAATCCTGCTCTTTTAAACCACAAAGGAAAGAGATGAAAGAAAGATTATTTTCTGTAGAAGCCAAAAATTAGGCAACGTTTATATTTAAGGTTTAAGTAACCCTTCTGATCCAGACTGAGAAATGCAGGCCCAACTCCGACAGTTGTTGATCTAATCAGCTTTTTTTTGTACAATTAAAAGGCTGCAACATTTAGTGTAAATAAAAGCTTCTCATAGTGGAGCAAAGGGGCAATTACAGAGGAGACAAGGGAGGGAACACACATTCCTGCTAGCACTAGGTTTGTAGTTTAGGGGGGTGGAATTATAGAATGAAGGAGGGAGCAAGAAGGGAGGGAGGGGGCGAAGAGTGTGAAAGAGTCAGAGGAGGATGGGGGGGGGGGGTTTACAAACAGTCACCTCCCTCCCTCAGTTCTTCAACTCATCCTTGCATAGTCAGTCTGCTGTGGACTTGCAGGAGGGGTATCAATAATCTTGTCATGTGAGGCTTGAAATTTTCCCCTTAGTGATGCTTGGGATTTCTCCTGTGGCTTCTGTGGAGAAGCAGAAGTGACAATTTCTGGTTGCACACAGTAAGGTAAGTCATTGTATTTGCTGCTGTGTGTGTTTTATGGCACTGTGTTTGGGTTGTGTCAGTAGATAGAGGAGACAAATGGCTCTCCAGCCTCAAACCTGCTACTTTCCAACAGAGGTGCTAAATCACACCACCAGTAACGCACTGAGTCAACGTTTGGCCTGTAAGCGTAGGTTTCAGTGCATTTCAGTACAGAGTACAGTTGAATTTATCAGGTGCAACCAAAGCAACTATTCAGATCTTGTTGTGCCTTTGGGGTTTGTATTTTCATTAGTTTCCACCATTATAATTCCTCATTTTATGTGTGTGTGTTTTGTAACCATATCCTGAGGTCTTCACAGCCTGTCTATATATAGGGTGGGGTTTCCACCTCATGTTTGTACCTGTAGCACTCCTGTGTAGGGGGGCACAGCTTTACCTCCAACAGCAGGCAGCAAGCTATTGTCTTGCTCTGCATTCACTGCCAGACGCAAACAATACAGCTTGTGTCTGTGTCGTTGTAATGACAAAGAAGTGGTGGTGGTGGTGGTGGTGGTGGTGGCGGCGGTGGTGGCGGTTTTGTGATGCTGAGAAAGAGAGATGATGAATTGCAAATGTAAGAGATGGTCAAAGTCAAGGAGAATTCCCAGAGCGCATCCTGGAGGGGGGCTGGAGGACTTCATGATGTGTGATTTAATTTAAAACCCCAGCTTTGTGTTTGAAAGCCCGTTGTGACTCCTGCGGTGGGGAGAGGGGCATGAAATGGTCATCTGGTGTCATAGTTATGGAAATGTATTGACCGTTCAAGGCTTAGCAGGACAGGAGGTCAGGCTCTGCTTTCAGGCTTGTAAATCTTGATAATGCTCCTGTTGTGACTGAAGGAAAGCAAGCTTTTAAAAAACTACTTTTTTAAAAGCTTTATACAAAACAGCATATACAGTTCCAGGCTTTTCCTCAATCTTACTTCAACCTAACAACAATACTCTCCTGAGAGGAACATGACTGTAATCACAGATTGGTTTGCATGGTCTTGTCATAAGCTTCACTTAATTGAAAGGCACAGTGTGCAGTAGAACAAAGGTTATATTGTAGATTTAAGAGCTAGAAGAGTTCATCAGAGATCAGGTGGTCTTTCAGATACTTCGCTTATTATAAAAGTTAGATTAAATACTGAGCAGAATTTATTTTTTCCAGTCACTCAGTTAGATACCACACAACTCAAATTGCTGCACTTTGATAGTGTAAAAGCAAGTAGCACCACATAGAGTGAATGCTCTTTATTTGCTTTATAAATTTCATATACCGTTGATTGAGGTAAGTCATCGGTGTTGTTCTTTTGCTTTAGGCACAAGCACATTTGTTTCTTTTCAAATACACATTCCTCAGTCCAAACGTTAGGAGCCGCATGAGATTCTGCCACCAATTGATTTGTTTGCTGCCAATTTTTTATCATCAGTCACTTCAGGTTTTTGGTCATGAATTTGTAATGCCAACATTGCGCGTGACCGGGAGTCTTCAACAAGGCTAGGCAGACAAAATTGCCTAATGCTAGCTTGAAAGCTGTGAGTACTAACAAAAGCCATGGTTCTGGTTCACGTTCAATGCGATCATGTTTTCTTACATGTGAATGCGACATGAGTAGTTCTATGCGGTTAGCGAGGACAACAATGCGCTGCAGTCCTCTCACAAACGCTCCCTCGTGGATTCATCCTCCAGCAGAATTCGGTTCATGTGTTGTGGGGGAGTGGCTTTGGAGGGAGGCCTAAAAGAGGGGGATGCTTTAAAAATCGAGCTTACTCTTGCTGGATTCTCCAAAGTTGTTAATAACATGTTTGCGGTTTGAGTATTACCTCTACAATACGCTGACTTTGAATTAAATTGTCCTGCACCACAATAGTAGAGAGTGCCTCTTCTAGGTACAAGTGTCCTCCTGCTTACACATCTTTACATGAAATGTAATGTTTACTACCACGTTTCAAAATCTGGTAAACATGTGAAGGTCCTGGACTCCGGCTGAAATGTGAATTTCTAAATTACATTTTACCACAGGGTGTTAAAAGAGGCCTGTACTGGGATATGTGATCAGGACCGCTTGGAGGAAGTGGACACATTTGCGGCTTTGTGTTGTTATGCGTGTGTCAGGATCCACTGCGGTTCTGCTTCAGTACACAATGCGACACTGTAAGGAGTTGGGAGCTCCAGGAGTGTTCTGGTTGAGGTGGTGCTCAGGCACGGCTTCTTCACATGCACTGTCCATAGATATGATTTAGATCAAATATATATTACTGCATGTAAATGTTGGTGATGTAATAAAAGAACAAAACAGTCTAAACAGTGCACATGTTTTTTGATGGGTGTTATTTGGAAACTAATCCTCATGAAGAGTTCATCTCATCACAAGGATTAGGTGTCCTCTTCCCTTCTTAAGTAACTTTTTGCAAGATAAACTAAATTGATTATTGATATTTCTATTATCATTAATATTAAAATCAAAATGGGCCTTGACTTTGACCCAGATGTGATTTTTGAGTGCAGTTTGGATTGTGTGTCTGCACTTGTGATACTACATAAAAGGCTTGGTATTCATTACAGTCATTTTTTTTTACATTACAGTCATTTAGCAGACACTTTTAGCCAAAGCGACTTACAATATCTACACACCGTAGACGCAGCTACGGGAGACATTTTGGGGTTAAGTGTCTTGCTCAAGGACACATTGACATGAGACTAGTAGAGCAGGAGCCGGGGATCGAACCGCCGACCCTCTGATTGAAAGGCGGCCCTGCGCTCCACTTAGCCACGGTCACCCCGTACATTCCCACTCATTGACATGAATGCAAATGATTGCCTCTGTGGAAGAAAATCCTGAGTGAACCAGATTTAGAAAACACATTTCTAATGCAGGATTGCTACTCCTCGATGTCCCTGGCATTGTGTTTATTCTGCTGCCAGCAAAGGGGCATTCAGGCAAAGACAAGGCAGCTGCCTTACTGAGATTGGTGAGTGAATGGCTCACCCAGCAGTGGACTGGCTTCTGGTCTGAGGACATCAACATCCATTTCATGGCTGTTTTTGTAGTATTGCTGGCTTTCTGAATATGAGCAGATTTTTCAGCACAATTTGTTTGGATTTTAATTTTATATAATGCAAACATTGCATGGCCAGCTAGGGTCCATACTGACATGAAATTTCCCATTTTACATGATCTCAGTGCTAATTTATCCCGTGGTACATCTGTTTTTTATTTCCTATTCATCTATACCCTCGAGCTGAATATTGACCCACCTTGCTATTGAGCTGAACACTGACTGAGGAAGACATTGGCAGTGTTGGGGAAGATGGATTATATAGAGATAGAAAGATATATTATTATCACTCTCAGTTGTTTCCACCAATATCTGATTTCAGTTTGCAGCTGTTTTTCATATACATCACGGTGTGCCAGTGCTCGGTAGATAATCTTCCCTGGTGCATGCACCTAATTATCATTGCAACAGATCCTCCGTGTTTTGGTAACCAGTGTGTCCCAAGATTGATACCGTCGATGACAAATCTATAAACATAAAACTGTCAAGCTCATTTTTTCCTTGTGTGAGGGGGAAATTGTTGGGTGTGTTTGGAGTCAGACTGTAGAGGAGCAAATTGTAAAAGTCTGGAATGTGAAGCATGTAAAGGCAGACTGGTGTTGATGCTCAATGTAGCCAGGGGAGACCTTTTCACTTACAGTGACAAGCTATGAGAAGGTCAATGACTGAACGTCTCCAGTCATTGTGGTTGTGATGTTTTGTCCCAGCGGCTGCTGCCATCTTCATTACATGAGGCATTTTTATGCACTTTTCAGAGAATACTGATCTTGAATTCTCGTGTGATCCTTCTGTCACTATCTCGCAGTGAACACTTTTTCAGCATCTGATGCAAGTTTCACATTATTGGAAGATAAGTTTGAATGACTTTCAAAAGATTTACTTTGGCACTTTTGCTCGTATCCAAATTTAAAAGCCCCGTTTTCCAGAATTAAAGAAAAAAGGTTGAACGGAATATTGATGCTCTGACTCTGAATATTGATGTGTCTTACCTAATGAAAACGGGAGCTATTAGATAGATGGATAGATTTAAGGAGGATGAAAGAAATGGGAGGTTAATTTGCATTGGGTGTTTGCTTAAATTCAGTTATTCAACAGAATGTCTTTGTTCTGGCTAATTCAAATAATCAAAGGCAATAAGTGGGCCTTACATGTATCCAACTAATGCTAATAGAGACAAATGTGTGGCTAAACCTTCAAGTTTCAAACAGTGTTGTCAGTTGTCCTTCAATCTGAACAAGTAATACATTCTACTCAGATGGAGTAGTCGGTTTGGTAAAACCAGAAACGTGTACAAACGCATCTTTAGATGCTCTAATCATTTTAAGTGGCATATATCAAATCATAGTTTAAAAAGAAATCGCCCCCACTCCCTAAAGCAGATTCAGAACCCAAAACCCCTTCCCTTGCAGAAGTGCAGAGGAATCACAACCACAACCTGTATCCATCCCCCTTTGTCTTAACAGCGGTCTGTGGCCCACGTATTCCTCCAATTAATAGCTGTTTAAGGACTTCAAAGGTTCTCAATGAGGAGCTAAAGAGTCGTAAGCAGGATGTGGTTGACGGCACCTCAGTTGTTACCCTCTGAACAAGCAAATTGCTGGCATTGATCGTAGAGATGAAAGTACTCAGTGACATCACAAAATCTTGTGTCTTAGGCCATGTTGGAAAAGAAAGAAAAATACAATTGCTGTCCTTAGCATGCCATCTATTTATAAGTGAGATAATATATCATTGAGTTCTCTTTTTAAATATATATATTATATTAGTGGTAATTTCACACATCTCCTAGTACAGCCAATGTGTTAAAAAAAAACAGGATCTACAGTTAAAAGGATCAGATGCTGCTCAGCAATTCATTACATACTTTTAAAAATACACCGTGGTCCATTTTCTTTTCATTTTTACCAGTGGCCATATGAGCTTGTAAAGCATTCTTAAACATATAGAGTGGACAAAAGACTTGATGACCCAAGAAAACCTGCAGCATCTGCTGTACACAAACCCCATAGAGCTCAAACACCAGCTGAAGCAGTGACCTCTGCACACAGTGGTGCCCTAGAGAAAACACTGGCAGGGACAAAGGTGCCACCAGGCTAAACAACACCAGCTGCTGCTCAACAACAGGCCCCAAAATCAGTGCCTGCAGATTTATTGCAAAGAATGTAACGCACAGTTAGGGCTTATCTTTTGCAACCCTGAAGATAGACAAACACTGCAGCACCACCGTACATAGACCCATGGTAAACTCTCTAAAACTTTTTTTTTGCCAAATTTAATTGTGCCATTATGGGGGAAAAAAAGGACATATATTAGGTCACTGTGTTTAAGCTTGTATGTTATGCTGCAAAGAGAAAATGGTTTGATTAGAGCTAAAAGGGCAAACGTCTCTTTACATTTAACTCCTGACTGCTTGTCACATTAGGACACTAAAACCTGCTTGGCTGCTCAGAGTAGCTCAAATCATACGCTAGTCAGTTTTGAATAATGTAAATGAGGGTTCTAACTCACTCAACCCTTACACCATATTATCCGTCACAAAAATAGCTGTCCTGCTTAGCTTAGTAGGCAATATTCACAGAGAAAAAGCATCAGTTTGCATAACAATATACACAAAATTCAAAGGCAAATTGCCAATCTTCCTACAGCATCCACCTTTACCAATCAATGGTTGCTGCCACTTTACTGTCAGCCATTATTCTGCCTGATGTGTGCTGGCATCCTTCTAAAGGCTGCTCTTCCTACAATAACAAAGTCCCATAACACACAACCACCTGAGCCTCTCTTCACGGGGTCACACAGGTCACACACACACACACACACACACACAGCACCACCATTTGCCACTGTCCTCTGAACATGAAATCATTTCTGCAGCAAATTAAAATGACTGGGTGGTTTGGGTTATTGTTGTCTGCTTGTTGCTGCTGAAATATGTTGTTTGAGAATGTGTTGCTATTCATGGTTTCTCGGGCTACAAATTCAAGTAATAAAAATACTCTTCGGATACATGACTGATATATCGTTTTCAGTCGAGCTATTGAATGAAAACTGGAGGACGTATATATGTTGTTCATCAAAATCCCAAATAAATGCTACACTGGTACGGATGTTTCTCATTTAGAACATTTAAAAGAGGATGCAAACTTTGCTGATGCTACATTTCCCTATGGCCTTACAGCATCTTAAGGTGAACACACTCAGGAGCAGAAAATGAGTGATGATAAGAAGAGATTGCTGTTTGGTACTCCCGTTTTCTCAGGCGCATATGGCCATATCAGCAGGGATCAGTGAGCTCTCTTGAACCCCCTCCTCCTCTACAACTACCTGTGTTATTATCTTTAGAGACAGGAGTGTTCAGATTACAGGGTTTTGTGTTGGAGCTTGTAACTAGTCGACTCGGTGCATTCTTGCCTTTCACCAGTGTAGTTAGGTTAAATGGCAGGAATGTGTTTGCCGGAGTCACAGCAACATAAAGAGTCAAAATCAGACCGTGTCCGGATTTAGATTTATTTGTGTTTGTATATTCTGTCACATTATGTGTCTGATTCCAATGGGTTGTGTAGCTAAGTAACTCCGGGGTATTATAGTATTATTTTTTTGTACATGGAGCTCATGTGTATAGGAATGTGTGACCAGGTGTTTCACACTGTCAGGAGATTCTACCTTCGTTTGAAAGTCAACAGGTTGGGTATTTAGCCATAGGGCATGTATTTTCATCATTTCCTCTGATAATACAAGCTACTTGACATTTCTGTCTTTGGGTATTCAAAAGGAGAAGAAGAGCAGGTGGGGGTTAGGACTATTTCCCTTGTTCCTGTTCCAACAGGCCCAAGTATTTGTCGAATACAAAATCGGCTTTTAAGTGGTCTTTAATAACAAAACAACCTTAAATCTACCTGTCACATATTTCAGGGAAGACAAACGGCACATGAAATGGAAATATGAACATGACTCTCCCAAAACAGTCTCAGATATCCTCCACATTGTCGGTAATTGGAGTAGTTTGGGCATAAATCAGTCTTTCGTACCATAAATCTAGCTGTTGGCCACTGGGGAGAGAACCAAACCTAAATCGTCTTTATGGTAAATAACATTTGTGGTGTGGTGTTAGCTGTGGTGAATCTCTGTGCTTTTCCCTGTAGCTGTTGTGATGCTAATCTTGAGTCACAATAAAACTATTCATCTTTGTGATCTGTGGGCGGCTGGAATCTCCTGTAGTTATGTATTTCAATAAGGGCCTAACAGATGAATCCTCTGAGACTTCTGCTGTCCTGTGCTCTTATGCAGCCTGCTGAAAATGACCCACTTACACAGGGTCCTCACTCTGTCCCAATGCCAAATTACTGGCAGCATTTTCCAATCTATTTGTTCATTTCAATTTATTTATTTAGTTGTGGATGAAGGAAGTGACGAGACACGACAGGGACACTAACAAACTAGTGTTTGTTAGCAAGTATTTCTAGAAGAACCCACTGGCTGCTCCTGGGTATTTGAGATATATATATATATATATATATATATATATATATATATATATATATATATATATATATATATATATATATATATATATATATATATATATATATATATAAACTTTATTCATCCCCAGGGGGAAATTAGGTTGTAGCAGCAGCAATTTACAGAGTAAAATAAAATATAAAAAATATTACGTATGGAAATGCACAATATATACAGTACAATAAAATAACAGAGCAGCTATTGAATTTGAAGAACTAGAATAATAAAAATAAAAAAAAAAATAATAAAAATGCAAAAGAAAAAAAATGCACAGTATATACAATGAATTAGAATGGTATTAAATGAACAACTAGGTAAACTAACATTACATTTATCATGTAATAATATAGATTTGATGATGAATTCTGTGCACCAGCAGCATTGCAGCTTTAGAGAACATAGTGTTGTGGAATTGAGACCATTTGAACCTTTTTATTTAAATGTTCTGGTGACTCAGTAAAATCTGTGTATGTCAAATATTGTTATATTCATTCGAACATCTATATTCCTAAGAGCTCTCCAGGTCAACTATCTGTGTTCTTACATCTTAAAACCGTTGGTGGACATCGCTATGCTCAGAGGGAATCCGTTATCTTCTTGAAAGAGGCAAAAGTAGCTTGCAGTATGATCCATGATGGATCAGCAAAGTGATTGTACTGTAAAGAGAGCCGTCTTCTCTTTTTTTAATCTCAAACTAATCATGATGTCGTGGCTTTGAACAACGAGCTGTTTGTGCCGTTAGGATTTAAATCTGTCGTCCCTATGGAAGTGCTGATTCGATATTAGCTTAGTGGACATGCCCATATTAGACCACCAATTTAACTTCGCTTTCATGGGAGTTTGGCATTTGATTTTATACATTTACTTCCCTCTTTTCTATTCGGTTTTGCTGCAGCTATTGTTAAGGACAGTAAACGTATAATCACAGAATTTAAAGGGTTTTCTTGCACACAAACAGTGTTGCAGAATTAATCCGCTATTTCCATTCATTTGTGATCATTTTGGCGTATTTTATGAACAGCTGGTTCACATATTTCAGGGCTGAACAAATTAGGTTGTGCTGTAAAATCCAAGGTCAGAGCGCAGTGGGTTGCCTTAACTGTACCGGCTGAGGAAACCACATCTTCCACTATTCAAGCCGCTCATCTCTGCTTGAAACAGTGTAATTTCTGGCCAATTTCACATCATATTAACATTGAAACCACTGAGAGAACATTATCAAATAGAGCACAGCAACATAGTAAAGCTCCCCTGTAAGCAGCAGACACTTAAATTTTAAATACTGACCCATAAACCTGTCAAAAACATTCTCGAAGGGATTTAAAAAAATGGTATTCACAGTTTTATGCAGCCCTGTAAGAATTACAGAGTGAGGATCTGGGCTAAAACACACATGACATTTTTGTTTCTCTCCAGGGATGACATCTGCAAAGCCATTAAACTTTCACCTAACATATGAAACAATAAAGGGCACTATGTGGAAAAGAGTACAAACAACCCTGCAGGTAGCCCTTGGTATAATGTTTGTGCTAGCACTTTGTGTCCCTCAGCCAATCTCGTTTCCTATAATGAGTGCAGTGGCATTTCCTAGCTCTGTCCCCCCTCTTTTGTTTTCTGTTATTTTCCTCTACGAAATAGGATTTAATGAAACTGGCAATAAACTGTGGGGTTATATGAATGGACTTCCGTCACCGTCACACATTGTGCATTGCAGCACTGGTGAGGGATGATGAGTGAGCAGAATGAAGAAGGGAAAGGGAGCAACATAAGGTAGAGAAACGGGGTCAGCTCCAGTTTACGTAACTCCCCTCTTCGCAGTAAGCCCGAGTGCATGCAGCAGCAGAGGGTTGGGCTCCCACTCATCTGCGGCGGCTACACACGCAAAAACAGTGCACCCCCAAAGGGTCTGTCCTAAAAGGACGGGAGCACACATCAGGAGGAACAACAACAGCAACAATGTGGTTATTTAATCCTCTGTTCCATCTGTTGATGGTCCCAAGGCACAGAACGGTTCCTTTTCAGAGCAGGCTGTCTGGCCTAAAGGCAGGTACTGTAGATAGATCCAAATGTGCATTATGGAAAAAAAAAACTTGTGACCTTGTCCCTTCTCGTGACATTCCTTTCTAATGCTCTTGAGAGCAACAATGCTACATGGACGGCTCACGCTATAACTCATGTTCTCGCTGACTGTCACAGTGGTCATACTGTCATTGCGTCCCCTCCAGTTCACACGACCCCAGTGCATTTTGAACGGGGATGAGTGGATCACTTCCTCTGTCTGCAACGCAATAAAAAATATGCGAGGATCGAGTTACATTTGCTCCTGTGTTCCTCTTTTCTTTTTTCTGACCAGCGTCAGAGTTGTTTTTAGGGGAAAGTCAGTGCTGGCCACATGTCACTTTGCAATTTCGAACAGGGACTTTGCGAAGGAGCTGATGTACAAGTTGTAATGGGGTACACAATTAATACATGCTTGGTAATACAATTACAGGTAACTTGATCAGTGAAACAAAGTAATTTAAGATGAAGGCATATGAGATGTTTCATTATATATAATAGCTATTGTATGTCCTCGGCAATCATGCAATGATCTTTTTCTTAAATTATCCTCATAGTTCCAGTTGATAAATGATCAAACTTCTTTAGGTTTTCTGATCATTACCGTATCTTGCTTATACAGCGCTATTCTGTCTTTTGACTATTGCATAACAGCCAATCAAAGGCCGCTCTGGACACGTAAAAAATAAGGATGTTTCCATATTTAGTTGCAGATTTCTTAAAACACAAGCCAGTATTTATCCATAACAGCATGCATAATTGAATTCACATTACAAATTTGATATGATTTTTCATCTGAATATCTGTTTTCAGAGCTTTGTGGATCGTACCAGCAGCTGAAGGACCAAACTGTCCGTAGATCCAGTGACAAACAAAATGCCAGAAACACGATCCTGCAGGTAGGCTAACCATCACAATTCTGTCTTTTGAGTTGATTTTGTGTTCTTTTGGAGCTAATTTACACTTTGTCTACTTCTTTTCAGCCTCTGAATCATGGGAAATGTTGAGAGCCAGAATGGGGACCATGCCCTCTACCGTAACGAACATGGCTATTTGTCACGTAAGCACATGTCTCGGTCTCTTCGCATCTCCAACAAACAGTCCAGACGCTCTCGACATGCTTCATCAGGGAAAATAGAGCACAGGAATTCTGAAACGAGCACACGCTCAAGTAGCACACCCAGTATCCCACAATCCTTGGCTGACAATGGCCTGGAGCCCTTCAATGAAACGAATATCCTCCCAGACTTTGGAAGCCCCATTTGGGTGGACCGTGTGGCCATGAACCTGCGGCCTGTGTCCTTTCACAGTGACCTGGCCAATCCCTCTGTGCACATGAATACGATGCACATAACCCTACCTGGCCCCACAGCAGAGGAGGTGCAGGATGAAGATGTGTACACAGGCGAGGTAACATACCTTCAGAAAACTCGGGATTGCTCCAAGGACACTGTCAGCTTCAAGAAAAAGAGGTCTAAGTCTGCAGACATGTGGCGAGATGACAGCCTGGAGTTCTCCCTGTCTGACCTCAGCCAAGAGCACCTGACAAGCACAGAGGAGATTATAGACACGACCAACGAGACGGACTTTACTGACTGCAAAGGACACCTGCAGTCCAGCCCCACGGACTCTGCTGACAGGGCAAACTCCCTGGACGAGCTGTATAGCCAGAAGTGCCCTGCCCGCAGGCAACCCCACGGTCGATATGCCAAGTGGCATGACGCCAACAGGGCCATCAGGGAGGGTGAGGACGATAAGATGATCTCCCCATCAGAGGAGGATGGGAACACCTACGGTGCATACACCCTCCCCTGCCGGCGTTCCCACTGCCTTTCTGAAGGCCTGAGCAGCCACCAAGCTGCCATGTGTGCCAGTATGCAAGGCAGGAGGGCGCAGACTATACAGGTAAGATGTAGAGCAAGTTCACATTGTGCTGCTCTTTTGAACTACCAATTTGGCTCAAATTATCTTTTTAAGTGGCTCAATTCATAGAAAACAGAACAAATCATTCCCTGTATCCATGAAAGTGTATTCATGTCCTTTTGACACTCTCTTAAGTGGAACTGTTAAAGCTGTGTCATGGCTCCTTTATGCTCCTTGGACAGAGCATAAAAAGCTGTGCAGAATCTTAATGTGGTCTGGTAGCATCATCAACAACACAGCTCCCCTCCTTTTATTTTTTCCTCCCGTTGTGTCCGAGCGTTTCCTCTGCTGCATTCACCTCAGAGATAATAAGCTGCTGAAACAGATTAAATGTAAAAAGAACGCTTATGTCTGGGGAGCAATGTGTCGTCTTCTGATGAAACTGTTGTTTTTTTTCTTGTGGAGAGGAGACTGCAATGATGAGAGGGAGGGAGCAGAGCTTTAAGTCACTCCCTGTTTGGAATGCCTCAGTCTTTTGTCATGATAATTAGGGGAGGCCTGCGGAAGAGTGTAACAGTAAAACGTGTATGGTGGCCCTGTCACTGCAGGGCACCGTCAGCCCTAGAGAAAGGAGCTCTGGAGCGCATGATTGGGTCATGTGACCAGATGGAGATACCAAGCTCAGTGTAACCCCCTTCATCTCCCAGGAGCCTTTGGCCATGTGGGTAGGAGAGGGCAGACCCTGCGGTGCCACAGGGAGGGCAGGCTGTACTCGCACAACAGCAGACGCTTTGCTGCGAGTAATTCATTTTCAGCAGAACCTCAGGATTAAGCAACCCATGGACTCTCGTTAGGCCTCTTTACTTACAGTTTTTGCAACATGTTTAGAAGAATGGCTCCATGCTGTATATTCATAGTCAGCTTAGTTGTCAGTGAGGGTAGCAGTTGTTGACAGGCTTCATTCTTAGTGATGAAGACAACGTGGCTGCCATGCCGTCTCACCTGTCTTGTGCTTCTTCTGCCACGACGCAGGATGTCACTGCCGGAGAGGGTAGTGAGTACGAGGACAGCGGCATCGATGGGGTGACCGTGGAGGCAGAGCAACAGTCCAGACGCTACAAGACCATGTCAGCCTCCTTCTCCGTGTGCTCGGCGGCAGGCAGGAGCATGTTCGCTGGCAGCGACAGTGGCAGCAGCAGTGGCGGTGGGGCCAGCGAGTGTGTACAGGGCGTGTACGAGAACTTTCGCCAAGAACTAGAGATGAGCTCCTGCCAGACGGAGAGCTTGGAGGAGGCAGGGTCCGCCCTGAGTGACGAGCAGAGCACTATGAGCTCCGCCTACCAGTCTGACCAGTTGCTCAGCGTCACCCAGGGGATGGTGCGTAAAGCTGGCAGGCTTGCTGTCAAGAATTTCCTCGTACATAAGAAGAACAAGAAAGTGGAGTCAGCCACAAGGCGCAAGTGGAAGAGTTACTGGGTTTCCCTGAAAGGTTTGTTATGCCCTCAATGTGTCCATAACATTTACATTTTATTCCATAATCTCAATATTAATACAGCCCAGTTAACACGGGACACTTTTGATGTATTTTTTTTTTTTTGCTGACATACAGTAGTTTATACAGAAATACTTCAAATCTAATCTAACCTCAATTTACAGTAGCTAAGTAAACCAAGCTTCAATTCAAGCATGATAGAAAACCTCCTTGTCAAATGTAGGCCACTTGACTGGGCTTGAAATCAAATCAGATCTCTCATGATCATGATGCCTCCCTCGCTGATTTATCAGCCATGCTGCACTTCTTTATGTTGGCCACTGGAGAGCAGAATTAAATTGCTTGAGCAAATCAGGCTTTAAAAAACAAAACACGATGGTCATCGTTCACCTTTCCTAGAGATCGGGCCATCAAGAGCTTATGCTGCCAATTAGCATACTGTGCATGTAATGTAATAGATGTTTTGGTTTTTCCAGGTTGCACTCTATTCTTCTATGAGACT
Source organism: Cebidichthys violaceus (assembly GCF_023349555.1). Taxonomy (NCBI): domain Eukaryota; kingdom Metazoa; phylum Chordata; class Actinopteri; order Perciformes; family Stichaeidae; genus Cebidichthys; species Cebidichthys violaceus. The sequence goes on along the minus strand of NW_027176262.1, from coordinate 20,937,054 downwards.
GATGGCCGCTCAGGGATTGACAACAACAGTATTCCCAAGCATGCCATCTGGGTGGAGAACAGTATTGTCCAGGCTGTACCCGAGCATCCCAAAAAGGACTTTGTGTTCTGTCTCAGCAACTCCCTGGGAGACGCTTTTCTGTTTCAGGTTAGAGAATGCTTCAATGTCATCTGCTCTGTGAATAAGTGCGAATTCTCCCAAGTACCTTGACCTATATGTAGTGTTTTCTTTCCTTTCATGCCCTCTCAAGTCTGATCTGCTATAATAATTAGCAATGAATCAACTCAGGAAAAGCAAATGGAGAGCTTTTTATCTCAAATGTTAGGGAGCCGTTTGTTGTTGTTTAACCTCTGACCTTTCCCGGTCCGTCCCCACGCAGACCTGCAGCCAGACAGAGCTGGAGAATTGGATCACAGCCATCCACTCGGCATGTGCCACTGCCGTCGCCCGCCTGCATCACAGAGAGGACACGGTGCGCCTGCTTCGCGCAGAGATCAAGAAGCTGGAGCAGAAGATAGACATGGACGAGAAGATGAAGAAGATGGGAGACATGCAGCTGTCAGCTGTTACTGACACCAAGAAGAGGAAGACCATCCTGGATCAAGTAGGTTTTATCCTCCTTTCTCACATGGCTTGTCTGTCATATATTCCCCGCATGTCAGGCAGGTTATGTGGGATTATCAGTCAGTATCATGCTGACTGAAAGAGTTTGGAAATTTGATTGGCCCTCTGAGGGAATATCAAGAATATCAAGAAAACTTCACAGAAGAATACTAAAACCTGTCTTCAAAATGATATACAGTAATTGTTCATTTAAAAATAGTTTGCAATCTTATTAATGCAGGTTACATTCAGGTTTTCCTTCTTACTTTTGTTGCCACTCAGTGGGCAGACAGTGCAGATTCCTTAAATGTGAAAACACATCTGCAGCAAGAATATAATAAAACGAGTTTAGATTTTCCTAATGAGTCCGATTATTTATTTGTCATTGAACTCAGGTTAAAAGTACTGCATGCAGCTTGCCAGTTTTACCGAAAATCAACCTATTTACCTATTTAAAACGTTTCGAAGCTGATAAGAAATTTAACAAGCCAGGAGGGATTGGTAAAAGGCCACAGAAAAAGGGTTGTATTCCATCAACACAAGAGCTCTTGTCATCAACCCTCTGCTGCTGCTCTTTCTGTTGACACAACTGTTAAACTTCAAAGGGTAAGATATCTGATCCAGGAAGAACTTTGTCTTCACTTAGCGTAGCTCTCAAGATTTCTTTCACTCTGGTCCGAGGCTATAGTGACAATAACAGCTATTATTTTCATAACCTATTAAAGTTACGCAGTGTTTGCTTAATTACAGGTATCGCATGAAAGTAGGTATTTCAATATCAGTCAGTTGTTTTGATGCAAGAATGGAGGATGAATTGGAGATGGACAGAGAAACGGGGAGAGGTACGAGGGGATTAAGTAACAGGTCTCAGAGGTATCATCCGCTAGAGGCTGCTGATGCTACACACCTATCGGCCATTATATTGCTTTCTGTTTTGTTTTTTAAACCAGTATACTGTTAGCATCAGTCGATTCTTTCAATTAATTGCAAAGCTTGTATTGTCTTCTAATAGGTCTGTTTACAGAGAAGGGAGATCAAGTGGTCTTTGTTTGGTCAGTTAGGTAGTGCCTGGTTGGAGCGGTTCTGTTTGGCAGTGTCAGGTTTCACATTGTGCAGAGCTGAATGGATATAGGCCCTGCTCCTAAGAAAGCTGAAACGCTCCCAGCCTCTATCTGCCAGTGGAATGTGCAGTATTGTTTCTTTCTCGTCTCTGGGCTACTTGGCAGCGATACAGAGCCCTCTGCCGTGGCACTGGCCGCCTCTTCCGAACACCAGTTCGAAACCGTGACTGGGTGGGGGACGGATCGGTGAATAATCACAATGTACTGCTCTACTGCCCCAGTAAACATCAAACCATTAGGAACAGAGAGCGCAGGTTGGCAACACTTGGGAGTAAAATGGTTACAGAGTTTCTCAGGGCGAGAGGAGACACTCCATCTTGGACTGAAGTTGACAAACTAGAGCTCCGGTGAACAATTAACTGGATGTTTATTTGTCTCCCTCCTCATTCTGCAGATCTTCCTGTGGGAGCAGAACCTAGAGCAGTTTCACATGGATCTATTCCGCTTCAGGTGCTACCTGGCCAGTCTGCAAGGTGGAGAGCTGCCCAACCCCAAACGCCTCCTGGCTGTTGCCTCTCGTCCCACCAAGCTGGCAATGGGCCGACTGGGGATATTCTCTGTGTCTTCCTTCCATGCACTGGTAAATATCATCTTCATCTTTATCAAAGGTCCTCATTCAATCTGGTTTTATGAAGAACTTTTACATAATATCTTAGTTTTACCTCTGTTTACATTTGTCTGCATTTATCTGCAGCCATCATGAATACGACTAGAAATCAGTGAATATTTGAAGAACCAATGTGTAGCTCAAGTATACTTCAGCAACACAAACTATAGCTGTTGCAGGGATCAAACCTGTAACCTTTCAGCTGTGGAGGGATCTCTCTTAACACTACACTGCCCTTATATTTAGAAGTTCCTTAGGTACTGTATCTCTCTCAGAACACACGCTGTCATCTGGAAGTACACCAGGTCACTCTCGTGGCAGGGCAATTGATTCTAGAAACTAAATGCATCGCTTCAAACCACGTTTTTTTCACGATGAGTAATATTTTGGAGCCTGGGTCTCACACAGGGCACCTGTTTGGTTCAGTTTTTGGCCTCCCACTGCTGTACACAGCTAAAAGCACCGGTAGTAGAGGAAAACATTTATTTGATTTTTAGAGACATGTTTGCGGATCAGTGAGGCACCACCAACGCAGTGCTGTGGAGCATGTGGGTGTTTCAGCTGCCAGATAGCAGGCTGGGATGTCTAACAAAAGACACTCTAACAGCTCTCTTTTTCATCTTTCCTGTTTCTCTCCCCCTCTAATGTCTTCATCTCTACTTCCATTAATACTTGCATCGGCCCTACGTCCAAAAATGACACAGGTTGACAGAACAAATCAAGACATGATTTAAAGAGCTGTTTTTCACAAATGAGTAGCCTAAAGGTGAGGTTGTGTAAGAACCTTCATGAGCCCAGTACTTGTGTGTGTGAAATAGTTATGACAGCCCAGTATCTGTATGTCAACGTCATGCTGATGCACATGCGATCCCTTTTTCTCATTCCTCCTCAGTCTGGTGACATTTGTATTGCGTATTGAAAACCTACTGTTTGAGCCCTGACTGAGTCATTATATTGTTGCAGGTGGCAGCTCGCTCAGAGAACGGAGTGAGACGACGAACACAGGCAATGTCTCGTTCCTGCAGCAAGCGCAAGAGCAGGTTCTCCTCCCTCTGGGGTCTGGACACTACCTCAAAGAAAAAAACAAAAGCCCATCCCAGTATCAACCAGGTCTGCGATATTTTACAGTTATTTTCTAGTTTCAACGCAATCGATAGCACTGCCTTGGCCACTCAAATATTTCATTTGGCCTTTTCCTAAAGCATTTATCCTCCACATCTCTGCTTAAGTAATGACCACTTCACCTCTTTTTTGACCCAGCAGGTCTTTGCTGATGGCGAAGAGCTAGTGAAAAAGCCTGTTGATGGTGTATTTGTTGATCCCACCAAGGACAATACAGTAAGGAGGAATCATTCTCTGTATGCATACATTTGACAGTGACTTGGAGGGCAAACACAAGTGGGAACTTACTCACTAGATCACTAGATCATAAGTCAACACTGACGTTAATGAAATATTATCCCTCTATGTTCCCTGAGTAAGCAGCAGAGCCGAGGTCCAAAGGTTACAACTATAACAACTATTATTTTTTCTTTCTCTCCTTTTAAGCAAATGTACAGTAATATACTCTACTACATTTAGATGGGAGGAATGATTAGAACATACTTGTGAAATCATCAACCATTTTAATCGAACCAAACTTTGCAGTTAAACATGTTTACATAGTACAAATGATTCTGTACTAAAGTAGCTGACTGAATAAGCCTTTTTAATGTCTCTGTTCAAAGAAAAGTGAGGATGGAACAGTGAAGAGCCTTCCACGGCCCAGCACGGAAAGTGATATCTGGGTCCCTGACCACCTCACCCCCTCTTGGGTGTGTCTGCCAAATGACCAGCCAGTGCTAACCATCATCCAGCCAGGGGAGTCAGCACTGTGCGTTCTGGAAACCATCTGCAAGGTAACAGTGGCCAATGGCCATTCTCAAATGACCTGACCTGAACCACAGTTCACTCCAGCGATGTTTGCATGACAAACATGTAAAGACACTTGGAAAGCACAAGACTTTTTGAAATGAAAGCCGCGGTCTGGCCTCTCATGACATCCCTAAACTCGACAAATAGAAGTTATGCACGGTCAGGAAGTTGACTGTTCGTAATCTTTATTTCTATTCACAATTTTTCTTTTTTTTTTGCTACCCTCTAATCCGCTTCATGTCCTCTTTCCTTCGTCCCACAGGCTCACCAGCTCGATCCCACCAAGCACTACTTGCGACTCAAATTCCTTATCGAAAACCAAGTGCAATTCTACATTCCCAAACCAGAAGAGGATGTGTGCGACTTGGTATGTAACTACCTGCTTGATCTTATCTCTCCTTCTCCACCAGACTTTTCAAGATTATAAAGATAAAAAAAATGAAACGCTAGTAATTGCAATCACAGCACGGAGAAAACCACAGACCATAGGAGCATCCCTCGTTGTGAATTATTAATAGGTTTTGTATTTTTATCCTTTTCGATTGCACATCTCTGGAGAAATGCCTGCCTGGGAGGACCATGCATCAAAACATAAATCTATTCATGGAGAGCCTGTAGTTGCTTTTGTATTTCCATCATGTAATCATGACACGTCACAGACCATCCTGCATAAAAGACTCTGCTAGAGCTGCTTTGTCTTAGAATACAGAAAATGAACACTCTCTTTCCAATAAGCCACCCACCAGAATATGAAGAAAATAGGCCGTTTCATGATTTATATAATAACTTATTTTTGTTCTTCACAGCTTTACAAAGAAATTGAGCTCTGCTCCAAAATTACAAAAGTAATCCAGTTTGACAGAGATGAATCCTGCATGATCGGTTACGGTAGGAGCCATTTAAATGATCCAGTGTATTTTCTTTTACATTGACTTCTAAAATTGTTTTTGTTTTTGGTAAAGATGCTTATCTCAATGTCAAAGATTTCATATATAGTGCTGTTGTTTTCAGCGGAATGATTGCTTTTCTTTGGCCTATACACCTGGTTTTTTTCAGCCTATTCCCATTTGTACAGCACAAATCCCTCTGATACTTTATATAAGAGTCCCCCTTCTCGCTCTCACTCCACCTCTTCTCGCCTCTCTGCCTCTCCTTTCCTCCTCCAGGTTTCTCCATTTCAGTGGTGGAGGAGGACGGAGTGCAGCAGCTCTACATCACTGATGTGAAGGCGGGCGGATTAGCCTTCGCCAAAGGTTCATTACACTTCATTTCCATTAAAAGAACTCCCTTCAAATACATTCGATATGTGCCTGTAAACTGATGATTTACAGCTAGAGACAAAAGAAAAAGAATGCGGGGTGCATTGGCCGTTTTTCTGTTCTATTACAAGTTTTTAAAACGGAGCATTTTTTCACACATCAAGGTCAATAGACTTTTTTTTACTCTACATCTCTTTAGAAATGCATTAGTGCATGTTTTCCAATAGGCAGGGAAGGTTTCAGAGAATACAGCAATTCTCAAGGGCGTTGATTACTATAATCATAACCACACTGCCTCTCACTGGCCTTTGTGAAGGATGCTAAATACGACGCCCCACCACAGCTGCTTCACATCAGTACCCCTATGAAGTTCTACTGCGGGGTTGAGTGATTTCAAATGCTGGAGTTGGTCATAGTGCAGGTAGAGAACATGCGGTGATGCTGTGCAGCAGAAAGTGAGATACTTGCACTGTCTCAGCAGCTGACACTTTGCAGGGCATAGAGAGGTGGGCCATGCTTTATGCTTTTGGCTCCGAAAGGCAAAGAAAATATAATGACTGTGCAACGAATGGTCTCCAAAGTACTATTTTTACTTTGTTTCTAACAAAAACGTTATTGTAATTTCATCATCGTAATTATGGGTTTAATGGCCCGTTAATCAATGTTGAGAATGAGATATTTGGGTATGCCCACATGGCAGGCAGAACATTTCATCAAAGCTAATGTTCCCACTTCTCAGGTCTCAATGCAGGGGATGAAATACTTCAGTTGAACGGAAAAGACTCTCACAGTCTCAACTTCTCCGACATGAAGGTAGCTTTCTCTCAAGCCTCGCTGGCTTTGACGGTCAACACCCTGCCTTCTGTGGAGCGCCGTCAGCTCTGCTATCTGCCGCCGCGGCGCTCAGATGCCGAGGAGGATCTATACACGGACATCTTCTCCCAGAGTCAAGGTGGGAAGCGCCGTCAAATACAGCCCGACATGAAATCCAATATTTTGTTACCCATACGCATTTAAAAGGTGCAACTTGACACATTCACAGGTCCGATAAGCCGAGCTTACTGAAGAGTTTAACTTCCAAACTTTGATTTCCAGAAGTCATGCAGTGTATTAAAGCCATCAATTGCTCACAGTGTGGTCATGTTTACCAAACCAGCTGGCCTGTAATCACATAAAAGCATAACAAATGGACCAGAAAGGCAACAGTAGACAGTCAAAAAAAGATTTCTCGCTAGTGTCCTTAGTGACAGCGGTTTCATTTATACAGACACGTGAATCTACAGGGTCATAATTAGGAAGGATGGGAAGCTGCCAGCAGTGTGTTACAGCCCCACTTTGTGGATCAGTTTGATAAGGTCATCGGGTTTTACATAAAGGTCTTCAATCTTAATAAAAGATGACAAAGTAAGGACATGTTTTCTCATGTACTGTACGGTGCTTGTGAAAAATGCATTCATCTCATTTAAAAGAAAATAAAAAAGTGTTTCATGAAAGTCGTACATGACCGTTGTGTTTGTTGCAGAGGAGATTCTGGACGACGGGGTGGGACTGCTGCTCGAGAGCTCAGGAGACAGCCTGGACGACGACTCCGAGATCTTCAGCGAGTTTCAGTGCAGAAAGGTAAGAGCACCAGTTTAACAATGGTTGAGTATCACTACAGAAAACATCTCACAGCACATCTTTAAAATGGTGTGCTTGTGTCCTTGCCTTTCACACCATTCCCTTCAACTTAGTTTTATTATGAAATGAGCGCATTAGAACTGTTTGTTTCACCACAGTTTGAGGCACCGTCTGTAACTGGCTTATTCAATCTTGTTTAGGAAAGCGGAGCCGTGTCCATATTAGCCAGGTGTTAATCCCATTCTTCTAGATACAAATCTGCATTAAGTTTCTCTTTTCCTTTTAGGCACTTATGCAGCATCTGACATAATGAAATAATCAAAGGGGCCTAAATATTAATGCATGCCCACATTGCTGAATAAAATGCCTCGAGTGCATCTTATGCATTGGAGCAGGGGTCACTAATAGGTGGACCGCGATCCGGACCCTGGACTAAAACCCGAGAGATAATTGAGAATTATTCAATTTTGACGGAGCACTTTTATTTTAACCGGCGCAGCTTTTCTAGCCTTTATGGCACTTGTTCAGCGGCGCAGGAAACACACTGACCAATTACATGCGTTGTAAATCACATCACGTGACGCTGCTCAGCCAATCAAATGTGTATTCCGACGAGTTTCCCGACTCGAGTGAGATTCTCACACACGGGGGAGAGACGAGGAAACAGAAAGAGGAGTAGGAGAATTAGGTGAGTCAGAGAAGTTATTTCACATGACGTTCTCCAAAAAGAGAAAAGGAGTCAGTGAGACCAGAGTCTTTAACCAAGAATGGACAGAGTCTTATATCTCCATTCTTCCTAGGGGCAGTTTAAAACCAATGTGTCTCATATGTTCAGAGACCGTGGCGATAATTAAAAGCAGTAATGTGAAGCGCCACTATAAGACAGAGAACACGAATGAACTGGATTTAAAGCTGCAGGGCAATTCATTTTTCTACAATGAAGTTTCATGATTTTGTTTTAAAGCTTTCTGTTCTGTAGTTTATTCTTTCATCCAGCCCTTATTTTACTTGAAGCGAGAGACGAACATTTATGTATTATTAGATTATGTATTATTTGTAATTTATCCAGTTAACTTTGAAATCTGACAATAAATATTGTATTATTCAATTGAATGTTCTTTATTTGATTTGACAGTCAGTTGCTGACTATATACAGACGTTAATACAACTGTTGGCTAATTCAATATAGGACTAAATCATTGCGCAATATAGATATTATTGTAATGTTCCGGACCTTTGCATAAGGATATTCTCTCTAAATGGACCTCGCTGAACTGAATTTAATACCCCTGCTTTAGAGACTCGAAGCAAAGTGTCATGACTTTGAATGTAACAGCCAGTTGATGGATGGGTCTTTGATTAAGCTTCCATTCTAATTGTTTAATTATGTGTGGTGATTAGGATAATGTAATGAATGGAGGTGTATTCATTTTAACTCTAAATGAACAGTCGGACACAAATTACAGAATCACAGAGCAGGTTTGACTAAATAAGTCAAAATCTCAAAGACCTAAATGTATCTATTTAGCTGAGTGCTTTGGCTAACATGATGACTAATGCTTCTTATGCCGAGTAAAAAGAGAGCCTTGTGGTAAACAAAAACAACAAAAATCAAATGCATTAAAGCAGTGGTATCTTCTTCTCTCTGCAACTAGCTGACTTCAAACAACAACTGGGCTCCCGCTCATGAAATTGTGAAGGAAAGGATGATATCTTTTTTGATCTTCTTATCAAACACTGGATCACTACATCATTTTTTTATTTTACCAACTGGATGGTGGGATGACTGAGGATCACTGAGATTCTCAGTCATCCCACTTGCCCTTCAAATTGTAGACTGGTCCAATTACTGCTCTTTTAACTTCTCTTTTTGAATGAGCGGCAATTAATCAAATATTGTACCAATTCTAGTTAACTGCCAGTGTATTAATGCATAATAATAATACCATTATGGATATGATTTGAATGGTGATATAGATTTAGGATGTGAGCAAAATAAGGGGAAAAAAAACGGTGGAGCGTTCTATCATAGTGGTGGTTTTAGGGGATATATTGGCTTTTCAAGTATTTATTTTTGAAATGCTGACCGCCCCTCCTCTCTGTTTGAGGCTAGTTCATCTATCTTTGTGTAATGTTGAAAGTATTTGATGAATCCGTGTAACATGCTGCACTGTGGAAAAACTTCAGAGATGAGTTAAAATTCAAGTTTTTGTAACCTGAAACACTGGAATTGCACCACAAGCTCCACAAAAATTCTACATTATTTGAGAATGTATCTGCTTTTGGCTGTGCTGGACAAGTGCTCCCCTTGTCTAAACCATTCCTTGAACTTCTTGTTGCAACAAATGTTCCAACAGTCAATAGCAACACCAACAAAGAGTTTTGTTTAAAAAAAAAAAAGAAGACGAGGATTAGAGGACAAATTGTTACGTAAATCCTGGAATCTGCTCAGAGATGGAGGACATCTAAATGTGTGATATCTGCTGGAGTATTTTTCTTGTTTCTTTCAGTTACTGATCTGAACAAGGGCTTGTTTCTGGGCTTGCGGAACTCGTACCTCATTTCATTTACTACTTATTATTAAATACATTTTGGCAAGCCAAAACATTTACCACTCTTCATTTTCTTCCTACTAAATCTCCCACACCAGTCCCTGTATTCACCCTCCACTGCAGCCTGTTCATTTGCAGCTCCCCTCTCCCCATCTCTCTCCCCCCCCATTCCTGAAACCCTGCATTTTTATTGTACTGCGGTGTCGCTCACCCAGCCAATCCTCTTCCACCACAACCTTGAGGAGGAGACTCCTTCCCTCCTGCTCCCTTGCTCTCTCGTCGGTCTGGAGGATTATCAAGACTCATTTACAATGCTGCTAGAGTTGGCCAGATCTTCACACTCACACTGTGTGCCTGAGTTTAGAGAAGGGAGAGGGAGAGAAAGGAGCAGAATATCAGTGACAGAACTACAGCAGACTCTGAGGGTGAAAAAGAAGGGGAGTTGGAAGGCTGTAGGCACTGGTGGGCGGAGAGGAGGAGGCTGAGCAGCTTCACTCATCCTTCATCACAAGCACCTTCTCCTTTTTTCTTTAATACAAAAGGAAAGACAAAAGAGCTGAGCGATGTCTTGGAGAGGCGCAGTAGAGACTTGACTTTTTTCCTAAGGCTGGAGTCTCTTTCTCTCTGGCACTTTATCTGGTGTTGACTGTCCACCTGCACTCGGTTATGTCCGTCCTGAAGTGGAGCAAACCCAGCAAGCGCTCCTCAGACTCCATCTATGACGTGCTTCATCTGGTGAGATTCCTTCCTTGTATCACTTTTCTTTACCTGGCTAGCTCTTGCTAGCGCTGTGATAGATGCCAAGCAGCTGTTGTCTTATTCCAGTGAGAGTGAAACACCTTTCCTTTTCAGCGTTTGTTTCACACCTCCTCTTTGCTGCTACAGACGAAAAAGAGGAAGCTGTGAGTCACTGTTGTGTCGCAGAATTGCCCCATAATCACTGAAGTGCTCCAAGGGATGCCAAAATGAAACTCTGTATGTAGGAGCTGAGTCTCTACAGCTGACTTGGACTTTACATGACAAACTACCCTGACGTTGTTGCAGTGACTCTCTTGGCTGTTGCAGAGTTTTCTCTCTTGGCACCTCAAGCTGTGATCGTCGGCTTATCTCAGTTTCAGAGGACAGCCGTGTGAATTTTCCCTCCACTCCATCGTGAGTGCCTCCATGCTTTGACACAGCCTTTAATCTATATTTCATTCGTTAGTGGAAAAGCTCGTCTCTGGCATCTCTGATTTTTCTAGTTCTACTCACAACAGCCCCTCTTATCTACATATTGTTCTTTTCATGTGAAATTTAAGGCTTTGATCTCCCCCGCTCTCTCTGTTCTTTCTCTTCTCTCTCTGTCATGTCATGACTGTCCATGCACCCAAAGCTGCCATGGTGTTAATTAGTCGAGACTGTGACTGTGAAAACTATGACTGAACTGTCACGGACTTTTTAGGCTTAGTAAAACTGGTTGAGCTCAGTTGACTAATTGGGCAGGAAAGAATCAGATTTATTTACAGAATTCTTTTTCCTCTTTTCTTGGTATTACATTTATTTCTTTGAGTTGCAAATTTGAATGCATGCTTCTGTTGAGTGTGTTTGTCTGTCTAACGTCTTTGCTGTCATATTTCAGTTCCATTTGGGCTGAATGTACAGTATCACAAGTACTGTGATGAGACATGTGTGATGGGAGCAGATCTCAATTGATCTGTTTTGACAGGATCTCTCATGCTGATTGTGTGTAAAAACCGTACCGCATTCCGCACATCGTCAGCGGTGAATGTATTAATAAAGGGATGTTTCGGGGCAATATCTTTGTCGGGAAACTTGGCTTTTTAAAACCTAACCCTCTCCACAGCTAAATGGTATTGTAAGTTATTGTACTCTTAACATTACTTTATTAGCAAAGTCATGAAAGTTGACAAAATGCCTTTTACAGCAGCTCTTTAACCATACAGTACATTTAGCTACACTAGCATCAGTGCTTTATATTATATTTAAGGGCATTTAAGCACTTCCCAGTTCATCTGTTGATCTGGGAGCTGTCTGGTTATTTTGGGAACATTGTCAAGAGGGACAAACTGCTGTCGTGTCTCACATATGGATGTGTCTGCCTGATTAGATAACAATGCTGATAACCACTGTCATTTGCAAAGATGCATGAGAAGAGTCACTGGATAACACAATGTTCTTTTGTTCTGTACGTATATTGCTTTTTTTACTTTCATTGTATCTATAGTGAATGGCATCTAACCTATCGCTGTTTCTACCAAGTGTCCACTCATTGGTGCAAGTTTTGAAAAAAACATTTAGTCTATCGGTTATATGAACAATGCAAATGTGTATATGCACAGCAGTGATAATAGACTAGTAGCTCAGATCATCATTAAGACTGTTTGTATCTGAGAATAATAACTTTCCCTCTGCTGCAGCTGTTTGGAGGTTATATTATTATTTCCCAGAGGAGCTTGTGGGTGTGACAAGATAAATTGCTTTTTTCTGACCTATAAAAGTTATTCTAATACCAACCAGAGACCTGTCCGCTCACTGTTATGCACTAAGTGTTGTCAGTACCTGCGAGTGGTCCTGTTATGCGGACATAACTGTTTGTACCCTGCAACTTTCTCCTTTATTCTTTGTGTTACCTACTTTAAAATAAAAGGTATTTCATCTATTCTATTATTTCTCATGAAATGGAATCATATTTTGATGGGTATGATGAATAGAGTTCTTTTTTTTTGCTTTCTGTTTTATGTTTGTATTGATGTGAAAAGCCAAAATGCTCTTATTGTTGTTATGACTGGTGAGGCTGTAGCCTGTTGCGAACAGAGTAACTGTGTTAGGCCGTGTAGGCTGTTGCTGAGCGGAGTCTATTTTTGTCCAAAATGATAGTCTAATGCACATCAGGGCTGGTCTCCCCGGCAACCCATACTGTATGTGGACAGACACTGTTGTGTGTGTGTGTATATTTTGATTCTGTAAAAGAGATGAATCATTACACCACCGATCAGTCAGTAGGACGAAAACACCAGGGAAAAGAGGGATGTGAGTGAAAAAGAGAGAGGCGGAGAGCCATTGTTATGACAGTGTGAAAATGGACCAAATTAGTGCAAATTACTTTTTTTAGAGCTGCCTCTCTGCCTCTTTCCAGGCTCACACTCTGCACAGTCATGATTCACACCTGCAGGTTAATATTTGAGGTGCTGCCTCTGTACTGGCTGATCAATTTTTCCTATTATGAAGAGGTTGGAGTTACATCATTGCATCCCATTTCTACGCTTTTTTGGTCTTTCATTTTCAGAGTACAGAGCAAGTCGCCGCTTTCTGCCGCAGTCTCCATGACATGAATCCCACGGAGTGTGTGTCCTCTTCGCCTAGCCCGGACTTGCCCTTCCCACCACCTGCAACGCTCCGACAGCTCTCCGATGCCGACAAGCTCCGCAAAGTCATCTGTGAACTCGTGGAGACCGAACGCGCCTATGTCAAAGTACGTATCGCTCATCTTACTTACAAGGGCCAGTTGGTCTGTGTGAGTGAGCATGTGTTCCTCCTGTCCATCGATCTATGTTCTGTCTGCCTCGGGTTGTGTTAGCCCTACACATTACCTATTCCACAAGACCAATCCATATTTATCTCTGTGTCCCAGGAGATATGAGGGGACACAGCTGTGCCCTTGCCTGGATATTGCCTAATCTTTTTCTTCCTGGTTATATATGTGGCTTGGCTGAATAACTGGGTTAGAGAGGGAATATAATGGGATAATGTCAAGGCTATTTCAAATGTCATACCTCTTTACAGGGGGCACATATATACGTATTATAGAAATCACATTATGTATGATACATGGTGTATTTTACAACCTTCACAGGGGATAGCTTGATATTTGGTGGACTTGGGCTATTTGTTCTAATTACCCAGACATGTCAAACAGACATGTGAGTGCATTGTATGGGTCTCTGTGTGCAGTTTGCACAGTAGTAGAAAAAGTAGAGTAGAAAAAATAATGGAAGACAAGGTTGGTGTTTGACAAATACTGTGGACAACATACCTATTGTATGCTTGCTGATGCAGTTAATGTTTGGCACATATTGCTGTTATTTCTTTAGAAACAAACAAAAATATTACTTTTATGATCAATTTGGGCACAGATGATTTTGCCTCCTTGGGTCTTTTTTTACTCGTACCCACAACATTACTAGCAGACAGTTAGAATATTTGTGTGATTAAGATACTTCAGATTAAACATCATTTTGTCTATTCCATGTAGACATTTTAACGAACAAAGAACTACATTTTCTTTTATTGAAGGCTACTCTTCTTTAAAACCAGTAATTAGAAAGTTATTAGGAGGTCGCTTGAGTTGATTATTAGATCATCAAAAAGGAAGAAACATGTAAATTACAGTGCAATGTTTTGTAAGGCCAGCCGTCCTTCTTTGGAGAAGTTGGATGGTCTATTTCCCTACTTTTTTGGCAGAACTACTAATTGATCTCATAGGCTTTCTTCAGATCAGCTTCAGTGAACTGTAGCCACAGTCATTTAATTCATTTCCAAACACCTGCTTTAATTTTTTTTTAAGTGCTAGCTCCTCTATCTTAATTACTTATTCAGTTTTGTTGTGAGGAATATTTAAGCCTTATGTAAAGCTGCTTTTTTTTGTCCGTAATCCCCATAATGACTTGGGTAACCCTGAATCACACACATAATCATTCACATAATTCCTTCTTGTCTCGCAGGATCTCAATTGCCTCATCGGGAGATATTTAACCCCACTGCAGAAAGAGACCTTCCTCACACAGGATGAGGTATGTCAAATGCTCCCCGTGAGCCTTTAAAATGTAGTTGGCTTTTAAATGCCAACACTGTTTAAATGTTCTAAGAAAAGAGGGTTACATAATCATGTGAAGAGTAGCCCTATACGAGGACAAGAGGGGTGGATGATGAGAGAGAGGGAGGTGTGCGAGAGATGTTTTACATGTACTTGTAATAATGAAATTCATTTGATTATTTTAAGTTTGGAGTTTTTCCATTCTCTAACTGTAGCAAGGGACTAACATTGGATGCACCAGATAAGGACTATATTAGATAAATATAAATAGATATTAAAAAACACTTTTTAAGCATTGATTTTGGCTTTGCTCAAATGCCTTTTTCCACCAGCTGGATGTACTATTTGGGAACTTGCCAGAAATGGTGGAGTTTCAGGTCGAATTTCTCAAGACCCTGGAAGACGGGACCAGACTTGTTCCTGATCTAGAGAAATTGGAGAGAGTGGATCAGTTTAAGGTACACCAAAAGATATGACTGCAAAAAAACCATTTATTAACACCCATTAAGTCTTTTATAACTACTGGTTGGGTAACTTCTCTTTCCTTTTTCACAGAAAATCCTCTTCTCCCTGGGAGGCTCTTTCCTGTACTATGCAGACCGTTTTAAAATCTACAGTGCTTTCTGTGCCAGCCACACCAAAGTCCCTAAGGTCCTTGTAAAGGGTGAGTAAATGTACTCTTTGGGGCGACATTCCTCCTGGCCTCAAAGGAGAGGATGCATTTAATCATCAACCATCCGCCATTTCCTGCAAGGCTCCATAAATCTGCTCTGCAGAGTTGTCAGCCACACAGTTGTCCATTTGACCTCTGCATACTTTGAAGCTGGTGGCTCTGAGGGCTAAAAGCCCAGCAGCATTGTATAATATATAATAAGTGGTTTTCAACATTTTATTCTCTAGCTAGAACACCCACTCCCTTTAGCTCTTAATGGCTTTGTTTACTGTGTATACATTCAATGAGTCAACTAGCTATTGGCCATATTGAGCTTGTGAGGTGTCATTTGTTATAAAGCTGTTTTTAAGGCCGTTAACAGATTATTTCTGCCCACTCTGTGGTTGCATGCTCTTCGATAAAATGACTCGTCTACCAAAAGTGTGAAACAGTTCAGTCCTTTTGACTTGGCTGAAAGTCTATGGCTGTTTCTAATGCTAAAAGTCAAATAGAACAATCAAATACTGGGTCTGGGTTTGCACAAGACCAACATGTGTATGCCATGAATATCAGGCAACATAAGCTTCCATTTTCAAAAGTACAAGCTTTATTACTGTGAATAACATGCCTTAAATAAAATAATATGGGTAGCCCTAAAGGAAAGGGCAAAACAAAAAAAATGTCTCAAAGTGTGTTGCATTAAGTGTTTTATTGGTCATTCCAGCCAAAACCGATGCCGATTTCAAGGCCTTCCTGGAGGAGCGCAACCCCAAGCAGCAGCACTCTTCCACCCTGGAGTCATACCTGATCAAACCCATCCAGAGGGTGCTGAAGTATCCCCTCCTGCTGAAGGAGCTCTACTCGCTCACAGACCCAGACAGTGAGGAGCACTACCACCTGGATGGTACGACCCTGTCACGGGGCTGACTTGAGGAGATGAAATGACAGAGGATGCATACGGTCATAACAATTCAACGCGAACCATGTTATTTTCTGCTTGTCTGCAGTTGCCATGAAAGCCATGAACAAAGTTGCCAGCCACATCAACGAGATGCAGAAGATCCATGAGGAGTTCGGAGCAGTGTTTGATCTGCTCATCACTGAGCAGAGTGGTGAAAAGAAAGAGGTAGGTTGGACAAAAGTGGCACGGCTCTGTTCTGTCATAGAAAGAGTGCATGTGGAGTGACTGCTGATATTTTTATTTTTTTTTTGCCAGGTGGCTGATCTTTCTATGGGGGATCTGCTACTCCACACCAGTGTGACATGGATCAACCCCCCTGCCTCCTTAGGAAAATGGAAGAAAGAGCCCCAGATGGCCACATTTGGTATGTCAGAGATGATTTCCCTCCATGATTATGTAATGAGTAAGTCATATGAAGCTTTGATTGACAACTTGTGTGTTTTTTTCCATAACCTTTTAGTGTTCAAAATGGCAGTGGTCTTTGTATGCAAGGAGGGATCCAAGCAGAAAAAGAAAATGGTATGTTTTTACAGAAGTAAGAAGCAACACCAGCGCCCATTTAGGATATAACCCATTTTGTTAAGGTATTGTAAATTCACTGCCCATGTGCCACTTTTAGGATACATCTAGTGGGTCACTTGTAGGGGTGGGGGGGAAAAATTGTATTCTACGATGCACCGCGACTCTCTCGAACGATTATGACTCGATGCAGAAAGCTTTCTTATGTTGCACACTTTGGAAACGGGATACGACATTCATCTCGACGTGTTTGCGGACACAGCGGTGCTCTACAACCTCACCAAAGCCAACGTCGTGGAGTCACTGAGGAAAGCGGGTCGGGTGGTAGTACCGCGTTGTGTAACACTCCAGTTGACACATCTCTTCTATTTGTTACCAATATTTAATTAATAAAATATAATGGAAGTAAATTCATCTGTTTTTTTTAATCATGAATCATTCAAAATATGCAGTATTTAAAAAAATAGCAGATAAACACAGTAATACAAAATAAATCATGTATGTAAATATTTTGATGGATCAAGAAGAATCGATAATCGTTTTATATTCGCATCGTAGCCCTCTGAATCAGAATCGAATCATGAGGTGCCGAGAGATTCCCACCCCTAGTCACTTATTAAACCAACCTTAAGGCTGAATCAACTGGAAACATATTTCAAATTGTCTTTTGTTTTAATGATTGTAGGGTGGCTCCCATCGAGTCTCTGTATCTTCAGAAGAAAAGGATCCCTTCAGATATCGTCACATGATCCCAACTGATGCCCTTCAAGTCAGATCCTTGGCCAATGCAGGTAGACGAGTCAATGAATAATTTACAGTACTGTATTAAAATACATCTCCTGAATCCATAAATGATTATTCTCACCAGATTGCGCTGTACATGAGATCATATATGCGTGTCGATTACTTCCTCAGATGGTGAAGGCTCGGCTGTGTGCGAGATTGTCCACACAAAGTCGGAGTCAGAGGGAAGGCCAGAGAGGACATTTCAGCTGTGCTGTAGGTGAGGGTCTCCTCACCTGTGTGACATTGTGTGACACTCAGTCCTATCTGCTGCTATCTACAGAGTGACAAACTGATAACCGTGCCCTTCTATCTCCCTCAGTTCTCCAGAGAGTAGAAAAGACTTTCTGAAGACAGTACATTCCATCTTGAGGGAAAAGCACCGCAGGCAGCTCCTAAAAACGGAGAGTTTACCCCTCAACCAACAGTATGTGCCCTTTGGTGGAAAGCGCCTCTCTGCCCTGAAGGGAGCCCGTCCAGCCATAAATAGAGCAGGTAAATGCCAGTCAGTGGCTTCATTCACCTTACAGCTCCAAGTGTCCAACTTCTGAATTTGTTCCGTCTTAGCAGACACAGATTGGAGGTTCTGGTATAATGTAAACAAAAAATGTCTGCTTTTTATTTCGAGATTAAACCACCTTTTTAAAGATTGAATTAATGTGGCGAGACAGCTACATTCAAGTTTTTATTGGAATAAGTTATTCTGTTCCGGGACCATCGGGAGAAGATTCTCTGAAGTTGGACTTTAATGCTTTTAACTTCAATTCATAGTTTGTAACTGTACTAAGAATGCGTTCTATAACGCCCATGTCTATAATGCGTTATGATGTGTATAGCTGTAATACATTATAATCTTTTCTTAATGCATTATAATCACTGTTATAATGCATTATCATTTGATAAGTTACTCAAAGTGGTTGTTTTAACTGAAATGTATTTTACAACATTTAGTGTATTCTTACATACTTGCATTTTGTTTCCACTTCAAACAATGACCACTTAAAGTTCATTACAATCACATAATGTATTATAACAAAGGTTTAATGCATTATAATATAGTTATACTCAACCCTGTCCAGACAGGACAACCTTTGTTATACTGTGCTGTACAGTATTGCTAAATTTTGGATTAATCAATGGACCTTGGTTTTTATTAACCTAGTCCTCAAAATCTGAAGAAGCTTTTGACCTCCTGTTTTTTTTTCTGCAGCATCTGCACCAACCAGGACTCTAGGCAGGAGGAAGTTAGTGCGCAACCGCTTCACTATAGACACCGATATTGTTTTTGACGGCGAGCCCGGACAGGACCCCGCTTCACCACAGGAGCCTGACTCAAATCAGCTGCAGCGGGACAACGAACCAGATAAGCTCCAGCAGCCTGAGTTAGCAGGTGACACAGACCGCTGGGTGGAAGAACAGTTCGACCTAGAAGGATACGAGGACCCGGAAGCGGTGAAGGAGACGGACATCCTTAGTGATGACGATGACGAGTTCTGCCAGACACCCAGAGCGTCGTCCGCTGAGGTCGACCTGGAGGCCCCCGTCATGGCTTTGTCCTTGGAGAGTGAGGAAACCAATGAGGGCGAGAGCCTCAAGTCCGCAAAGGCCAGTGGGACACCTGATGACGTGAAGCTGTCCAACACAGACGGGCAGAGCCCCGTGATCGATGACAACGTGGAGGATCAAAAGCAAACGGAGAAGGATGAGATTTGGGTAAGAAGGCAGCAGTCGGGTTCGTCCCCAGACTGTGGCACATAGAAGCTGAAGAGGACAGGCACACGGCTTTACATGGGCTCCATAAAGATCAGTCATCAGTCTTCACAAACAATGCATGGGCATTGATGTCGATTGCACAGCTAGTAGAAGTTATATCCTTCCTTACTTTTGCTGAATGCTTTTTGTACAGGTAAAACCATCAGTGGAGCAATACAGGAATCAAGAACGAGGGAGCTTTATCCCAAATCAAATGCTGTTACATAGAAGTCAAGTGTAAGCTTTCAGAGATGAACTAATGGTACAATCATGGAGTCGAATCAGTTGCTTTGATTGGCATGGTTTGCACATTTGGGCAGCATACTATAGCCCTGCCTGCTGTTGCCAAATTGTGAGAACATTGATATTTGTTTTGTTTGTGTGACTCAGCGATATTATCATAGTTAAGGGCTGTATATTATTTGTCCTTAAAGAAATAGAATAACTACAATGGACAGTGTTGTCTTGCATAGTTTACTGTACTTGTACATTTTCACATGACTATACACTGACATGTTTTGGTAACAGTTTTGTTATGTTAAGAGTTATGTAAAATATATGATTTTGATCTCTTGTTTTACAGACAAAGCTATCTTTTTAGCCTGGGAAATATTTTGTTTGTTCTCGTTACATTTAATAGTGGAATTATGTAATAGCCCCTATTGCACAGAGGCTATGGGGATTTCTAAATAAGTTGTAACTTAACATAATCCTGTTTTACTTGAATTTGCCGTTTCATGTTTATGTTTTACTGTGAAACCATTTTCTTGTATTTTTTCCTCTTCAGTATTGCCATTTAAAGAATGCTAAATGTTACATTTCATTCTTAACACCAAGCGTGCACACTCTGTAGAGAATATGCACACCAGTTATTCTAAAAGGTATTGTGTGTTCAAAAACACTGTTCACTAGTAACGGATCACAAAGCAATGTTTTTGTTTTAATTTATTCATATGTAAATTAATATGTTAGCAAAAAACATAAGTAATCATTTTTTTCACAAAGAAAGTCCAAATTTGCTCAAGCAATCAAGGGGAAAGACTTACAGTATGCCTGAACAGTGAAAGAAGTCATACTTGTAAACAATTCATTGTGCTACTAAGACTGCATTTTTGTTACTGTGTATATAGAAAAATGTATTGATATCATAATAAATACAGTTGTTTCCTACTTATAATTCAAAGCACCTCTCTGTAGTAACTCATAGTTTGTGTGTTTTTACTAAAAAGCCTAACTCATTTCCTGCAGCTCTTTAGACATCTTCCCTGAAAAACACAGATGCCCAATGTGCTCCGATATGCCTGAGAATGGCGGAACAAAGTATCTAATTGAAGAAGTTTAATCTTAAAAAGATGGTAAGAGCCACTTTGAGTGTTTGCAAGCCATGACTGATTGGTGTCTGAATGATGGTGAGGGAGCTACAGAAAGATTAAGAAATGTCTAATCTGTGTAGTTTTCACTTGAAAATGAAGTGTCCATGCATATAACAGCTTAGAAATGTTAAGACTAAAGTAAAATTACCTTGAGAAATGGGAGATCCTGTGGTGTACACAATAAAGGTGGACACATTGGGCTGAATAAGAAAATTAGGAGCATTTCTATCTCTGGGCTAATCAGTCCATTTGTCAGCAGTTACTCTTGTGACGCAAACATAACTTTTATACATGAATAGATAAAATACATACAAGAAAAAAAATCGAGCCATGCTCATGGAGCTCCACTCGATTCCGCTCCACTACTGGAGAATATTTTTTTGCGCTAAGCAACTATTGTATATTAAGTGTCTTTCAGCGAGTGTCGGTTTGTAATTCCCTTTTGTGATTTCCACGGGTCTTTGTCTAGAGAAGTCATCTTGATTTTTCAGAGATAAATGCAGGTTCATGTCATAAACGCTGCTAAAATGATTTAAATAATTACAAGTAAAATCATGCCAATCACAAAAAAAATTGCATTAGCAAAGACGAACAGTGGTCAAAAGTAGACCCTCAGCAGCACTGACTGAAAGACACAGTAACTGGGATATTTGCTCCACAACCCTACAAATAACTTAAATCAGGATCCCTGACGACAAACAACAAACATGAGCTTCGCCAAAATGGCATTTACTGGAGGGCTGTTGTGTTGTGTAAAGTGTCCACCACCCCCTGTTTTTTGAATGGCACTAGACAATTGAGCAGCTGATGATGAAGGGAGATACCATCTTTCTACAGGTGACACGTCCAGGGCTTAGCAGAGGAACTGCATTTTGAACAACAACAACAACAACAACAACAACAACAACAACAATAAAGCTCTTGCAGACTTTCAGTGTTAGGAGGCTGGTATGTATGAAAAAGACCAAGACAATAACAACTAAACATTGCATCACTTATACTCTCCTAATTAAAAGATTGCGTTAGGCAGCATTATTAAGTACAGGTGATGCGACATTATGCAGGGCGTTTTGTACATCCCTTATTCAAATGTGTTATTTTGAGTTGTAGACTAGACACACGTCTTCCTCATTCCTTCAGCTGTAGTTACATTTTCAACCTCCTATTATAGCAAAGACCAATTCCATCAGTAATGTAAAGCTGTACATGAGGTAGGCATAGCTGCACATGCCTTAGACACCATGAGCTATGGCTCCCACAGACCAATTTCCTCTTTTCTTTTTCTGTCTTCGAGTTCTGTGGACATCCTGTCACCCAGGCTCATTCCCCTCCACCAGCCCCCTCACTCTTGTCAATCACCACCCTCACCACAAAAGCTGCAGTTCTTCTTCAGATAAAGGGGAAAGATTACTTCACTGTGCTGGATGACTAAATGACACTGAAATGGAAGAGGGTTGCTTTGTTAATGCACTTGTTTTGAAGGAACAGACTTAGATCAGGCTTGTGATGATTTCTGCATCTAAAAATCTAAAAATGAACACTGAATTAAATGTGACAGCAGGGGAAGGAATCTGTCATTACATGCAATTCATTTCTTTTAAAATATCTCAATCTTATTGGGCGGCCCAGGAATGTGCAGTCACATTTACATACAGCAGGTGGCGCACAGTCTGTTGTAGATCTACATTACTTCCTGTGCCACTGCACCAGCACCAACTTACACCTTTCTGCGTATTCAGTTACTTCAATTTTTCATCATATTTTTCATCTAACACACCAAAATCCCAAAACTCCAACACCGGCAGCTTAGAGGTCACATATACAGAACATTCTTCACAGCACGTTTGTATTTGAGTGCAGTTCAGTTATGGGTTTCTCAGCTGCTTTAAACGTAAACAGATACGCTCATGCTTAGGATGCGACGATAGTATCACTCAGCAGACCTGCTCAACAGGCTTTCCAGTTTCTGTTCCTGTTTTGTGACCTCTCCTGCTACAGCTACAGCTCCTGTCCTACCCTCCTTTCGTTTTCAGTCTCTCCTACTTCGTAGAAACATGGTGACCAACAGGGTGTTACCTTTGCTCGACCTACTGAAGTTTGGATAAAGGAGTGGCTCTTTGTTAAGATCTGTGAAATCCCCCATTGTTTCTCCATATCTGCAATCAGACACCTGGTCACATTTAAAGATTTTTTTGAGTCTTTAGTTAAGGCAAGTTGAAATCACACTGAAGCCATGTTGAAGTTTATAGATCTATCACAAACTCCCCTCTCGAAAAACATTACATTTCAAACTAATGCTGACTTCAGTGCCATTCATAGACTTAGGTTCCATTGTGTCTCTTAAATTGATTCGGATGCACAAGGATAGAAAGAAGAAGTGGTCAAGGTAGAGAAGCCTGCACATGCAAATTTGGCACAAATTTGGAGTTGACACAAAGACAAAAGATGCCACCAATGTGTCGCCGTGTGTGTTGAACTTTAGGGTGACTACACACCACGTGTTTCCTGGGACAAAAGGAAAAAAACAGGTTTCAGTAGTCTGACCTAATACCCTTTATTTAAAAATGTGGATTATTTGTAGTGTCCTTTATCCATAATGTTAACAGCTTAATCACATCTCCAGGGCTAGATAGTATATTGCCATACTGTACCCTATGGTAAAGGCAGGTGAAAACTTGTTATATTCAAATGTAATTTCTTTGCATGAAATAAGTTAGTTTTGAGCATTTAGATTGTATCCAACTGAGTTTGAAGAGATAAATGCAGAGTACTTTGTAGCTGAAACACTGGTAGGTATAGAAGGTTGGACCAGTGAAAACCAGTGGGATGACATTACAGGCATGTTGATATTATCACAGACTCACAGCTCTGCAAAAGAGATTGGCGTAGCAGTCTTTTCATAAGACGACAGAGGAAACTGCACTTCCTTCTGAGCCATGAAAGCAAAATTGGAGGTTTTCGCCCTGGTTCTGGGCTTCGTCGGCCTGGCTGGGACCATAGCTGTCACTGCCCTGCCCATGTGGAGGGTCTCCGCCTTCATTGGTGCCAATCTCATTGTCATGGAGGAACTCTGGGAGGGCTTGTGGATGAACTGCTACAGACAGGCCGATATCAGGATGCAGTGCAAGGCCTATGACTCACTGCTAATTCTCCCACCAGAGCTGCAGGCAGCCAGGGGGCTCATGTGTGTGTCCATAGTCCTGGTTGTCATCTCCCTGTCCATCACAGGATGTGGGACCCAAAAGAGCAGCTGTTGTGATGACAATATAAAGAGCAAGAACATCACCCTGGCCTTAGCGGGTAGTTTGTATCTGCTGTCTTTTCTGACCACGCTCATCCCCGTCAGCTGGGTGGGCCATACTGTCATCAGGAACTTCTACAACCCAGCGGTGCTGGATTCTCAGAAACGGGAGCTGGGGGAGGCCCTCTTCATTGGCTGGGCCACTTCTGGTATACTGCTGATCACCGGGGTCATCCTTCTGTTTAGCTACAGCAAACGCAGATCAAAGGAGGAAGAGCCTTACACCGACGCGTATCTTATGGAGGAGAGGGATGTACCGAATGAGGGGAGTGTGTACCTAGAGAGGACGCCATCCAGCTTCCATAAGCATCAAGAATATGTGTAAAGAACTGAACTGTACTGCCTGAAATGTGCAACTTCGAATATATATGTCTCTAATATTTAAAAAAATATGAGTATGTCAAGAGTGTTCAAATTAAGTGTGAATGTATTGTTTTCACTCCCTTAATCACTGACTAAAATTGCTAAATTTGCTAATGTACTATGGTTCTTCTCTTTTTTTTTTCCATTGTTTGTATTGTCTGCCCAAATAAGATACAATAAGATAATCCTTTATTAGTCTCACAAAATGTGCTAAAGCTTCACAGTACTAACATTTGTGAGTGATAGTTGTCCATATAAAACTATTCGTACTTGAATAAGCTTATTAATGTAATCAGTAACAATTTATTTTGCAATTCTATACTGTCATGACATTTTTTTGTGCATTTTAGTCAATAAAGATTTGATTCTTCATTTGCTTGTGTGATTGTATTTGTTTCTATTGCATCCTAACATTTGAGTTAACCCTCGGTTTGACTGTAACTACACTATACTAAAATCTAAATACAGCTGAATAGTAAGTAGTCATTCAGTGCATAAACAAATTATCTACAAACACACTGGTTGTATGTTTCAGACAGCAGAGAGAGTCAGCGTGGCGTTGACAAGGTGAGAACTGCTGGCAAACAGACAAATACTGTGTTACAATGAAACCAATCCTACTCAAGTTTCTGTGCTCAACACCTTTTTATCAGCTCAGGTTACATACAGAGGAGACGACAGTGGGGCATCGTTGACTATCCTATAAAAATACCTACATAACAGGAAGCCTCTGTGTCGTTTTCTTGTTTCACATATTATTGTGTTTCCAAAACTACTCATTTTTATATCTTCCCTATTAGTTTCCGGAGGCGAGAAAGACCACACATTTAATTAATATATTTTTAGCTCCAAGTTCCAACTAATAACAGCAAAAAGATTGTGTATTGTTCACGTTTATATAGTACAATTTTAGCTATCTCATTTGCTATCTAGGTTAGTTATTTTGTTTAAAATAACAATATTGTTCTGTGTAGTATTGAAACTGTGTTGAAATGTCTCATGGCTAAACTTTAAAAGAGATGAAACCTGCTTTGATCAACTGTGACTTTATAAAGTGACTTATTTAGTTTTTGATTAAGTGTTCTTAATCACAAGACCAAATGGTTGATTGTTAGTGGTGGCAGTTGTTTTTCAAAACAAGAAGCACTCTTTGTCTTGTTCCTGTTCCTGTTTGTGAAGCAGCTCAACCAGTAAGGTTGCATTGCATCCTTAGCATTTCTTTTGTGGGTGTATAAGTACCTTAACTTGCTTTTCTCCTCATTTGTTTCTACAGCTTGGGGAGTGCAATCGTCGGCTCTCTGTGTGCCACAATGGCCTCTTACACTGCGTACAGTGGCTACACCAAGCCACCTCAATCTTACGCAGGCTCTTACTACGACGAGAAGCAGGCCAAGACATATGCAGATTATCAAGACTCTGTATATGAGGAAAAAAAGAGAATTGAGAAAAAAGACCGTCGGGATGCCATCTGCTGTGAGGTAGTGGCCCTCATCATCGGTTTCATTGGACTAATCGGAGTGGCAGCCGTGACAGGCCTGCCGATGTGGAAGGTCACAGCTTTCATTGAGGAGAACATCATTGTCATGGAGACCCGCTGGGAGGGTTTGTGGATGAACTGCTACAGACAAGCCAACATCAGGATGCAGTGCAAGGTGTACGATTCCCTGCTGTTTCTGCCCCCCGACCTTCAGGCCGCTAGGGGTTTGATGTGCAGCTCTGTGGCCCTGGCCACCTTCGCCCTCGTCGTTTCAGCAGTGGGGATGAAGTGTACCAAAGTGGTGGACCATCGGGCTCGCACCAAGCATGTTGTTCTTGTTGCTGGAGGCTGTCTGTTCCTCTTGGCCTGTCTCACTACCATAATCCCTGTGTCCTGGACCGCCCACGTCATCATCAGGGACTTCTACAACCCTCTGCTGATCGATGCCCAGCGCAGGGAGCTTGGGGAGGCTCTTTACATCGGCTGGGTGACCTCAGCTTTGCTTTTCACCGCCGGAGTGATCCTGCTGTGCCGTCATGCTCCCCGCACCCAGGACTCGGATGAAAGGATTGTATACAACCCCGACGGAAATCTCTACCAACCTGCATACACATACCAGCCAGCGTACACGTACCAGCCAGCGTACGCCTACCAGCCTCCCTACTCAGCACCCCCACCAGGATCTGTAGCATACACACCAAGTCAGTACTAACGAGGGAAACCTAACACAGAGGCAATATTGGACAATTGACTAATATGCCCAAAGGCTGTCACTGGAAATGGCCACATGTTTCATTACTTTCTCAAAGACAGCCAAGTGTATTGCAGATTGAAATTCATTATGGAACTGATGGTCTTTTGATCATGATGAATTGTGCTGAATAATGCTTTGTTTGTTTCCATATGCTTGGTTTACACTAAATTATATCAGTCATTATATCAGTCATTCAAAAGTATTTGGAATCTGTATTAATACAATAGTTGTTGGTATCACTGCTGACATGCTATTTGAGGACAAAATATGCACTAGGCCTCCAGATGACTTGTGATCATTGCTTTGCTTTTGTTGTAAATGTACATACTCTTTTTACAAATGCTGGCCTACATATAAGGTCAATTGTGGTTTCCAATAAAGGAAGGGGTAATGTTGACCAAAAAAATGTGAATTTTGTTTTTTGTTTGTTTTTTCTGTTACCTAATTAAGAGAGGCGCAACTGATCAAGAAGGTGAACTATTGCTTACATGACGGCCAGCGTCTCATTTCCTGCCAAACGCTCTCAGGTTTGCCTTGGATTCAAAATGTCCTTACGAAATGGCTGCTGTTTAGCTCACGGGTGTGTAAATGGAATGTTATGTTGTCACCATTGTTGTCAGTAGAAAAGGGCCTAAACTGGTAAAACCAGACTGATCATACAGGTCCACCCATAATGCAAACCAGCCCAGAGATTTCATTTCAACCAAGCCAGAGCTGCAATTGCAAGCATTTTCCTGAGCGCAGACAGACACAAGAGGCCGAGAAAAGAAATGTGATACAGACAGTGACACGTGGGTACACAAGTATTACCCCCATCCTATGAAACCCACGCACAGTGCAGACAATTATGTAGAGTTTTTAAATGCTTTTTTCGCAAATATTTGGTGTATACCGTGCCATTACGGTTGTATTTTTTAGTAATTCTTTGTAACATAAAGGGACACCACAGTGGTGACCGATCTTCAGTTCAAACAACAAAAAGACAATCTTAAGCACCAGAGCGGATTCATGACTTCAATATCTGTAGATGTGGTAATACAGAAACATAAAGCATATATTTTTCTAAATTACCCCCTTGCCTTGTTGAACAACACCCTATTTTTAATTTCTAAAGCTTCCTTGTGAAGTGTGATCTGAGAATGTAAATTGAGACTTCTGAATAAACAAAGTGGCAGCTTAACAGCAGCTCCTGGGGTTGGTGTACAAAGAGAAAAAAAGGCCTCGGGGATACTGTTTCTTAGCAACCGGTCACGATTCCCACCCCTCCCATTCTGGTGTCCTGTCCACAGGGAGGAGGCTGTGCAGGTGAACATCAACCTGCTCCTCCTCCACTGGGATGCAAAGTCAATCCATCTAATGCTTCCTACTATAGTCGCACCGTGTCCGCACATTGTTGTACGTACGAGTTTGGAGGAATAAGAGGAGGACAGAATGGCCAACTCAGCGCTGGAGGTAGTGGGTTTGATATTGACCCTGATTGGGCTGATTGGGACGGCCGCAAGCACTGGGATGCCGATGTGGCGAGTCACAGCCTTCATTGGGGAGAACATCATTGTTTTTGAAACCCGCTTTGAGGGTCTGTGGATGAATTGCTTTCGGCAGGCCAACATCAGAATGCAGTGTAAGGTATACGACTCTCTCCTGGCCCTGCCCCCCGATCTACAGGCGGCACGGGGGCTCATGTGCTGCGCTCTGGCGTTGGGTGGCCTCGGTCTGCTGATCTCTTTGCTGGGGCTGCAGTGCACGTCATGCATCGAAAACAACGATCGAGCCAAGCGGCTGGTCCTCATCATTGCAGGGACTATGATCATAATGGCTTGCATTTGCGTCCTTATCCCAGTGTCCTGGACAGGTCACGTCATCATCAGGGACTTCTACAACCCCTTGCTGATAGACGCCCAGCGAAGGGAGCTCGGTGAGGCTCTCTACATCGGCTGGGTGGCCTCTGCTTTCTTGTTCGCTGGAGGATGCATGTTTATTTGTTGCAATCTGCAGTCCGAGGACAAAGTTTCAGAGAGGTATGTGTACTCAAGGACCTCCGACTACATGGCCTATCCTCCACAGCCCCTGCAGCCTCAACAGCTGGTGCTACTTCCCCAACAACAACCCCAGTTCCAGCCAGTGCTGTCAAGGCACCCATCAACCAACTACAGCTACAATTCCAGATACCCCTCTGTACACAGCGGGGTGGCTTATCTCTGAACACCTAAACTGACTGAGGTAATGATGATCACAGTAATAGTCCATATATGCAAGTTATGGATTGGCACTGCAATCTATGACACATTTCAAATTTTAAAATGTTAAAAAAAAGAAACATTTCAATAAATATATAAACTGTGACTGCAATTGGATCAAATCCAGATGGACGTTTGTTTTAAATCACTCACAATAAATGATATACATTATTTGAGGAGTACTTAATGTCTTGTTGGAGAGCAATACAGAATCTTGATTTATATCATACTCCAGACTGTGTAAGCCAATATATGATTTCCATTACCGTGTTGTATATCACATTTTATACTGACAGATTTATTTTTTTGTATTTTAGGTTACCAATGTTGTATGTGTACGCTTAATATAACGATTCATGCAACCTTTAACCAATGAGTAAAGTGACACAAGTGTATTTGTTGTTGTTGGCACATATGACTGAGCTACGTAGCAACACAGACAGTCTATACTCAACAGATGTTTCCATTTTCCTTCAACAGTAGCTGTGTCTGAGCACACATCTGTGTGGTAAAAAAAAAAAAAGAACATCTTGCAGCACCAATCCCCTTAATACACACGGTACTCATATTGCTCTCTATTTTTAACCAGTATCAGATACAGGATCAGGCGGTTACAGTACCTTAGGACATCAAATGCTAAATTGGTGACTGATTGTGTAGGAAATACAGAGGCATTTGTTTCTATATTCAAAACATTTTGTGTGAATTCAATCAGAACACAATTGGACGTCTTTGTTTAAGCTTGGTATGATGCCCTGGAGCTCTTGGGAACTACTAGAACTGAACAAATGGCTGAGTAAACATGAGATGCAGGTTTAAGACTGCTTGTTAAAGGTGTGGACAGCTGCATTAGTGTTTGTGAAGAAGCCAAACAGGGACGACCTGGCAACATGATCATGTGATAAGATTTTGCAAGTCACTTTGAATACAGAGTTTTAGACCGAAAGTTGTCTAGTTCATATCTAAGTTGATCCGACTCCATATGTTTGAGCAATTAAAGAACATTTCTGTCTCTGCTCAGGGAAGTATATCAGCTCTTGAACTATTTGGTCATTTCATTTTCAGTGAGTTCAAAAGCTGTAGAATCTCAATTTGTTATGCAACGTTATGTAATGACATTGATGTCTCATACTGAAAATATGTGGTGATGTAATGACATTGATGTCTCATGTTGCTTCATGTTAAATCAAAATGAACGACCTGTTTGTCTATGTATGTCTTCCTAACAACCCTAGATTGATACAAATCTGGCATTTTTTAACTTAAAACTTATAAAACTATATTTCTGGTACTCAAAAATCAATAAATGTGTTTGGACTGTGTGATGTAAGCTCCATCTCTGTTTAATCACATTGATAGTCATTTCTGCTCCCCTGTGGACAACAGTAGTACTGCAGGAGCTTATGTGCTACAAAGTATATTTGTGTGCTTCTGAATTTGTATCACATATAATTATGGAGAATAAAAACATGGCAAGTGTTAAAAATTTCTGGAGTTGTTGTGAAGCTGTTTCTGGCGTATCTGTTTACTGCTGTTGAAGCTGATGGCACAGATATACCACTGTAGCCAGAGGGACCATAAACACAAAATAAGCAAAGTTCTTTTTACCCCCATTGCCCTGAGCCAACCAGGTGACAGCAAAGCATCTTTCCCATAACAAACCACCTCTTACACCATACAAAGTGCAGCAGATGAGAAGATCGACGCTGCCTTGGACACGTCTCTGACTGAGACTGAGATATTTGACTAAAGAATCCGAATTTATTGGGACACGGCTGATTTCGTGAAGGCTGCACAATGGTTCAAGGTGTTTCAGAGATAGCCGCAATGTGCGTCGGCCTGATCGGGCTGATCGGGGTGGCGGCTACAACAGGGATGCCCATGTGGAAGGTGACGGCTTTCATTGGGGAAAACATAATTGTGATGGAGACCCGCTGGGAGGGCTTGTGGATGAACTGCTACAGACAGGCCAACATCAGGATGCAATGTAAGGTCTATGACTCCCTGCTGTTCCTGCCACCGGATTTACAGGCAGCCAGAGGTCTGATGTGCTGTTCTCTGGCCCTCTCGGGTCTGGGGCTCCTTGTGGCTCTGGCAGGAATGCGGTGTACATCCTGTATTCAGGATAACGATTGGGCTAAGACCATCATCCTGATGGTTGCAGGTGGTATGCAGTTTGCGGCCTGTATCTGTGTCTTTATCCCCGTGTCGTGGACAGGTCATGTCATCATTAGAGATTTTTACAATCCATTGCTAATTGATGCCCAGAGGAGGGAGCTAGGAGAGGCTCTCTACATCGGTTGGGTGACCGGCGCCTTCCTTTTTGCCTCTGCCATGCTGTTTGTCTGCCGCCGTATACCCTCAGACAAAGGCTCATTCGACGTGTACCGCCAAGCCAACTTGCTCAGTTACAAGCCAGCACCCAACATGCCATCTCTAATGAGGTATCATCCCATCTCAAGTGTTTCCAGCCACCATTCTACAGCATACCATCCTTCTCTGCAGAGCAACGGCCATGTTGGACAACAACTTGCAATGCCACTGCAAAACATCCCTCAAGTTATGACGAATGATGAAGCATTAGTCAACCCTCCTGTTGTCTATAACCTGGGTCTGCCTGGTATGGCTCACCATTCCTCAATACGGAGTTCTCCCCATGTTGGAAGCATGTATACGCCAGGCAACTCCTTTTACATGAGCCAAAGCGCCACGCCATATTCACAGGCTTACATCGCAGATCCTACTGCATCCTACCAGTCCAGTTTTCATCCGGTTCCACACACTCCTGTTTTCATAGAATATAATTCATCAAGACTTCAACCAGGGTCTCACGGTGGGAGCCGTGCTGGTGTGTACATATAAACAACACAAATTGTGAGTGACTTTGTATTGCTGGTTAAACATTAAAGACACAAAGCACTATGCTTTGCACATTTAAACTTCTGTGCACTTCTGCTTGTATTAGAATTATCCTGATGCCCAGAGTAAATAGCATGTTCATCTTGTTTCTACTATTTACACACTTTTTGTAATTTGTATTGAGCAAAAAACTAAATATGGGTTGTTTGGTCTGCTTTTGTTGTTAGTGTAAATAAAGGTGTCATGTGCTGTTTTAATGAAGACCGGTTAAGGGCCTACTTTCACAAAATAGAGAGATTTATGAGAAATCATCTGTTTGGAACATCGTAGCCTTATCTTTTGCATATTTGTAACTGTTTGTTTATTATATTTTGAAATGTTCTGTGGTTATCATTGCTCGTGTTTCAATGCATTTCTTTTCTTTTTTCTGTCTTTTTCTGTCAAGGTGTCTTTGTAACCACTCAAATAGAAGCAGTGCTGAAGTATATGATTAAACAACCTGCTTGTAGATAGTTATAGTTAGTATTAGCAATGATCATTAAATGGACATTTTGAGTGACAAAACGCTTAGTAATTAGCAGGTGGAGTTCACTCAGCAACTTAGGGTTAGGGGTTAGTGGCTTTGAAGGGGCTTTTAGTCGGGGCTGCTCACGTTCCCTGGTACGCAGCAGTTTTCTAAAGATGTACACATCAGGTAGATTCTATAGTCTATATTAACCCTATGATGGACTGGTAACCTGTTGAAAATGGATCACTGCTAGGATGGGCTATCTGTGTTGCAGTATAGAAATAAGTAAGTTATGTTAAGAAAATAATAAGTGTCACTAAATATCTTGTGGTAGTTGTATAGATGTTGTTTTAAGGCCTATTATTGGTGTAACAATCGTACTGTACCCAAAGTCTATTTCTGTTAAAATATTTTGATGTACACAGTGAGACTTCCTGAATTGGTCTTCACAGACACATAGAGGAGAGCTATTGAAGCGTTTTAATTTACATACATTTGCTTTGGGTCAAAACCAGCAAGCACCTCCATGTGCAATCAAAATCAGCTAATCAGCGAAAAGCTAATCGCAAACATTGTCATTACTCACCACAAGAGGGCAGCAGAGAATGGGATGAGTGTCCTAAACCCTGGGCAGACCTCCGCACAGTGCAGGTGTCAGAGGAATAATGTCTTCCTTCCACTGCATTTCATTAGCCAAATCTTTAATTGGAGCAACTTCATATTAAGGCAATACATTTGAACATGAAACACCTAGTTTAAGCTACAGGCTGTGGAGTAAGTGCATTATATCATATTGCATTATTATATTCTGTACAGCAATGGGGGTGTTTTTTTTTTAGTAAAATCATAGTTATACTAAAATTGGACAAGATGCTCATATTCTGTACACTACTTAATTTACAGGTTACCCAGCTTGTACATCTCCAGTGGAGGCGTTAAATTGTACAGCATCTTTTGCCAATTAAGGATGTTCTTGAACTCCGTGTGTGAATAAAGACATTTTTTCTCAATTATGAGTCTCTGATTTTGCTAATTTCTGGGGAATTAAATAATAGGGACTGAGATTACACTAATCCCAAAAACCCATGAAACACCACTGATGCTTCTGCCTTGCTTGGGGAGCAGTAGTTTTGAGCAATCACCAGTTGCTGATGAGTGCAACTGAGCAACCAAGAGAACTTCTAACTTCCGTCCCAAACTACTCAAGTGGGTAAAGGTACATAAACATGAACATCTGACTTTACTTTACTATGAGACTGTGTCATGTAAACAATTTGAGGTAGTTAATCTTCAAGGGAGCACCGCAGACCAGTTTGAAGATTAGATTTGCATTTCTATCAGGACTGGAGCAAAGATTTAATCATTCCTCGGTGTAGCAAAGCAAAGACGTTGTCGAGGTCGAATGTTGCCAGATTTGAAGTTAATCTTCAGGACGTATCCATGTTTGCGGATTAGCAGCTTGGCTTTGCCCTCAATTGAGCGCCTGCACGGGAGGGATGTTCAGCTGCGTCAAGTCAACCAAGGACAGCCAGAGCAAGACCAGAAACAAGGCATGTTTGATTTCATAATAAAAGCATTCAAACGCTAAGATTATCAGGTACCAACAGGAAATAAACATATAAATAGAATATTTACAGGACTAAAGCCTTGGAGAGAGGGAAATGGAATTATAAACAACCCACGTTTAGTTGAATATGGGAATTAGGTGTATGCAGGGAAAAGTATGGACAACGTAAGATTGATTAATTAATGAAATAAATAGGCACAGCACTGGAAAAAGACTTATTACAGGTAATATTTGTTCAATAAACAAATAAGAAACATTGCAATATTTAATGTGAAATTATTTATAATCACTTAAATATACATACACCTACAGCAAAGTTGCAAAGTTGTATTGGATGTTTGGTATTTTGTTTGTTTATCACACATTTAATGGCGGACATATATGCAGCCTCCTCCTCTTTATACATGTTGAACTTCTCTGTTGTTTCCAATTCACCTATAGGCTGGGCGATTAGAAGAAAATCAAATATCACAATTTGTTTTACCAAATACCTCAATATCAATTTTGCGCCAATATTGTACGGTTGATTTCTATGTCCTTTTGCAAAAAAAAAAGAACAATTATTAGTAATGTGGACATAATGACTAAGTAGGTAAAGGGAAATAACACAACAGCTAGAACAGTCTGCTTAGTTCAAAAAATTACAGCACTTTACCGTGAAGCAGCCTGTAAAACCAGGAAAAGACAACACTTATTGCTTACTATTATATTAACTTATCCAAGATCTAACACAATTATCTAATCTCATATCACAATATCGCTGTAATATAGAGATATTGCCCAGGCCTGAATTCACATTTTATTTTGAAAGTGGTAATCACAAATGCCAATTTCTATTCATGCAAGCTTGACAGGAGGAGCCCAGCGCACGGTCCTCCTCCTCAGTTGCAGCCTACAATTCAAGTGTGCATGAGAAAAAAAAACATGATAAGAGGGATGTGTGGAGAGTGAACATGGGAAGCAAAACCTTACTGGCACATTCAGGATTTTAGAATGGAAAAACTGGAGTTCTTTTGATCAGGGGCAGCTGCAGGTGGAGTGTGTTTTTGTTGTTGTTTTTTTTCCCTCACAATGTGTGAGGGATGGATGTGGGTCGGTTGTCAGTATATTTTCGTTACGGATACAAGGACTGGCAAGTTATCAGCATGAATTACCAAGGGCAGAAAAACTGACATCAATGTTAAATTCGACTCTGGAGAGAGGACCATGGCGAAAAGGAAGGGACTGTTATTTTCACTGCTGTACTTTATAGCAGAGTTCTGGCTCACTTCGCAGCAGGTCCTGAGAATTGGTAAGTAGTAAATTTGTCAGATTTCTTTTATGCCATTAATATAAATACTGCCAATATATGCTTTTTTCAATATTCAATTATATGATTACAAGACCTGGGTTGAGGGCCATTTCATTTGGGATTGATAACCTATTCTACCTTTCTTTATGTATGTAATAAAAAAAAAAAAATTGACGTTTGTGGCATTATCATACATTATTTCCAATATCCCACAGTAGCGTTGCTTCTCTCTAAAGATTAACAAATAGATACTGTATTTAATTAGAGACAGCCAGGGTAATAAATGCAGAAATCATACATGGGGAAGTCATGCAAGGATATCCATTCATAGCAATTGTGTCAGGTCAGGTGTTGTAGGTCAGTTAATGGAAGCATGGATAACCTTTAAGTTCTGGCAATATCAAGCAAAACTTAAAATGAAGAACCACTGTGTTGGTCACGATACATGTGTTGCTGTGTGACTATATAACTCTTGTCACTGGATGATGCAATCACATCATCAGTATCCTGGAACTATCCTAATGGACATACAGGTGCATGCCTATGTTGTTCAACAGTAATCTTATATAATAAAACAAAAATCCTCCAGAGACTTACCATGTTGTTGTGATCTTTTGTACAGTAAGTCTCATTGTTAGATTTCGTTTCACAATGGAGGTACACTGAGGATAGAGTGCTAGGTAGTCCACACAAAACAACTCTATTGGTTTTCATAAAAATCATGTTAATCCACTTTTGTTGGCTAATGCCAAAGTCTCTGTTCCTCCATGTTGACAGTCAGATCAGAGGCAGATGAGTGATTAAGTTGGCCTATGACTTCATCTGAAAGCATGTACTGTTGGCGTGATGATATCCTTGGCACTGAGGAATGTGAAATGGATACAGCGCTAAAGAGTATAGGGTGGACAGCATCAGTGAAACGGAGGCTTCTCTTCTACCTAACAAACTCAAAAGTTATTTCGACTTTGTGCATATGTATGCTGATGCACAATGACACCTATGAATGTGGATCCGAGTCCAAAGTCTTCTGTTAAGCCTTTGAGAGTTGACAAGAACTCTGCTTTCGCTTGTAATTAGACAAACGGAGCTCTTGCTCCAACTGTTCCCCTTTGATTTCTGATGTAACTTTGTAACAGTGAGCCAGAGTTTGCTGGCAAATT
This sequence comes from Cebidichthys violaceus, assembly GCF_023349555.1. Lineage (NCBI taxonomy): Eukaryota > Metazoa > Chordata > Actinopteri > Perciformes > Stichaeidae > Cebidichthys > Cebidichthys violaceus. The sequence continues at coordinate 20,901,008 of NW_027176262.1, read as the reverse complement.
AATGGGCTCTGCTCCTTTCCCATTGGTTATCCACCGTTCCTGTAATGGGTTAGAAGATTGCATCACAAAAATTACTATCTAAATTCAGGCCTTAGGACTCCCTGCTCCATTCAATGCCCAAGGCCACTCAGTATATTTCTAAATTCCTTCTACTTGTAAAGACTTTAACATTCAGACTTGAGCCGTTGCATAAGTTTGAAGGCTAATAGGCCAGTGCCACCTCCCTGTTCTATCAGTCCCGATCTGTTCTCTATATTGTTAATCTCTCTAAATCATCTATCACTCTCTGAGGCCACCTAATCTTTGTCATTCTCTTCATGACCCGCACACATCATAATCTCTCCCATATGGTGTGTGGCTTCGTTCAATTAACATTTCTCTGTCTTGGCAAGTGCTGCCATCAGATTGTGACTGGCTTCCACTCTTTCCACTGGGGTTGGTAATAATGGTAAATCTTCTCCCTCAAGCCCTTAAACAACAAATAATAATCTTCTTTATGCAGAAAGTCTCTTCCTCAAATATGGTACTTAGGCAGCAACCAAATCTCATGGTTGGGGAGAGCACAGAAGCAGCAGTTTGTGGCTTGGCCTCCTATCTATCGTGCTGTTTTTTAAAGTCCTGATTTTATTTTATTCTTTCAGTTTAAATGTTTTGTTTTTGGGTCGCAAGCAGCGATCCTATAAACAGAGGAACCTCAGTGCTCCACATCAAACGAAGATATTAGACTGGTTAGGACCTCCTCATTCATTCACAGTCTGGCATGAGCCCAGGTTGGAGTGGTGCTGGTGGTGTTGCCGAGGTGGGGGTGGGGGGTGGGGGGGCTCACTGGGAACTGGCCCAGGATGGGGAGAGGGGAGAAAGCAAAACACTACGTCATTGTGTTCCTCTGCCTTAAAAGACTCTCCTTCATGTGATAATTGCACAGAGTCACAAATTCACAGATTAGAATCAGGGCCTACAGATCAGTTTCTTAATATTAACCTCTTACTTTGGGTTTCTAGATTAGAAAAGGTCCACCCAGCTGCCTCAACCTGAACTCTGTTATTTCTCTTGCTCTGAGCCCTGAAGGAAGGAACAGACGTCTATAAAAAGCAACGCCTAAGGCTTTATCAGTATTTGCCTGCAGCACAAGCAGAATCTTTTGTTTTTGTGACCTCCTAGCATGCATCACCCCACAGCATTGTCTGGCCTATTAAAGATGAGACGGAAGCTCAGTGATCCTGAAAATTATATTGGAAAGTAATTAACGGTAGCTATAGCAAGAATTTACATTCCACCTTTCTTTATAAATTGCATTAATCATAAAGCCCTGATCAGAAATAGCGAACTCTGCAATTACAAGGAAGACGTTTTTCATTGGAAACAAAGCTGGGCTTTAATATGCAGGTATTCATACATTGTTAATAGTTTATTTTATTTGATCATACTTTTAAGGACTACAAACGGATGACTGTATTCTTCTTCAACAATGCACAATAAACTGTCTCACAAGACAAGCTTGTCTAGTGATTTCTGCTTTAACGTTATAGTTTTACCAGCACCTCTGCACCTACAAGCTCAAACTTGTATTTACTGAAGTATAAATGATCCAAGACACCTCCAACTTTCTTGTGCATTTGTTTATTTGCTTGGTAATATCCTTCTGAGTGAGTGCATTGATCCATGTGTCATCTGAAAACAATAAGTGTGAAATGCGTATACCCTATTTTCTCAGCAGCAGTATTGAAAACAAATCCCATTTACAGTATTGGTTCGTCTAACTCCATGAAAAGTGCAGAGTGGGAAAGTGCACAGCGCCATGATCCCATGACCCATTTTTAGAGAAAAGTGACCACATAGCGCTGCTAAAAACCTTGTGTTCAGACAGGATTGTTTACAGGCCACAGCATCATGGCACAAAAGCCAGGATCAATTTCTCAACGCAAAAGAACAGCTGCTCTACTCCGAGTTCCCTCCAGATGTCTGAGCTCCTAACCCTATCTATAAGGCTGAGCCCAGTCACCCTACAAAGGTAGCTCATTTCGGCCGCTTGTATCCCAAATCTCATTCTTTCGCTCCCCACCCAAAGCTCAGGACTATAAGTGAGGGTCAGAACATAGATGGACAGCTCTTGATATACCTTCGACTCAGCTCCTTCTTGTCCACAACGGTCCGGTACAACACCTGCATCAATGTTGACGCCGCACTGAAATCGCCTCACTCGTGATCAAAACCCAGAGGATGCTTGAACTCCCAACTCGGAGGGTACAATTCACAGTTCTTGGCCTCAGACTTGAAAGTACTGACCCTCATCCCGACGTAGGTCAAGGTTCCAAAACCAAAACACTCCCCCTAGCTGCACCATGAGTTCCTGTCTAGAATAAGACAAAGATAACACATCACTGGATTGGTAAACTCCCCGGACTCCTCCAACAGCCCTAGGAGGGTAAAGAGCTGATCCACTTCCACTGGATCACTGTTCCACAGCCAGGACGCAATCTGCATTGCTCCTACTGGATCGACAATTAGTCGGAACCTCCTTTACGGTACCTTAGAATAAACTTTCCCAAGGAGGCTGAGCAGTGTGATACCCAGATAATTGCAGCACACTCTCTGGTCACCTCTTTTTAAGAATGGGAACCACCACCCCAGTCTGCAACTCCACAAGCACTGTACCCAACCTCCATATGAAACTGAAGATGCGGTCAGCCAAGACAGCTTAACAATATCCAGAGCCTTCAGCATCTCAGAGCAAATCTCATCCACCCCTGGCACCTTGCCACTGAAGAGCTTTTTGACTACCTCACCGACCTCTGCCAGGTCTGCCATGGATGTGGATTTCCTCCCGAGTCTTCCCCGAGTCTCTGCCTCCTTCACGGAGGACGTGTTGGTCGGGTTTAAGAGCTCCTCAAAGTGTTGACCCCTGGGCCAGCCAAGCCACAAAGGACTCCTTCTTTATTCAAGGATTCAAAGATTCAAGGATTGTTAATTGTCATCATGCGACACAGGGATGCACAATGAAATTCAGTTGTAGCCCATTTGTAACACAACAAACATGATAAACAAAAACACAGCAGTACATTCCTGTAGTGCATTTTTGGAATTTGCATCATAAGGAATATAAACCAAAAAAAAATTCTCTAGGCAGATAATATTGCCGACATCTTCACATTAAAAATCCAACATGAGGAAAACATTGTCCATCAACTCTGACTGTGTTTGAGCACCAAGCATCATGATATCGACACAGAGTCCACCTCCCACCGGAGTCCTGCACTCTGTCCCGCTGTCCGCCTGTCAAGTGCAGTTTGATCCGGCATGAATGATGGAGCCCGGTCTCTGTGAAGATGTGGACTCAACAGTCACTGACCTGTGGCTGCTTTCATCCATCTTATTTTTCTCTGATCGGACATCAGACAGCCAGGAGCATGCTGGGTAGTGTAGCAGCCTTAGGTTCTATAGCTGGGTTAGCTTAGCTTCCAACTCGGCTCTGCTCCCTCTCCTCCCTCTCCTTCCTCTCCTCCCTGGGGCAGTTCGGTGGCGTTTGATCCGGCATGTAGCGAAATGAATGGGAGGTACCGGCCAAAGCATGTACACGCGCCATTGCCATAGGAACAATCATGACGACCTCCTTCTTAGGTTGCCGCCACGACAAGCACAGATGACCCTCACACTGCACCTACACTCGGATACCACGCTCCCAGCCTCCCTTCGGGATGCACGGAAGATTCTAACGGAGGTGGGAGTTGAAGACCTCCCGGACAGGAGCCCACAGGGTAGCGGCTCCATGTAGACTTATTAGCCTGAGCCCCGAGCACCAACGAGCTCCCCTCCCAGGTCTAGCTCCAGTAGGTACGAATCAATCATAAATAATATGAAAACGGCCGTAAACAATTGTAGGATTTTTAAGGTGCTCCAATAATTTAAGCTCAAATAAAGTGAAAACACTGCTAAGGTCTAAGTGTGCGAATATCTCTTCTAACACAAAGGTGCTCAAATGTCTGCCTAAATGGCGGAGGAACTCACTAAATGCCGCTCTGGGCATCAATGTTGACTAAATCTCATTGGACCACAAATGTTGAAGCCTGAGGTAGAGACAAAAACAATTATTTTCCTGGTGATACACTCATAGCGTTTTGTTGGGTCTTTTAATTGAAAATGCACACAAAGATAAGACCACATGAATATAGAAGCTTGTTTGAAACCAATTTTCCAGACATGAAGGGAAGTGTTGTTGTTGTTGCTGCTGCTGCTTCACTCCAGATGTCTGGAAGGTTGATGGTGGTCATGGGCGTGATTATAACTGAGTGATTAAAGCTGAGCTTTAGTCCTCTGTTGCACAATAACCAAGCTAACAGATGGATCAGTCATTTCCTTACACCGTGTATAATCATCTCAGGTGTATTAATAATGTGTGTTGTCCAAAGAGCTCAGTTACTTTAAACACTATAAATACTTTCCACAAGTGTTTTGCTGATGTGGACCAGCACTGATTGCTTGGACCAGTGCTCTTCATGCTGAGCTGCAGACAATCAGCAATCACGCAAATGTAAGATCTTTTCTCAGGTGCAAGTGAGGAGAGATCAATTTTCAGCGTAGGATGTGCCGTTCCACCAAGCTTCAAAGAGAAAATTAATAAGTGAGCAGTACAATGAAATGGATAGATATGTTTTTCGCTGAAATTGAAAGTTGTGTGTCGAAATAGTTTGTATTGCTCATCACACACACACACACACACACACACACACACACACACACACACACACACACACAATTATAAAACCTTTCAAACAATTACACGTCTGTTTGAACACAGTGACCCAGACATGAGTGGATGCTGCCACTGTCTGACAGCTGCTAATATGTCCTTTTTATTTATGGCTAAAGCGTATAGACCCACTGTAGGATGGTCAATGAGGTTACAGTCATGCTGAAGGTGGCGTTAAATAAACGGCCTGTTATGGCAATCCAAATTAAAAGCTACCAATAAATGCTGAATTCATAAGATAACTTTTTTGGTTTGTGGCGAGTCTCAGATTTCTTCATTTACATAATTTACCATGTAATAGACTTTGCAGATACAGCGCATGTTTTGGCTGCATTTTCAGCTTTTGCATCATGATGGATGCGTGCCATTATGAGTGTGATTAGAGGTCAGATACAAAAATGTAAATCAGAAAATCTAAATAGCAGCAGCTATTTTTGCCTTTCACACAAACTGCACCATCTACTTTCAAAGCCCTGTATGTGGAAAAGAAAATGATTGATTGGAAATGATGCTGTGATGCTGCCACTAGGACTACTTTGTTGTTGAATCATTAGGCACTGAGACATTTGCTGCATCAAGACCGTCTGGTCAAAACTCATGTTTATTTTCCCCTTTTATATTCAAAACACATAAAAGATGGTGAGATGAAATAAATGTCCTTGGCCAATTTGAAAAAAAAAAAAAAATGAGTGAAAATTTCATATTTCAGTGGAATGAATTAAAGACTTTAAAGGGACCTAGCAGCTGCTCACTGAGGCTTGGTAACCATAATTAGGATTGGCACTTTCAAGCATGCTTTTAGTGACCAGGGAGTCCAGACAAGGCTTTCTCAGTTTGGGGTTTGAGGCTACACCAAAGAAAAAGGTCATTCACAATCAAGGTCTCAAGGGGAGCTTTTTAAAGGCCCTTTCTCCTTCCAAATCAATCACAATTTTGCAGGCAAGTCTTCAAACACTGTTAGGGAGTGCAATGACCTATTGCCATCTGTAGCCTCTGCATTGAAGTGAGGTCATTTGTAAACTATTGTAGCATTAAAATGGTATCGTCACCATTTGTGTTCATGGTTAATTGATCAACAACTTTGGGAATGGCAGAGCTTTTAAAAGTACTTTCAGGTAGTCTTGTTTTCAAGTCTGCAGCACACACACACACACACATGAGTTTTCCTTCAACAAAACGTTGACTCTCTGATTTGTTTAAGGATAAAGAAACTGACTAACCCTGACAGTCCAGAACTGTTCTTGTTCCGATCTGCACTCATGAATGTGAATGTGATGAGAACGGACATTTAACCTCAAATGTATTATTTGAGGAAACCCATCACTTAAGGCCCAGATGTTTGAAATCATTTACATTTGAAAGGCTTGGGTGAAATCGACATGCAGGGTCATTTTCAGCAGGGATAAGAACACTGAATCTCACACGAGTCTGCCCGCCCTATATGCAGGTGGTGACAATCCAGTGACAATCCAACGTTTCTCTGGCCTTAATCCTAATGCTCTTCCTGCTGCGCTTTATGTAACTGAAATGTGAAACATTGTACATGGAGCTTGGGCCCGGCTGGAGTAATATATATACATATATATATCCATATCGCCAGCGATGGCATGCTAGAGCCGGTGTCTTTCTGGAGCAGCACAGTGGATTAAGAGTTGGACGGTTTTTTACAATGATCTCCTCAACTCTGACACAATCCCCATCCTGTGGCCCTGGCACACACACAGCCGGCTGAACACGATTGTGCTTAAAAGAGAAATGTATCTTGAAATTTTATTTGGACAGTTGCATTTGTCAGGGTTTATTGCCTCGTCCTACGTAGCGGGAAATGTGTAATGTTATTGTCAGACGGCACCTATTGAAGGAGTTCTGTATAAAGAGGCAGATAAGGCAGCAGACAGAGAACGGCATTTTTGTCATTCCTTACTTTATAAAACGTTGATACTTGAGATTACTGTTTGGTGCCTTATCAATTAGGCTATTCGGTAGTCATTATTTATATAATATCACATATCTCATCATCTTAAACCATTAGTCTGAAAGGATTTGCTGAAATTATAAGTCGATTAATTGATTAGTCAATCGACAGCAATCATATCTATGATTATTGGATTTTAAAAGGTTAGTGAGGTAAAGGAGTTGCACCCTTAAATGTAACGCACACAAGACTATCAGGTTTCCACACGTTAAACTCGTGCTACTTTCAGGTGCAACTTGGTACTGAAAGTAATTACTATAGAGACAAACATGACAAGGAAATCCCTTTTGCACGGCTGATGATTATGTTTTAGCAAATGAAACATTGTTAGTCTTACAATATATAAAGTGCAGTTTTCACATGAGAGGAGTGGATGATGTTGATGTTAATCCACAGCAGCCTCCCAGGCTTTCTTCTCTTACACTGCGCTATTAAAAAAAAAGGGACAATCAACTCTAACCTCAGAGGTTAGCTTTGTCTCACGCTGTCAGTGTTTTGTACTAGTCAACGGTTAAAGCAAGGTTGGATCATTACAGACTGACCACCAGATGTTACGGTAAAAAGAATCTTTGGTCCAATCAAGTGGCAGAAGAATTTCATAGGACTTCAAAGTCGCAGACGTGATGGGATTAATGAAACCTCCACGTCTTCTGTTAGAAAACCAAAATGTTTCACAAACATCCACAGAACGGAAAAGTCAGTCCAGAAACTAATCAGTAAAAAGAAACATGTAGAGAAGCAAACATAATGCATTTAGAGGGTAACGTATTGGGGTTTTAATGGAAGACCGCCTTTCATAGCAACAGTGTTTTGGCAGCCTGAACAGAAAAACTTCTTCACAGTAAATTACATTATGTTTTGAGGCTTCGCTATATGATACTATTAATCACAAGCTGACGGGGACGCGTTTAAGTTTGAGTTTATCGAAGGTGATTGTTGTCTAGAGCAGTGAATTAAAAAAAAAGATTGGAAACATGACTTTGTGAGGTGAATGAGTGCAGCGGTTCATCCGGTGAATTACTGTCGCAAAGGAGACGGGAGAAACAGATGGCATGGTATGTTTTTAAATGTCTGCCAAGATAATGAATTACTGGATATGTTAAGTCCTTCATACGGTTAGCTGTGAAGCTGGTCTATAATGAACCGGAGGTGAGGCGCGTCTACCTCGCCGAATCCTTCCATACGGCATTGTGTCAGCTGGTGAAATGTAGGCCATGTAAAAAGGGTGAAGTCAGTAAAGGTCAAGCTTTTCTCCGTATGAGATTAAAATCCTGTCGACTCCAGCAGGCCCCTTAGTAGCATTATGTGGTCGAAGTAACATAGAAAATTGGGCCACATTATGCAACTGTCAGAATTCAGTTGTGGTAACCTTCACACGCTATAATGGAGGTGAATAACTAAGCTGAGAGAAGTAACTCTATCAATAGTTGCTCCGATATTACCTCGGTGCGATCCGACTCTCACACCACCACTGTTTCTTCTCTTCCTCCAGGCGGCATCTTTGAGACGCTTGAGAATGAGCCAATTAGTGTTGAAGAACTGGCCTTTAAATTTGCTGTTACCAACATAAACAGGAACCGGACCTTAATGCCAAACACCACATTGACCTATGACATCCAGAGAATAAACCTATTTGACAGTTTTGAGGCCTCAAGAAGAGGTAAGAGTGATCCCATTTCATTATGAAAGCTTTTTGTGCTGAATAATCAATTAATGAGATTATTTATTATGACACAAGTGTCTCTCCTGGTGGTCATTTGTTATTTTTCTCTTTCCGTTTCATTACTTCAGCCTGCGACCAGCTGGCTTTGGGCGTTGGGGCAGTGTTTGGCCCCTCTCACAGCTCATCCGTCAGTGCGGTGCAGTCTATTTGTAACGCCCTGGAAGTCCCTCACATCCAGACGCGCTGGAAACACCCCTCAGTGGACAACAAAGACAGCTTCTACATCAACCTCTACCCGGAATACACCTCCATCAGCCGAGCTGTGCTGGACATAGTGCAGTACTACAAGTGGAAGACGGTCACTGTTGTCTACGAGGATGCAACTGGTGAGTGAAACCAGTAAAGCACTAACACACTTCGGCAACCGAATATGTCAGCATTGATAAAAACATAGCAGGAAGCAAACTCATAATATCATACGTGTTTACGAAACTGACGGCCATGTGAGTGTATTTACACAAATCTGGATATTGGATGTTATTTTATGTGCATGTGTGAATACTGTGTATGTTTTCCTATAGAGCCGATTGTGTGACGAAGTATTGCATAGTAGTGTGGAACCTGAGTGTCTGTTGGTGGTCGGCAGGACGGACCTCCACTGTTTTTAATGTTAAGCTAAGTAATGAGAAGCAATGTGCAGGAGTTGCAGCAAGTAGTAGGTGTTGTTGTTGATTGTACATTCAGGAATCTGACTTATTATAATAATAATAAGAGCTTCAACACGTCTTCGCCACAAAATCTCCTGGGAGCTGTAGTTGTTGAATGCCAACAATAATATAGTGTATTATATAAATTTGAACGTGTACATTTTTACTAATCGGCATTACTCATTTATCTTAAAATACAACCAGAGAACCCCAATGTAACAAAAGCTTTTCAGAAAGAACAATGATGTTAAATCAAAGCTAGAGGAAACAGAGTCGAGCCTCGAGAGGCGGCAAGACTTTGTCTCTCTTCAAATATCACGATGTTTTGAAATAAAAAATGTACTCTATTCATTCATCAATGCTCCGCCAAAGGGTTTTAATCAACACGGTTTCTGTGCAAGGTCATCAGAAATCATGAAATAAAAGGGACGCTGTAAAAATGTTCTTTTGGTATTTCTATTGTAAAGCTAAGAGGTTATTTAAACGGGAATTTTTCACTATGCTCAATAATCTTTTGGATTAATTGATGAATGGCTTCATGGCAAATATTGCATTCAGATTTTTTTTTTTTTTTTTTTTTTTTTTTTTAATAATTATGATTTTTGCAGCCTGCTTACACCCATAAATGATGTTCATTGTATAACGTTATAATTGACCATGCAAACCCAAAAGGCTGCATAGAAACCTGTAAAAACCATCATCCCACATCACACTGTTGTGTAAGATCAGCTTGCTTATCACTGACAGCTGCAGCCTATCACAACTACAACACCTTTAACAGCTCCACTCACAGAATCTAAGCACACAACAGACTGTCACACCAACGTGAGCACCAAGGATGCAGCAACATTACATTAGAATGTTAACTTGCTATGCTAATGTGCGTTGAATCATCTTTGCAACAAGCCGAATTAGTATTCAGTCTCCAAACTGTAGCACAGGCAGGATGTAATGGAGCACATGTCTTACCTTTGAAAGAGCTTCTTCTTTGACTTTGTGTTTGTAGATCCTCTCTGCAGGCCACACTCACTGCAGCGCATGTTTTGAAGGTGTTCACTCCAGTCTCAAATCCGGTTACATGTTGTGATTATAATGTCACATAACTAATATTCTCACTGTGTGCGTGTTGGCTAGGACGCAATGCAACAAGTCATTTGGAGAGGATAAGAACGTGGTGCTATATTGTAGTCCTGCTGATGAAAACAATTCATGTTTCATTGCACCTTCAAGTCCCGCGCCATTGCTATCTGCATGGAGCAGCGGCTGCGAATGCTGGCTTCTTCCTTTCCTTAAATAACCGTAAATAGATGTCATTCACTAGCTTGGCAATTTAGCTAGCTTCCTTTATTGCTGATGATTAGTGTCATTTGCTAGAGATGTTTAGCGCGACAAACATACTCCACACCATTGAGACCTTTCAAACGAGGCCCTGAGTGCAACATACGTAGTAGTTCGTATCTACGCCTGTCTCATTTGAACGTTTTATTTTGAAAGCCGGAAGTTTGGGTATCTATCATGTCCACAATATCGTCAAATGACGAATGTAATATATTGCAATTCCTCACTGTGGCTACTGGAGGGCAGTGAACTCTAATGATACATATACATATGATATATATATATATATATATTTTTTTTTTTTTTAACAAGTAAATCAAGGAACTTTTAATAAATCAAAACATTAAGACGTTTATGTTATACAATTTACATATTGAGATATAATGTTTGAATATACTGTTGCATTTTACATTTTTAAGATTTCAAACTTCTGTGATATTATAAAGTTCACTTCTGTTGCCAAGCTAACATCCTTGATTAAAGGCATGTAGCTGTCTTAACGCTAGGACCTAGCGACTAGGTGGACATGGCGACTGACCTTTAGAAATAACTGTTTGTCGCCCTCCTGTGGCCACAATGAGTAATTGCACTGTAAAATTCGTTAAGCTAGCATTAATAGTAAGATGACAGTTTATGCTAGCACTTCCGTTAAATGTTTTCAAAATAAAGTCAGACAAATTGACGGAATCAGAAACGACAGACAATAATATTCTTTAATTATTCTCAACAGTTGACTGTACAAAATTACAGCTACACATTCTTCAGTGGGGTTCGTATTCCGTAGACCAAATGTAATGTTGCACCAATAAGGTTTTTCCCTTAAACTGATTAACTTCTTACAGAAGAAAACGGTACGGTTGACAAGTCTGCCCTCTAGTGGTCGTACGGTGTAGATGTAGACTCAGGAGCATGCTAACACTTCCGGTGAAGACTTGAAATACAGGCTTCTGGTTTGGTGGAGTGTTTACTGGATGGCGTGCTGCATTTTTTTGTGGAACGATAATAGATTTTTATAAAATGTAGCCTTGCATTTGTTGATATATTTGATGAATCCTGTATGTGACAACACAGGACTCAACAATAAAACTCGGCAAACTGTTTTTGCCGGGATACTTGGTGGACCTGATGATAGTTGAGTGTAATCGAGAGTGCTTACTGCCCTCTTGTGTGTCACAGTGAAGAACTGCGATATTAAATTAGGCAAATTAGCGTCAATGTAGGAAAAAAAAAAGTGTTCTACCATTTCCGGTTAAGACTTTCAAAATATAGTGACTAACCGGAAGCATTCAAAATAAATGTACTAACCGAAATAATTCTGAAATATTTATGTTAATTGTTGTGTTCAATGTTAGAGACTTAAACCCTCTATCCCCTTAAGTTATTTGTTGCTAAGAAAAAGTGTTTATCAGATGAACAATGGAAATAGCAACTCATGGGAGTGCGGGTGAGATGGCTAGCAAATGTACTAAGGCTCGATTAAATTCAGCAGGGTTTTTGTGAGGTTTTATGTCCATATTCTCAGATAAATTGTGTCATATTGATAGAAACTGTCATACTGATGAAGTGCCTCTACATATATGATTATACAACAATGATAAACCTGTTCTCATCCCTGCTGATCATGTATTAATTACACAGCCTTTCTTCTGCCACACCATAAATAACCTTTTTATTTGGAGTAAAATGTCCCCAGAGGGTGGGTTTGTTGTAGATGTTTTTGTTGAGCCTAATAATGGCCTTCTTGGCTTTTAATTTAAGGACTGATTCGTTTGCAAGAGTTGATCAAAGCTCCATCCAGATACAGCATTAAAATCAAGATCCGCCAGCTGCCAACAGGAAGTAAAGATGCCCGTCCTCTGTTGAAAGAGATGAAGAAGGGGAAGGAGTTCTACGTCATCTTTGACAGCTCTTACCAAACATCAGCCGATGTTCTCAAGCAGGTGAATAACAAACATCTACCAGTGTGCGGTCTACACTAGGCAGAATTCATTGCCCTGAGGATTTAATTCATAACTTGACACCCAAGAAATCCAATTTGAATGTTTCAGTGCAGAGTAGTCTGTATTATTTTGGTGTGTCTGCATTGCTTTTGGTTTTATATTCACTTGTGCAAGATTAGTCTCATTCTATCCCCTTCAAAAATCCCATGATCATTGCCAAATCCAAGCAGAGCCTTTTTTTTTGAGCCAGACATACAAATTAAGAAAAGGAAGATTGATTGAAAACACTACGCTAACATGAGCAACTCACTTGGATACTTGTCAATGCAGACCATACAAACAATACTAAATGAGGCAATTTAGAAAATAGGTGGTTTGTAATTTGCAAGAGTCTCCTGGTAACAGATGTGGTTGGATCATGTTAGGGAAAGAAGAGATTATTTATACTGGCTGCCTGGAGAGAAATATTAATGTATAGCCTGTTATTCTGTCTAGATCTTGTCCATGGGGATGATGACTGAATATTACCACTTCTTCTTCACCACACTGGTAAGAATACTGTTATTGGCCACATTTCGGAAATGTCTGCATCTGAAGAACACAAAGATTGTTTTCTTTAATACATGTGCACAGGACCTTTGACTCATGAGTTTCTCCCTGAAACAGGAATGACAAACCTAATGGATATGGACAATATGTACATATGTACATTATGCACATATTAACACTGTTCCATTGTATAGAGTGTCCTTCTATCCTACGCATGCTTAGACCTGCATATTCACCCAGTGATTCTGTTATGCAAAGATCATGCAGATGAACTCAAACGGCCGTGGTTTGTTTGATAAAAAGATTGCTGGATGTTTTCAGTGCTCCTGATGTAATTCCGTGGTAAATTGTTAAATAACTCACATCTACTTTTTGGGTAATTTTTAAGAATCACCATAATTCTACACTGATGATGTTGTACTTCTACAGGACCTGTTCTCCCTCGATCTGGAGCCGTACCGCTACAGTGGGGTCAACATGACGGGGTTCAGACTGCTCAACATAGACAGTCCACAGGTGGCCTCGGTGGTAGAGAGGTGGGCCATGGAGCGACTGCAGGCTCCCTCCAAAGCAGAGACTGGAATGATGGAGGGGATGATGACAGTGAGTTCTTAGTGGGGACTCCCATCTAAACTGTGTCCTCTGATGGTATTGAGATTGTTTATACAGCCTACTGTAAGCAACATGCTCAAAAGGTCAAAGAAGGTCCGTTAATTCTATGAAAAGCTAAACATGAAATGGAAAATATATGGAGAGTCTGAGCTTGTCAGCTGAGCAAGGTTGGAAACAATCTGTTTGTCATCAGCCAAGTTGATTTCCGCACCAAAAACTATGCTCTAATATCAAATAAGGTAATTCTCAACATCCAGACATAATCACTGGGAGATTAAACACGTAGCCTTCTTTGGGAAGCTGCTCACGACCTTTACAAAGGCTTAATCTGAGCCCCTCATCACCCACACGTGAGTCAGAATGCAGCAGTCCACCATGTTTATTGCGTGTACAATCAGAAATGTATTTTGTGCTCACTGTGGCCGGTTGTGTCTCCTGTTTGATTGCTTTCCGTGCAGTTTGCAAAACTGGCCCTGCTTTGAGGATCCATATGGTGCTGTGCATGTATACATCAACAGTCCTCATGTGATAAGTGCATAACTGGATCCCCGCTGATGGATGCTGACGGCCACGTTTCTCTTTCAGACGGAAGCTGCTCTGATGTACGATGCCGTCTACATGGTGGCTGCTGCCTCGCAACGGGCCTCCCAAATCACCGTCAGCTCCCTTCAATGCCACCGACATAAACCCTGGCGCTTTGGATCACGCTTCATGAGTATGCTCAAAGACGTGAGTTTGGTTTATGAATGTGTGACACCCGCCCCTCTTCTTCCATCCATCCATCCATCCGTTTCACAGCCTGCTACCTTTAATTCATTTCCCTGGCTGCAGGAGCAGAAACCATAGAGTTAGGAGATCTGATGTCACGAACAAGGAACGTGTGTGTGAAGATTATATTTTAAATAATTTTTCTCAGGAGATAGGAATCGATGTCATGCTCTACATGTTGGGGGTTTCTTAGATAAGCGGGTTTTTAGAATGCTACTGATGAGAGCTGAGATCTGTAACCTTTTACATAGGGTACTCAATGAAAACAGGCTTAGATAATAAGATAATGATTCTACTCATTCTAAAATATATTTGTTCTGGATTCTCATAGTTTGAAGTTTGAAGGATGCCATAGTAAATATATCCTGTAGTAAGTTAAACTCAAATTGAAAAATATCTGAATTTGAATTTAATAGCCTCTCTTGTTATGTTATACTTTCTAATTCGATGTTTCTTTGACACATGAGCTTTTCAATTGCAAGTGCGGACAGATTAATGAAGCGCACAGACAATGCCAAAGAGTCCAGACAGCAGGGTGTGAGTAAATGAAGTGTTCAGCTGTAAAGCCTTAGCAGATATTGACTGTCGTTAGACTTGTGATCCGTGTTTTTACATGAACGAAATGTGAGGCAGATGTGTGGCAGGTGGAGCTCGGGTGACTGGGGGAAGGTGACAGACTTGCAGGGTCTGAAATGACAGGAGATGTTAGGGCAGGACAACGGGGTAAATATTGAAACCATAACTTTCTACCTAGTCTATCACAGTAAGCATCTTGTCTGTGCTTATTTTATTAGTTATCATTACTTGGTAATACTGTTGAGAGCTAGCATACTTGACAAGTGTCATTTTTTGTACTCCAGAGACTCACATGTTCAACGTATCCACAGACATCTCACCACCAACAATGTCTTTCAATGACAAAATGCTGACTTTGTTTTCTATGTTCATGAGAGTCTTATTTGTAGGGATCATATAGTGCTCATTTAACCCAGCAACCCAACGTTGTGCCAAAGTTTGACTTGGCGTTAACATTTTCTTAAATTTGTGTATTTATTATATAAAATGAGTTTTCCATGATTCTCCTTCTTATTCCTGTTACAGTGTGGTTGGCAGGTATGATTGATTGAAGTCTGCACTATATTACCACACAATTATAATGTAACTTTGACAACAATCAAATCAGACATGACGTTCACTGTGGTGGATCACTTACAGAAAGTCATAGTCAGGTCTCTGCAAGGTGAACTTGACACTGTACAGATACTAGTGGCTGCCTGGATGGTAGGAAATACATAACAAAATCTGTGATTAGCTTTGGAAAATAATCAGCAGGAGCATAGTTTACAGAATTTCAGTTAAATTGGTTAAAACATGCAAACTACTGATATGGTCCTTTCAGATTGTAATTTATAACTATGTTATCTGATGTGCCCTTGAGCAAGTCATTGAATTGAGGGGTGCTGCTCTGTGACTCACCCTGCACTCTGCTTGCGTCGGGGAGGGAAGGCAAAAAGACTCTCTCCCCTGCAGGAATCAAGGCTGTGTCACGTGTTTCATACTAATAGTTCAGCTTTGTGCATTTGGACTATTTTCCTAAATCTACCAATGAACATGCAGAGCATGTTTGTTTGTGAAGGTGGAGTATATAGGCCTGCGGGATGATAAAAAAAAAAAAAAGTTTTTCTCATAATGGCGCTGATGGTCCGTGCAGTATATTCATGGATAATCAGTGAGGTTTCAGCAGTGTGTTGAAACTCATTCTCATCCTTTTTATCATCTGGATTCTCCAATCTGAGAAGATCCATGTCATCACTACATGTACAGTAATGACACCAACACATGGTCAAGACAGAGACACTTTTGATTGGTGAGGATTTAAAAAGAGACTTAATGACATGAATAAATCTGGACTTAGGGTTAAGTAGGCCTCACAGATGTGTGCGATAAGACTGTGTGAAGCGGTCTAATCAAAGATCAACTTCACCAAATGATACCCTGTAACCTTCTATAGATACAAAAGATCTTTGCATTAGAAATGGATGTCAGTAACTTAACAAAAGAGAAACATTTCTCGTGATGGCATCAAGTTTAATCTTATGTCTTATGTTTGTGTGTGTGCATTGCCACAACATAATATTGCACATATTAATGGCTCAGGATGCATTTGTTTTGGTTCCAGTAGATTAAATATAATTATTTTCAGATACAAACTGACTGATGTAAGTTTCTGTTTAAAGGCTGAAAGAACAGGATGATGAAACATAAGGCTCAGCGTCGTTCGGCATCTCTTAATACACCTGTAATTGATTTCTAACAAAAAAATCCTTCAGGCTGATATAGCGAGAGAGTAGAATGAATTTGGAGTATTTTGTAGAATCTAAGGAATGGTGTAGCAGGACACTTACCCAGATTATTAGTAAATATTACAATAAGCGAGGGACAGTTCACCCAAAGACCCAATAACATTTTTCCCCCCTTACCTCAGAAGTCATTTATTCATTCAGAGAGTTTCGGTATGATTTGTATTGAAGCGTTGTCAGTACCATGTGTTCAATGGCATTTGGTTTGTGTAACTCCAAGTGCCCCCAATAATGTCTGGTTCTGAGAGCACACACACACACACACACACACACACACACACACACACACACACAGTGAGCTGCACTAGCGGGAGCCTCAACACAAGTCCTTTAAAGATAAACAAGTGAGACAGCTCTACTCCCACATACAGGCTTTATTTCCCAAACGTATTTGGCTATTATTATCTGCTGCTATTCTTTTGAAAAACCTAACAGCTATGTCCATTTTCAAACATAACATTATTACTGTTACGCTTGCTCTCAATAATGTCGTGTTGTAATCAATTTCTCCTAGAACTACTTTCTTCTTTAAAACATCAACCGACTGTCTTATGTTTGTGCAGAAAAAAAGGAAACAGGTTGTAGATTATTAATCATAAGTATCCAGTTTGTCAGTGATTATATGTAAATGAGGGAGCAGCAGCATGTTTTTGTTTTCATCAATATGTGATTAGATTATTTCTCATTTAGATGCAATGCAACAGTCTTTAATGGGAACATTGGAAGGTTTGATGTATATAGACTTTGTGTTATGGGGTGAAATGCTTTTTTAATTCAATTTTCACTGTGATTCACAGCCAGACAAAAATTACATCTTGAAATGCCATGGGCTGGGCAAATATACAGAAGGTGTACTGATTTCTTCCCTCAGCTGCCTGCATCAGTGCAAATTAGAGATGCAGCTCATTTCTCTGAGCCCTCTGTAACAGAGATTTAACCTGACTGTTATTCAGCTGAGCTCACTTCATTATAAACTGCATTCAAATATCTCTGAGCTCTGCTGCCCACCCGCTGCTCTCCCCTCAGACAGAGGCCATGCCTGCCTGCTTTATTTACATCACTGTCCAGCATGTTGTCTACTCAGAGATACTTAATATGTCCATTGAGGATCCAGCCAATGCAAAAATGTCCATTAAGATGCAGTTAGCCTCTGTCAATGTTCTTCGCTTATTGTAGCACTCATCAATTATTCATTTTTTGTAAACTGTTTTCATTTTTCCAGGCTTCTACTTGACTTTGCATTTACGTCTATGACAATAAATAAAACTGAGGGGATTCATTGGTTTTGTTTTCTGCGCTGTCTTTGCCACAGGCACAATGGAACGGCTTGACGGGACAAATAATTATAAACAAGACAGACGGCCTGCGGAAAGAATTTGATTTAGATGTCATCAGCCTAAAGGAAGATGGCTTGGAGAAGGTGAACTCTTTGACCCATGTCTATATTGTCAGTACATGCTGTTGTTGTAGACATCCAAGCAGAGCTGAACAGAGTAGGGGAAACAAACAAACAGAGCGACTGGTATTCACTGTAAACTCAGTTGCAGAGAGATGACTCGTCTGTGGAACAGTATACAGTGTTTTGACATCTAGTGCACTAATTATACCCCAAAAAGGAGCTTTTTCAACTGTTTTGACACAGCTCTTGTAAATAGTTGTAGCTGTCATTTTAAGGTCAAAAGTTTGTGGATGTTCCTTTGAAAACTTTGACAATGCTGCTCTTGATTTTGTCAGGTCATAAACAGGCCTTTGCACCGCAAAGAAATTGAACTTAAGACAACACAGCTGAAAATAAAGATTGAAATTAAACTGAAATAAGAGCTGTGACCAGAGGAGTTATTATTTTTTTAAGCTAAAATTCACCATCATTGTTTACTGTTTTTCCCTTTAAGTTCAGAGCTCTGTAATTAAAATGCTTTTTCTTTATTATTTCTGCAAGACAATCGCGGGCAACAACCGCCTGAATAAAGTGTGGAAAAAGGTCTGTACTTTAGCTGCCTTAGCAGACTAAAGAAATATCGACACTATTTACTCTCCTTGCTGTCCTCTGTGATGTCTCCCTTTTAAAAAAAAGACACGTTTTAGATAGTGGTGGGACATAGAATTTCAAGTTTTATATTTGTCTATATCCTTTTCCTTTTTTCCCTACCCCACTCTCAAACCTCTGTTTGTTCTTCCACTGTTATTTGTCTGCTACTTAGTACTTGATTCTTTTCCCTTCTTTGCATTCCTTGTAATATAATGTGAAGGTGACTTGGGCAATTATGGATTTTTGAGTGTGTTTATTTGAATATCTTATCCCTCACAGATTGGCGTGTGGAACTCCCAAACAGGCCTTAATTTAACAGAAAACAACAAGGACTCATCCACAAATGTGACTGACTCAATGGCCAACAGGACCCTCATTGTCACAACTATTCTGGTATGAACTAAAGTAATTATAAGGCAGCATTTGATCAGGAATGTGCTGATGAAACTAATGAAGTCTGTTATGCACCTTGTTCCAGGAAAATCCCTATGTCATGTATAAGAAATCTGATAAGCCCCTGTATGGAAATGATCGCTTTGAGGGCTACTGCCTGGACCTGCTCAAAGAGCTCTCCAACATTTTGGGCTTCTCCTATGAGGTAAAGCTGGTGTCCGATGGCAAATATGGAGCTCAGAATGACAAGGGGGAGTGGAACGGCATGGTGCGAGAACTCATTGACCATGTGAGTACCAAATCACTGCTATGTGTTAGGGAATATCCGAGCGATCAGCGGTATCATCTGTCTTTAACTGATGTTTTTCTTCTGTATCAGGTGGCTGACCTCGCTGTGGCCCCTCTCACTATCACATATGTGAGGGAAAAGGTGATAGATTTCTCCAAGCCCTTCATGACACTGGGGATCAGCATCCTCTACCACAAACCCAATGGCACCAATCCAGGAGTGTTCTCCTTCCTCAACCCACTGTCTCCTGATATCTGGATGTATGTGCTACTGGCCTGCCTCGGTGTCAGCTGCGTGCTGTTTGTTATTGCCAGGTAAAAGAAGAACGCAATTTTTTACAAATGTGACTAACAATTAGTGTGTGTATAAAAAGCCTATCTATTACTTCAGATATAATTAAGTTTCTATGTTTATTGAATTTGTTTGCACTTTAGGCAACACTGTTATCCAAAAACAACATTTCACTTTGGTTGAACATTCTTACTTCCTGGATGCAATAGGCCATTTGAATTAATCTACAGTCAACCATCCAGTTTGGCTACAACAAGTACCAAATGTTTCGTTGCACACTGCTGCAGTAACTCACCACAGTAATGTCTCTGTGTCCTCGGTCAGAATTGATTCAGAATGATTTTTGCTGGTTTCCATTGTGTCGTTACGATGATTTGTAAAAATAGAGTTAATGCAGGTAGAGACGAGTAAACATCAGCTGTTGACACAGGCCTACATTTTGTGTCATTATCAAGGGATGGTGTTTTATTTACATCAATAATTGTGAATTCTTTACCTTCAGGTTCACTCCTTATGAGTGGTACAACCCTCACCCCTGCAACCCAGACTCAGATGTGGTCGAAAACAACTTCACTCTAATAAACAGTGTCTGGTTTGGAGTTGGAGCACTTATGCAGCAAGGTATTGGCCCACTATACTGCAATTTTTATAGTGTTATGTCATCATGCTGTGTTCATACCTTTGGTAGAGCACCCTCAACCATCACTTTCATGTTTGTGGTGTGCCTGGAAAAAAAACAAGATTGTCAGTGTCATGGCTATTTTTTTTTATACATAACGTATTGCTATTGTCTGGTCATGTGTTTGTTTGTAGAGTTCATAATGTACCTTGCATTGTTATCTTACAGGATCTGAACTGATGCCTAAAGCCCTCTCTACAAGGATAGTCGGTGGAATATGGTGGTTCTTTACATTGATCATAATCTCCTCTTACACTGCCAACTTGGCTGCCTTCCTCACTGTGGAGAGAATGGATTCACCAATCGACTCTGCAGATGACTTGGCCAAGCAAACCAAAATAGAGTATGGTGCTGTAAGAGACGGCTCCACCATGACCTTTTTTAAGGTAATCTCCTTTTCACTGAACAGTAGGTAAAGTAACTGTCCAGCAATGGGGGAGAGATGCAAACAAGAACATCAGTTTTGATTTTGATAAACCTGACGTTTTAGCCTCGAGGCATCAGTCCTCAGTCATTACAGTAACATGGGTTGGGTTAAAGGTTAGTGTCTTTGAAATGTCCTCATACATGCAGAGTTATAAAAGCCTATGGCCAATTTTTCCACAAAAGATTCAAGGATTTATTGTTTTGTTCGTAGCACAACGAGTTTATCTGAATGTACAGAGCAAATGAAATGTACTTGGACAAATTTGCACACACTTGTCACATCCCATCTCCTGCCATGCATCAGGATGATTGCTCCAGTCAGCAGATAGTCTTCTTTCATTTGAAATATTAGAAACAAGCTTCAACCACTGACCATGTATCATTATCATCTGTTTTGTGTAAATCTCTGTGTTTTTGTTTGTTGTTTGTTGTGCATTGTTTTAAACTTCCATTAATCCTGATTCAACAGAAATCTAAGATCTCAACTTATGAGAAAATGTGGGCATTCATGAGCAGTAGAAAAAACACGGCTTTGGTGAAAAACAACCGGGAAGGGATTCAGAGGGTTCTCACCACAGACTACGCTCTTCTGATGGAATCAACCAGCATTGAGTACATCAGCCAGCGTAACTGCAATCTCACACAGATTGGAGGCTTGATAGACTCAAAGGGCTATGGAGTGGGAACCCCGATTGGTAAGAGAGATGAATAACAAACTTTGTGACGAGGTTATGACGCTGGTAATGGCAGTAATAATGTTTTTTATCCTGCTGTAGGCTCCCCTTACAGAGACAAGATCACCATCGCCATCTTGCAGCTTCAGGAGGAAGGAAAGCTGCACATGATGAAGGAGAAATGGTGGAGAGGGAATGGCTGCCCAGAGGAGGACAGCAAAGAGGCCAGTGCTCTGGGTGTGGAGAACATAGGGGGAATCTTTATTGTCCTGGCAGCTGGACTAGTCCTCTCAGTTTTTGTAGCAATCGGAGAGTTTATTTACAAATCCAGAAAAAACTTGGACATTGAGGAGGTGAGTGTCGGTCAGTGTGAATGGCACAACAAGTATTAACACACCAGGGGACTCAATCGAAGACTGTTATGAGCCCTACTACACATTACAGTTGTCATTGTTGTCTTCAGAGGACTACAGTAATCACTGGGCCAACAAAACTTTGATGTCTGAATGTGTTGAATGGCATTGTAACAATGAAAACAGAAACACACAAAGTTTAGAGTGTTTTAGCACATGATCAATTTAGTCTTAATTGGAAGAATACATTTGAAACCCTTTTTATGATGACAGATGGTTGTTGACTTCTGACTTCTTGACACTTGACCTTCTTGGCCTTGCTGTTTTTTTGCAAAAAACTGTATAATTGTTTTGTGTGGAAAAAAAAGTAATTTTAATGCCATGATAATGTGGGTAAGTGATGGTAAGTGTTATCTTTTGAAGCACGTTTGCCACGTTAATTTGAACAACTGCAGTAGGTTTGAGAGTATTCTGTTATAAAATGTTTGCAATTTTCATATTTATAGCGCACAGAAACTTTGACATAACAGTACTTCTTACCGCTTTTGTATGCACTCATGTATTTAAAAAAAATCTTGACTTATTCAAGGGCGGTTGTTTCCACTTTGTTTATGAATGACTGTTCCAACAGAGTTGCATTCAAGTTGCTTGACACTCAGGCCATCAGTTGCTTACTGTCTATACTTTTTTGTTGCTTTTGTATCATATGAAGTTCATAAACATGCATGTGAATGTTTCGTCATGTTGGAATTGTTTCAGAATGACTAAAGTTACGTGAGAACATTACATCCTTTAACTTTTTATTTCTGGTTGTTTTGGTGTTGATTGCTCCCTTTCTCTGCATGCACAACCTTTTCCTTTGCTGGATGGAAGTTATATAATTGTGACAATTGTTATCACAACTCCACGACTTCATTCATGAAGCGTTTGAGTTACATCAAGCTCTTGTAAAACTAGTATGTCTTTCAAATTACGACTGTCCCATTTTGAATATTTGATTGTTTTGATACTTTTGAGGTTTCTTTTTATCATTCGTTTTGGCTGTTTCTGGGCAACAATTTTCACGAGTCATTTCTCAGGTTTGCTTACATATTACACCGTATATCACCATGTTCTTATTTTTGGCATACATAGATGTTGCTTGTAAGTACTTCACTAACTAACCAATTATTATGAATTTGCAAACCTTTATTCACCATTGGTGTAAAGCGGCGCATCGAGCATTTCAAAAACACTATCTAAATTGGTTTGCACAGTAAGGCAAGCTAATCCGAAATGTAGAGAGATGGCCTCTGGATATAATGTTAAATGCCACTGACTCAGCAGTAGCTTATTGCCTCCCTGAATCACCTTTCTCAATGCCTGCTTTCAGCTCTAACCAGATCCATATTCACCTCACTCAGGCTTAGGCTTGCACATAACATCCTCATTATGTAGTGGATTACAGAACATTTTAAACACTCCTAGTTTAAAGGTGTACAGGGCTTGTCGCACAGATTAGAAAATCCTGCCGATGCAATTAATTATTTCTTTCCCCAAATCTGATAGGATTTTAACCTCTGCATTATAGGTTTGGCATCACATGAAGAATGATGTGACATAATTTTAGGTTTGAAATAATTATGCATGTGAATAAGGACAATTGAGTGGGATTCATAAACAACAATTATGATTAATTGGTGCTTACGATTACTTTGATTATTAGATATTTTACAGATTCCTTGCATTGTGCATACAGCATTGTTTTAAAAAAAATGCTAATTTGGAATTGAAAGCCCAAACTTTCAATGAGAATTGCAGCATGCACACTATTACATTGCAATTTTGATCATCTCATTTGTTTCACTGGAGAGCAGATTTTAATATTAAAAAATTGAGGTTGAACTGTTCCTGGACACAGTTTTAGTTTAAGATTTAAATTGAGCTGTTTAACGGAGTTTGAATGAATGTTAACCATCAATCTTTTGAAACACATTCAAGACATTTGACATGAAATCAAAATTCATCTGGTGCAGATTTTAACTATTTAAGTACCACTAGTGTGTAACTACAGCAAATAGTCCTTTGCCAAACAAAACAAACCTTAAGAAAAGAGTCTGCACCTATCAAGGGTATTAAGTTCTTTTTTATTATTTTGATTTTAAGGCTGTTCTTTTCACTGATGTAAATGTATGAATAAAGATGACTCCCATATCCCCGTTTAAAACATTATTTTAAATTGTTCATAAAGCAGAACCTTCAACCACAAGTGCTTCAACTGTGTTGCACATGTGAAATGGTCATCTTTTACATTTATTTGACAACACTTTGTAACTGATGTTCACTCTTCAGGTATTGGTATTGCACTCAAGTGAATCAGCAACTGAGGATGGAATGTGATCTGATCATTTTTGACGAGAGATATTCTTGCTGTACAGATGTCAGTTATGATAAAGGCAAACATTGAAATTTAATTGCATTGCACTCTATCAACACCAGCCCTCATCAAATGCACAAATAACCTACAGTGTGTTCTAAGGATGGTGGCTTCTCTTTAATTCTGGGAATAATTTCTGCACTGCTGAACTGAAAAATTACTCAATGCTCAATCTAACTCTCAAAACAGCAACATTAATTAAAAACCAATGCACTTGTCAGAATTGCAAGCATCACTTTTGCTTTTGCAGTTAGCTCTTGATACTGATAAATTCCAACAATTTCCGCATGGCTGATTAAATAGTCGTAGTCTCATACAGTATGACTTCTTTGACAGATCTTGTACTGAGATGCACTTTTCCCTGTGCTTAGTGTTACAAATGCAATACAGTGAGGACTTCTAAAACAAGAAAGCAAGTGTGAATGTAATCTGTCACAGTATGTACAACCAGCTGTTTGTTAATCTGAGGTTTGCGGAGCAGGGTGCTAGCTAGCTCGGGTCAGAATGCCCTCTGGTTTCTTTCATTTCTCTGGGAGATTACAGTATTATGGTATTCATTTATATAATCCTTTCAATGGGATACATCCCCCTTCTTGTTGCCACCCCTAAAATGAAGTTCATATAGTGACTGCAGCATGTAATCAGTTAAGGTTCCCTCTGAGAACATCTTCTAAGGGTTCTCTAAATGATCTAGGAAGTGTTTGAACAACTGTTAGAGAGAGCTTTTTGTGAACCACTTGAGAACTTTCAGAGAACCTTAAGGGAACGTTCCTTGAAGGTTTTCTACAGGTTCTCAGGAGGAAAAGTTCTCTTAAGGTTATCTGAAGGTTGTGTCCTAGAGAACCCTCCGCTAGCACTTTCTGGGACCGTTCCCTTTAGATACTAAAAATCCTTTCGAGAACTTGTAAGGAATTTTCTTTGAAGGAAATTCAATCTGGAGGAACATAGCCATCTTTGGAAATATTTACAAATCAGACACTCTCTAAAGGGAAAAGTTCACTTTTCTCAACAGAAACAAACATAATAGATCTGAACCTACAACTAACAACAATGCATCATAAAGCATCAAAGTAGTACGTGCAATGTCCCTGGTTTGATTTGGCTATAAAAATATTAGGATGAGAACCCTCAGAGGACATTTCTGAAGGTTCTCGAAAGGTTCTAGGAAAGGTTTGAAAAACCTTTGGAAAATCTTCAGAAAACCTTTAGGGAATATTTCCTGAAGGTTCTCGAAAAGGTTCTCTGAAGGGAATGTCCACTTAAGATACAGTAGCTCAATAGCTTATATGATTTGTGTTGTGTTTCAAGAAGGTCAGGGACCTTATGGATGGATTGATTATACAAGATTTGTGTATTTTTTCTAGGGGTTTGAACCCTGGTACATATACTCCAATACAATGGATTTCCTCTCATTAGTTCTGCATTTAAGAGTTCATGACAGAGGTACCTGCAGTGCCACTATTTCTATTTAGGATGAGATTTTGCAGTAAATAATAGGGAATCTGAAAGCTAATTGACTTATCAGTTGATGTTTACTGAGGAGAACACCAATATTTCCAAAATTCAAAATTTTGGTTTGTATTATTCTGATGTTCCAATAATTTGATTGTGTGCTATTTTTGAACAACTAATATTAGTCTCATAATGGAAGTGGATATGAATAACTTTTTCTGGCAACCACAATGTGCAATCTGTAGCCGTTGCTGCTTGTTGAACTAAACCGACTTGATGACATATATATCTGTGGTCAGTATTAGCCTTCAGGAAATGTCCAGTCAGCTCCATGAGTGCCACACTGAATAGTGTTTGTCCATTTTATTAGCATATATATATTCTCTGCTTTAGCAATTTCAAGCAAGCTAACTTCCAGATGTTTTAATTTCTAATCCTTGTTTTTCCCACTTGCCTTCTGTTTCCTAATCCTTGCTACCCAAGTACTGTGGAGTCAGTCTGTCAGAGGATAATGAGTGGAATTATTGTGAAAAGTAGGTAAAAGGGACATACGTAAACCCATCCATCCATTACCTTTAACCGCTCATCCTTGGGAGAGGGGGGTGGGTCTGGAGCCGATCCCAACTGACATTGGGTGACAGAGGGCCAGTCAATAACAGGGCTAACACATAGAGGCAGACCACCATTCACACGCACAATCACACCTACGGGCAATTTACAGTGAAAAATGAACAGTCTTTGGACTGTCGGAGGTAGAAAACCCACACTAACACGGGGAGAACATGCAAACTCCACACAGAAGGGCCACAGCCGGCCAGCAGGTTCGAGCAGCCTTACATATGTAAATCCTTTATAAAATAGATCACTTATTGTGTGACCAAACAAAAAATATAAAAAAGAACTGGTCATTTTTTTTTACAGTAATCTGAGCCAATTCATACTGACAATGTTTCATTAGGATGAATGAAAAATAATTTCAATAAGGAGGAGCAAAGAAATGACAAAGTGAGAGATCTTCATCTCGATTTTTGATAAAAAAAAAAAAAAAAGGAAATACAAGCTCTGACACAGAAGATATATCAAGACAGATACAGAGTTCAAGGGGGCTTTGCATTAATCTCACGTTGTAATGACAGTTTAAGGTTTTGGTATTCTGATGAATTCCAGGATTGGACTTAAACTGCTTTCATTTTGTTTGCTGGTCTTTAATCTTCTAACCCTGCGTTCTTAATCAGAACTCAGAGCAGGTTTTTAATCTCGCATGAATGAGGCCGCGGATTATGGGCCTCTGACCTTGCCATGCCGCACAGCTGCTTCCTCCTCAAATCAAGTTTCTCTTCCTGTGTAGCTTGCAAAAAAGAGGATAATCTTACTTTTTGCACTACAATGCTGCAAAATCCAAACTGTGAATAAAAGACTGGGGAAGAATCCTAATTTCTGAGAGGGTCAATCAAAAACAGGTCCAATTCATAATGTTTTGGTATTTGAAGGTGATGCCAGATGTGATAAACATCAACTTGAGGATTTTCTACAGATGTGTGTCATGATATCTGGTCTCTGTGGCATTTCATCATCTAATCCTTTTGA
Source organism: Cebidichthys violaceus (assembly GCF_023349555.1). Taxonomy (NCBI): domain Eukaryota; kingdom Metazoa; phylum Chordata; class Actinopteri; order Perciformes; family Stichaeidae; genus Cebidichthys; species Cebidichthys violaceus. The sequence continues at coordinate 20,873,760 of NW_027176262.1, read as the reverse complement.
CTTTTGACTTAGATACAACACCACTTTACGAGTTTAGAGTCAAAGCTTTGTTTTTCAATATGTGTGAAGGTTGACTTTGAAAAAGATAGGTTCAAGTTTGATTAGTGGTTTCAGGGTTGTCTGTGTAATTACCATTTTAACCTTGAGGACTATTTTCTGAGGAACACACAATGCTTTTTCCTTTACTGTCCCCAATTGCTACAGTAGCTATTTTAAAGGACACAAAACAACAAGGCAAGGTACTTACAAGTTTAACAAATGTATCTTAGTTTGCTGTTTTAGCTCAAGGATGGATATCCACATTCTCAATCTCAGGCCATCAGCTGAAACAGGTCTGCAGACACACAAAAAACAACCAACAACAAAATGAATCGTTAGTTGTACCAAGATTGCTACTATGTTGTGATGTATTCTGCTCAAACATGGTTCTTTGAAAAAGGTGTGCCAGTTTGAAGGCATTGCAGTGCTATTCATCATCCACATAAAGTTAACTTATTTACAAGAATAAGCAGCTAAAACAAGAGGTGGGTATGGTGGTGAGCAAGTAAGCATCACGCTCAATCAAACTGTTTCTTTTGTTTGCAATTATATTGATGCCACTTATGCATTGATCTAAGATGGCTTACATGTGCATTGATGTGATAAAAAACAATGCTAAGTATGCATAAGAACTGGGCTGCAGTGATGAAAGAGAGAGGAATGATATAAGAAAACACTTCAAACTGTATGACTATTTTTCTTTATAAGATGAAGATTAGCTTGTTACAACAGATTTCTATGAAAGCACTTTGAAAAGCAGTCAAACACATGTGTCATGCAAGTAGCTGAAGCAGTGCTTTTGTCAGATCGGAGCATCAGAACCTCGTGTTTCTTGTATTTCTGATTTATTTCATCAATTTGGGGCAACACTCTACCATGAATGAAGTTAACCTGCCAGTCCAAACAACACCACCTATTGGTACAAAAAGTATCTGCAGTAATATGTCTACATGGGGACATGCACATGTTGACACGTGGGCCATTTATAGGCAAGTGGGGAATATCTGCCACAGTTTTGGTGTATGTTCCAAACGCAGGCAATTTACGCTACAACTGCAATTGCATGTTATGTGTAGAGCTGGTTTAATAATGACTTGCGCCCAATCTGTACCCTGCTAAACATGGACATTTGTGAATAACTAACAAGTCAGCTCTATGAGTTGCTCTGTTAGGCTACACAAACAGTATATGTTTGTTTAACTGAAAGATCCAATGATTTATAGTATAAGAAATACAAATAATTAAACATTGCTTTTTATGTTTCACTGATTTATAATTATAACTCCGGACTAGTTTGGGAAGGCATCTTCCTTACATCTACATACTAAGCCTTTCAACTCAGTTTGCACTGCTTGGTTACAGGGATGGCTGTCATGCACACTTATCTTTATCCAATTTCCTGTCTGCAGAGTCTCTGGATCCCTTCACTCTTTACATAGCATAGGTCATTTCATCAGCCTCATCTGAGTCTGCCTTTAATTTCCACTCTAATCTAGTCACATCTATAGTCTTCCTGATGATTCTCTGTAGTACTGCAGATCAAATAACTCTACAGACAACCGTTCATTTCAAACTGGAAGATACAAGCAGTATTACCCAAGATCCTTTTGGTATCAGGTGGTTATACATGGTGTCTTTTCCTAATCCATGTTCATAAAACCTCAATTTCGTGTAACTTTTAGGCCACAATCATTTAGTGAAGAAGTTCTGAGTCAGCTTCCTGTTCCTCATTTAGAGGCACCAACTTTCTACTAGTTTTGTTATGTTGATCATGTCATGTCGACTGTTGATGATGGAACAGTCTGACATCAGCGACAGAACATGCTGTTTCAGGTTAGCCTTTTTAACTCAAGTTTTATCTCTCCTCTTGCAGACATATCACAGAAGGAACAATTAATATGGTTATAATGCTCTAGTCAGTACATTAAGGGTCCTTATAGCTGATGAGGTATATTAAGTTGTACTTCCATCTATTGGCCAAACTGTGGTACTGTGCATCAATAGAGGGGGAATATTCTTTTTGTTGGTTAAAAAAACAAAACACTATGTTACAAAATGTTGTTTATTCAAATCTGTAATCCATGAAAGCAGTTAATAAAAAATATTCAACATGAAGACAGACATTAATGTAAGAGAATGCCATCAATGTGGGCTCTGGGTGCAAGAGTGCTTGAGACAAGAACATAAAAAGATTGCCTTTATCTTTCTGTATTCATACTATACTACCTAAGGCACGTTTTGCATCAAATATTGTAATTTCCTATGTTCCCCTGTAACACTTTCATTATTCCTCAAACATCACGAGACAGTTATTCATCCAAACTATGTACTGGCATTAAATAATGCTGCTGAGAATTTATGTTAGCTGTAACAATTCCTCTGGTGTAAAAAAAAAAAAAGGATGTTAGTGCTGCGCATATTTGATCAAAGAAACAGCATAGTGGTAGAAAATATATGAAATGTTAAGAATACAATGATTATGAATATAATTAATGAGCTCAAAATAAAACAAATATATTTTCATACATGTGTGTATGTAGCGAGAATTATTTCAGCCATTAGAAAAACAAACTTCATTTTAAAAACATCCTATTTTAGAAATGCAAACATTTGGGAATTACATTTAAATGTATGCACTTTAAAAATGATGAATACTAGATTCTGTGTTTACTACAGTGAAATGCATATTAGGAATACAGCAAAGGAAATTTGACATTTATCAATGCCACTTTAAGATTCCAATATCAGACCAAATATCATTCAGTGAAATACACAGATGCGCATATCAATCCCGAAAGGAGATTATAGTATATACTCAGAGTCCACCCCCTGCTCTGTGGTCCTGCAAGATTAGAAAAGACAATAGAAATTGAGTCCAATTATAAGCTGTTGTTCATGTCCAGACAGACATTGAGCAGAGACGCAGAGACAGGGCAGCTCTGTGGAGAAACTGCCTCCTCTGTCTGTGTGCCAGCCTCTGATGCAGCCGTTTGAGCTGAGTCTGCAGGTGGCTTGCTTGGGTCACACTCTGAAGAACTTACTATTTTGATAGTGATCTGGGACTCATCTTTACCCAAACTGCGAGGGGAGTCTGGTGAGGAGACCTTGGCGAGAAGCTGCAAGTGGTCCTGTTCAGAGCCAGTTTCGAAGCTAACGCTCTTACATAACCCGCACAGACTCTGTCGCGTCTCCTCCAGGTTGTGCTCCAGATCGGTTCGCTCGTGCAGCAGCCGATCTTTCTGACTTTTCTGTAGAGAGAATAACAGTTAAGTAAGTACATTCACTTCCTCGACTCCTTATCATAACGTGCCTTTTTTTTGGCAAAAAAACCTGAAGATAACTGTGAAATGAAAGGGTCACTCAATGGAGCAAAGCAAATATTTAGTCAGACAGGATCGTAATTATTTTTTGTCTGTTTCTTTGTTCATGCTTCTTACTCTTTCCTTTATGTTCCTTCATCAGTCTACAGTATCTAAAATAAATAAATCTACTAAATCTTCTAAATCTACCATTCAACTTTCTACAGGTGATACAGAATTTACACCCAGGTAATATCTATTAAAGACGGGACAAGATGCGTTCACTTGCTGTAAAAAGTTGTTTTTGTCTTGTGCTCCTCACTCAGACTTTGAACTTTTGAGTACAGTGGATAGTAAGTGCACCTTTTGGTCTGATCTGCTTATATAACCCTGCCATTTAGCAGTGCAGCAAAGGCTACCATACAGATATTTTGCAATACTTTTTCAGTAGATACATTCTCTAGGATTTGTGCTCCAATTACGTAGCATACAGACCTCTGTTGCTTTTTTGTTATGGCAAATGAATAAGAGGTGAAAGGAGGGGTGGAGGCACTTTTTTTTCGGAAGACAAAAGTACTTCCATCAAAATTGCTGCAGTTCATACTGGTCATAAATAGAGGACGATAATGGTTACAAGGACAGAAAATTCAATCATATCATGTTTGCCAACATGTTAAGAATAACAGACGTATTAAAGGGAACTTACCAGTCTTTTGATTTCACATTCTAGCTGGTATATGCTGTCTAGTTTCCTCTTTCGGCAGCGCTGTGCAGCCACACGGTTTTTGCTTCGTCGACGAACATCATGGACAAATTCAAGCTGATCTTGAGTCAAGTCATGGTGTCTCAGAAGCTGCTGGAAGGCACTCCGGCTCAGGGCTGAGATCTGCTCCACGGGGAATGGGAGCTGAATCTGTTGAGTACAGTGTTTAAGAGTTAGACGTATTCTACTTAATATCTTAAACTATCAAAAAACAAATATCAGCTGTGAATCAAAATGACCTCTGCTGCTCTTTTGTTGTTGGCTTCAGTATCTCCATCTGTGTCCAGCTCCGAGTCGTCCCCAGAGTTGAGCGAGGAGGACATGTAGGGGCTCTTCTCTGACTGGGACAGGCTGTCAGCGTGTGGGGCCGGGTCATCACCTGTCCCAAAGTCCCTGAGGAAGGGACAGTCTCCTACACTGGAGCTCAGGTCCAGCTGCTTAAGCCAATGAAAGTCTGATGCTTTTGCCATATGGTGTTGGTCCACTGGTTCCAACGGGAGTGGTTGAGCCTGAGATGGACATAGGTCGGACCAAAATCCCTTTGCCAGATGTTCAGCTACCTCCCTCTCCACGCTGCTTCTCTCCCCGTTTTCCTCTTCGTGACTTAGGGCAGATAGTGTAGGGTCTGTAAGATCACCTTCCATTTTCTGTTCACAGCCAGCCTCACTCTGCTCTAATAACTCATGGCAATCATCCGCCCCTGATGTGTTGAGTGGACATGAACCAGGGTTGCAGTCGGTTTCAGCACCAAGCGTCTCCACAGTCTGCTTAACTTCTCTGCCTGCTGGCTCAATGAGTTCTGGCAGATTCACATCCCCTGGGGTAGACAGCTCACAGGGTAAGCCACAATCTGCCAAACTCAACTCACTTTGATTACACACATCTATCTCTAAACTTTCTGTCTCACAGAACTGAGAGGAATGATCTGCTTTGTCAGAGTCTGGGCATGGCAAAGACAACATGGGGCACACGCCATTGGCTGTTAACTCCAAAGATAATGGGGGCATTTGTGGCCCACAATTCTCCAAACAAAAGTGCTCTTCCCCACTGTTCGTCTGACCCTGTGCACTCTCAGGACACTGTGATGGGAAATCTGTTTGTTCATCCCCTCGTGAAGGCACTGAGCTGTGTGACTCCGATGATTTTGGTTGGCTGCTTTCTGCGCTGGGGCTAAAACTGGCACTGGGATCTCGGCTCAGACAACAGGCTCTACGCCTGACCTCTTGTGACGTTCTTTTGCCTTCAGAAAACTTTGGGATGAGGAAATCAAAGCATGCCGACTCCAAATCATGAAATCCTAAAAACTCAGCACTGCTGTGAATGGCACGAATGTTTTCTTTGGTGAAGGGTAGCTTTGATGTGTAGGCAAATTGAAGCAAAGCTTCGAACCCTGCAATGGTCACCTGTAGAGAAACAGATGCAGCAAATTGTTGAGGTACCATAACACGTACACCATAAACAATAAACTACTGTACAGTAAAATACAATTTGATCATACTATAAAGGTGACCAGCTAATAAAGGAACATAGGAAATGCAGATCATTAGCGTTGTTTCATACATGCCCTGAAATGTATAATTCATGTAGCCTATACTACAGTATAGAGATCAGTGGGTACCACACATCCATCAAAAATCAACAAAGCTCAAAACAGCACAGTGCTATATCATTCCCTGCAGGGTTGACAAATATATTGTTGTCAAAGACATTGTGATGTACATATGTGCACAGGCATGAGTCACACTGCAAGAGCTGCCAATTGGACCAATAGTCATGTTACACAAAAACATCTAGTGCTGGACAAAACAAATATTGCAGTGTCTGCATTTTCCATGGCCCATCTTGCAGAAAAGCTTTCTAGTCCACGCGTTGTAACATTTTAGCCATTCACAAAATGAACTTGGCAGACTTTCATTAATGAGCTCTCTTCTTTCAGGATGCCCAAAGTGCATTATTGACATTGTTAACATTTTCCACACATCATTCAGATGAACAGCAGGACACCGACCTCATCAGGCAAGGTGATGATGGGATTCTGTCTTGTGACATTGGCAACCTTGCTGTGAAAGTAGACACTGCAGGAAGCCAAGACAGAGCAGTGGGCCCGGAAACTCCTGTTTTCTACCACCACCGTCACATCACACAGAACATCCTGCTGCCTCTGATCATCCAGACACTGGAGAACATGGGCGCTGTGCACTGCAGACTCAAAGGTGAACACTGACATGCGAGGAGCTTGGACCGACATGGTTCAAAAAGCTCAGCCTGTGTGACAGAGGGAGCAGGGTGAAGTCAATAAGCATCACGATCATACAGCATTTGTCAAAATTGACTACACTACTGGTTCTAGCTGCGGTGATTAGTCAATGTTCAATCAGTCTGTTGACAAAAAACTAACCTGCAACAATTTTGCTATTTGATTGGAAAAATTGATTGAATAATCCATAGATGAATCAATGCTGAAACAACTGTTATTTGCAGCCTAAGTGGATTCAGTCCTAAGCAAAGGATGTGATATTTCTTCATATACAACCACCAAGCACATTTATATGGTGAGTTAGCGTTTCAAGAAATCTGATCTGCTTCTTAATGGCATTACTGAAATAACTCAAAACATACAAAAGGGTGTTATACAATTATGTAAAACTACTGCAATGTAACATTACTTTTTGTTACTGTCTATTACCACAATAACAAGTTACATAATTAATGCTTCGTTATGGGCAGTCAAATGTTCTACCCTGAAGCAAGACACTGTCCCTTCTCATTCAAAGCGATTACATGCTCCAACCTGACTCAATGATGGTGGAGCTAAATACAATAACGTATGTTAACATTGTACTGACTGGGTTAAAGAATTAGCTACACAGCTGTCTGACGAAGCGTAACTAGCGAGCCGACAGTTAGGTGCCGAGTCAACGTTACAGCAGCCAGGACACATTTCACTTTAACTTGGGCAGCAAGTTATAATGCTGACTCATGTTTAGCGAAGTTACACAACTGGGCCTGCAGGAGAGGCGCAACCAACAATAGCTACATTTACGACAAGCCCTCTGTTATTAACGACTGACAACATTTTCATTTAGATACAAATGTAATGGTCGAAAATGATATCTAAACGGAATGGCTTTACGCTAGGCTAGGTTAGCGGTAACTACTGTACCGAGCGATAACACCTTCCTGTTGTTGGCTAAAATACAAAATATTCCTAAACAGTCATTTTAATAATTTATAAAAGGCCAAATGTTTACGGACCTGTTACGTCAGCTTGATAACACTGCCATTGGGGAGTTTAGAGTAGAGACGTTTCTGGACATCCGGAACCCGACTTTCCTCTCGTCATGTGACAATTTGGACCAGGAAAAACTGTCAGCACTTACTGCGCATGCTCAGTGCAAGCACCCAAAGAGCCAGGCGAGACGGGGATAAAAATCCAATTTTGAAGCATTTCATTATGATTTCATTACATGACATTGATAAAAATAGACATATAAATATGTTTTACAAATGATGTTCCACCAACATTTCATTTGCCTCCTGAAATTGATTTTTGTAATAAGAACAAATCCAACACCACAATCTGTTTAATGTCCATTCTGACTTTCATTGCACACCTTGCAATATTCAGTGAGTGTGAGAAACATAAAACTGGTCCTGTTTATTACTTGAAACACTGTGAAATCCTTGTGATGAAAACTTTGTGTCAAATGTTCCTTCTGTATAATCAATAAAATGTCATCACAGCCCAGTTTGAGTCACAAACAAATCTGGTTGGTTAACTGATCCCTTATACTGTGGAGCAGAAGCAGCACGTTGGCTTGGTGGATTTCCTGAGTAGTGAAGCACCGTTCGATTAGAGGATTCTTTCATAGAAGAGGAGGTAGGCTTGGCAACTCTGGACTTTACTCTCGCTCACAGGTTGAACACTTGTGTCACTGATATGGAACCAGGATCCTCTGGGTGGCTCTACATGTCCTGAAGGAGAAGTGATAAGTTAGTGGAGGGATAGATAAAACATTAGAATCAAGTCATTATTCTATTCATTGTCATGCCAGAGTACACCTGCCTTCAGCTGTCAGTCCATTGGATGAGGGTTTATGGCACTCGGATCGCGCTTTCACATACGCTGTGTAATGACCTGACCTCATTGTTCCGCTGTGCTCTACGATGCCGTACAAACTGTACAAAATTTGAGTATCTCCCTCTGTCAAGTTCTGTTTGGAAAAAACTTTTGTTAATGCCCAGACTACAATAAAACAATGATACATTTACAAATAAGTTCATTGATAATTAATAAAAGCTGTTAATCCCAATATTTACCTTGCATTTAAACGCACAAAAGGGAGCTAGATCCAGTATCAGGGGGAAATGAACATGTCTGTTCACCTTACAAATACTGTATCCATTCTAGAGGAAAACAACAAAAGTATCATTAAAAAATCCATTAATGGAAGTGTTTCACTGCATTTGAAAATACAAAAAAAAGATCAAAACTAAACAAGGTGTTATTTTCTTTAGTTGGTTCACAGCTGAGTGAATAACACAGCTTGACTGACAGGATCAAAGGTGTACACGTGCTGAAATTTTCGTCAACTGTCTTACCTGTTGAAACCGTTTTAAATGAAGGGTAAGCACTGGTGGGGGAGAAGAGATCAGCATTTGCTTTAAGGCATCAGTGTAGACATTCTTCTTGGATCCTAATCAAAGCACAAATAAAGAAGATGAACTTCATTGATTCCAAAATGTAAAAGTGAGTCGTTTCGAGAAAACGAAGCAGCAAAACATTAATTATTTGTGATACTGCATTGCACAAAAAAAGTCAGTCAGACACATTTCACATACCTCCAGCTTTGACTTTGTTTGGCTGCCGTTTAGTGCAGGTAACACATAGCAAGCTGTTGTTCTGCGTGAGGGTTTCCACTTCTGTGAAGTGAAAAAGGCACGACTGCACTGAACACCCCTGTTTCTCAGGGGCTGTTCTGGTAGCCAGTGTGCGGAAGGCCAGCTCCGGGTCCTGACTTACTACAGTGTACTCTTTAGCCTCCAGTGGCTCATCTTCACTCTCCATAGTTGCATCTACAGCATTAGGTTCTTCTATGAAGGCATCATCCAGGGTTACTTTCTCGATTTCACTCACCAGCTGTGTGTCTTCTGTTTCCAGATCCATGTCAGATATTTTGTCATCGTCTAAGATACTGTCCTTTGACTGCTGCTCATCAGATAAGACAGTGAACCGGTTGTTGACCGATGACGTAGCCAGTGAGTCGCAGTCTATCACTGAATCCTCATCATCCTCCTCTTTGTCCTTCTTCTCCTGGACTGGGTCGAGGTTCTTCTGGTCCGGCTCAGACACACTGATTTGTGCAGGATTCCCCTCACTTAGTGAGGCTTCTTCATGTGTTGCAGTGTCAGCATTTTCCCTGTCCTTTGCATCTGCAGTAGGATCGGTCTGTTCACTCTCTGTGTGGCTCGGAGAGGAGAGATTGTCCAAAGTGACTCTGCCCTCAATCTTCTGCTGCCTCTTTTGATGCTTTAAGACAAGAAAAGGAAACAAAACAAACTATTTTCTTTGTTCTGCACAATTATTCAATATGCATCCATCAAAATGATGAATTATGGCAAAAGGAAGAAACTGTATCTGTTCAGTGAGGTACCTTTGACTGCTTCTTTGCTTGTTTCTTTGCTTTCTTCTGCTGGTACTTGCTGCCAGACCCGGTGGGAATGTCATCATTCCCGTTTGTCAAAGCAGGGCTGTTTCTGTCATCCTGGCTCGACTCACTGGTGTTCTGAACTGCTTTTTTCTGGTTCTTCTTTCTGTATGCCTGAAAGATGTAGTCACAAGAGGGTACATGCGTGCAACACAAATAAAACATGAACAAGTAATTGCTCGACGAAAAACAATCTTTACCTCATCGGAAACCGGAAGGGAAAGGTCCAAAAACATCTCTGTGACTACAGACACCTGCAAATTCAAAGCAGTGGTTATTTAGCTCGACATCGACATAATACCGACAGGTAATCCTACATTTTTCTCCACAATACATACCGTTTTACACTGCTGACACATTATAGTGCTGGTCGTTTCCCCACCAAAAACTTTGTCGACAACGTTTTTTGGAAATCCATTTTTTTCGTACTCTGAAATCAGAACTTAATTGTTAGAGGGCCAAATTTAACTATTAGGTGTACCTATATTGTATACTTTACTTTTATTTAAGTATAATTTATAGACCGGTTACTTACCTTTAACAAGTGTTTTCAGCTGCTCTCCATCTGTGCCTTTTCTAGATTCTTTCAACGCCTCCATGATCCCTGAGCCTACTCTCTGTAGATACAAAAGACAATCTTTAAATGATAAAAAAATAACCTTTTGATAAACCATGCAGAGGAACTCTTGTAGACATAAGATGTACAAAATGTTCACAGAATCTTCATCATTTCAGCCTCTTAACACTGATTGCATTCTTATAAAAACTCCACTCTGTGAAAATGAACCACGCTATCGGAGAACCTTTCTGGGAGAGCAAAATCCCCGAGGTCATTAAATGAGAGGGAACAAGTGCTATTTAGCCACGAGTCTTTGCATTTCACACATAACATGTCCTCGACTAAATTTAGAATCTGAATGACTTGGTGACAAGAAGCCTGAAACAAGAAATGTAAGTGCACAGCGCAATACAAATCAGCTGGTTTACAAGCAATGTATTCCACAGCAGTACTGTTCTGCTGTCAATACATTACACAGCCATGTAACACATAGCCACTTGGACAGCTACAGAGTCCATTTCAATTGTAAATATGTCCCCAATGTGAGATATAGAGAGATTTATACTTTGATCTCCTCCGCTCGCATCCCATCCAGAAGGTAGCGCAGCAGCTCCTGGCTATCTTGCTGCTGAAATCCTTTGAACCTGGCAGCCCTGCAGAAATGAGATGAGACAATGAGCAACACTAGATGCAGTGATAATAGGAAGTACATTTTAAGCGCTGCGCTCCACCTCAACTTGTAGTTGCACTCACTTTTTACAAACTTGTGTGAACAACTCCCGCGGTGTTACCACACCCTTCTTGGATTCCTGGATCTCATTGAGTAGTTGACGCATAGCCAAAGTCAGGGAGCCAGGCTGGCCTAACTGCATGACAATAGGTGCCTGCACACATAATACAAACAAGTCTTTAAGTAATAAACAGTGTAAATTAAAGCATTATCTTTACAGTTAAAAACAAACATAAAAAAAAAGAAAGAATGGTAACACACCAGGTCCGAGGAGGCAACAGGTTTAATGTTAAGACTGATATTCTCCTCTGTCACTTTGTTGAGAGTCTGTCTTAAGAGCTGTGTTTGAGATAGATTCTGGAAAACACAATGACAACAATTAAGAATAACTCACAACTATAATTTACAACTTCTCTCATTTAAATTCAAGACTGGCATCTCATGAGGCACCATCTTACCTGAATGACTGCATTGAAGAAACATGTGTTTCCCAGGTTGCTCAGCCCCTTTACTGAAACACCACCGCAGTCTTCAGATGTGCCAGACTTTTTTGATATCCCAACACTCTCTTTCTTGGCGTTTCTCTTTTGATGGCCCTTCTTTTCATTGTCCTCAGTTCCCTCTGCCTTTACAGTCTCTGTCTTCTGATCAACTTCCAAAAAGCTGTTTTCTTCCTTCACTCCTAAATAACCAAACACAACATGGTGGACACGGTGATAGAGACATGTAATTCCAATACTACAGTTTGACTAAAAAAAAAAACAACTAGATGGACTTACTGTTCTGTGGTTTCTTGATGGGATCTGCAGAAGTTTGCTTTTTTAGGCTGGTCACCAGCTGAGCCAAATGTCCGGTTCTGGAGTACTGGACTTCATCATCACACATGTAACACCTGCAAGTTTGGAAAAACATGAATAAAGACTGAGTACTTCTCATTTCAAACACAACTCTGTGATTAACACACCACAGCAACATACTCACCACACACTCCAGTTGTCCAAACTGATTACCAAGTAATGTGGATCTGACCGAGGAGTCTCATAATGTTTAATGGAATGCTGGTTCTCGGAGTTTCGTCCACATCCCTGGTAGAAATGCATCTGGTTATTTAGCAAAAAGTCACTTCATGCACTTTAAAAATTGTAATGATAAATGGGTCGAATGAACTCACTATATGGCCACATTTCAAGCACATCCATATGGCTATTGTTTCCTTTTCCTCTTCGGAGTCTTGTGGCACGGTGGTGCTGGTATTTTCTTTATTTTCTTCATGCTTACAATCCTGGCAACTCGTCCAATCAGAATTCCCTGAGAGTTTCTTTAGAAGAGTTTGGTCTGTTCCCTTTTTTATATGCCTGCAGGATGGACCTATGAAGATATAAAACACACATAATGCGGTAAATTCACCCTAGGCCTTCTGCAGGTTGTCATATGACATGAAGATGGTGATATATTATTTTGTATTTGCCTAACTTATGATACATTCTTTACCTGCCAGGTCAATGTCGTCGTCCTCTCTGGAGCTCTTGTCCTTCCCCCTTTTCTTTCCCATTTTCACCTAACGTTAAACACAATCATAGATGCATGCAAATCAGACACAGCAGTCACATGTGGTTTGACTAATGACGTTAGCTAAACAGAATTATAATGCTGCTTAACACAATTGAGCGCCAGTACATTCAGTGCCAGAAGCAAACAACACGTAATGTAACGTTTAAGTCAATGCCCACTTACTGTCACAGACGGAGCCTAAAACCTTCACGGTTTACACTTTCGTTAACTTTGTATAGATGAATTCTCTCATCCGGACACAACTGAAAAGGAGTAAGAAAAGGTGTCCACAAAGTTTCGACTTCGCGAAAAAACAATGCCCTGATTTGGCAAAAAATAAATCCCAGCTGACACATGCAGACAACAGAGGAACAGAAATGTGACGGTACCGCTGTTTCGCTACGTGTGTTTCCTGTGTGCGTCGCTTGAAGCAGTCCGAGTGGAAACAACGCTCGATTACCACCGTGCTGTACTAGTAGTGTGACTGCAGAACTTGTCCAGGTGTGTCTTCTATGTTAAGAACCTCATGTATATAACTTAGATAAATATATTTGTTTAATGTTATACGCTTGACAAGACTTTGAGGGACACAAATTGAATGTGGAGACAGAAAGCCGTTTGACTGTGATTGTTTATGGTGAAGATCGACGTTCTAGTTCGCCTTTATCAGTATGTCTTGCTTAGAGTGGGGTGAGTCTCAGCTTGCAGAGATAGAGCTGCTGACCAGTATGTTTCCCACCCGGGAGGAGCTGGAGATCACAGACCAGCTGGCACTAGCTGAGCTCAGGGACTATGTGGAGGGCTCAGCTTCAACACACAGCCCCTCTTCTTCCAGACCTCAGTTTTTCATCAAACAGAAGCTGGACACTGCAAGCATGGAGAGGGTAACTGAATAACCGACTGTCATATCATTGGGATTTAAATATGTCCCAAAACATAATTATTTTCTTATTGTGTTGCTCCACTCAGACGGATGTCGTTCTATCCTGTGCTTATCCATCTGAATATCCCAGTGTGTTACCAGAGATTACAGTCCGGTAAGTCAATGTCCACATGTGATGTGTGGTAAAGGTGAGGAACTCTTCACATGCAAAACCAGAACTTATACAACTAATTTGCTTAGTTTATAGTAATTATAAAATGGGCAAAATTTAGTTTTCCATATGTGAAAAGGGGCCAGTTATGAAATAAGAAATCCGCTACTGCAATTTGACAGCTTACAATAATTGAAACATTTTATAAAACTTCTATATCAAGAAGACATTAATAACTCAAGCACACCCGTTTCAACTTTAACATTCTGTTGGGAAAAAAAAACTTTCATTCCATAAGTTGCAAAGCCTGAACTGCAAAAGAAGCCAAGGATGATTGTGTTGTTGGAAGTTAAGGAATGCATGATTCAATATAGATAACATGAGGTAGATGTGGACTGTACACTTCATGAATTTGTTGAGCAGTAACTTTAATTTGTCTTTTTTTTTCTTTTACAAAATCAAAGGGGTGGGATGACACATATCAATCTCTGTTGATGAGTAGTGGAAATCGCTGCTTGTGTGGGAAAATACGTCTCGGGTTATCGTCATGTGCACATTTTTTTAGATGGCCAGTATCTGACACAAATCATAAATCTAATTATCATAATCAAGATGAATAAACTTAAACTTAAAATCTTGCCTAGAGATCTGGTATAGAAGAGGTTATGTATATGTACTGTATATCACAACGCACACTACTGCAACAGCATTAAAGAAAAAACACATCTTTAAGTAGCTTCCAGAGAATTTATTTATATTGATTAGTAAACCTATCAACCTCTTGAATATCTGTTGTAGTGCAAATCTTAGCTTCTTCAAGATTTCTATTCAAAGTTTTTGTTCTCTGGGATGGAAACTTCCAACTCCAAATTCCCTTGAGTGTTTTCTGAATCCTTCCGTTGTATTCGTGCATTAGGTGTGCCGGTCTCAGCAGGGCCCAGCAGACAAAGCTCCACACAGATCTTAATGCATACCTCATGGAAAACTGCCAGGGAGAAGTATGTGTGCTCTCCGCTGTAGACTGGGTGAAAGACAACCTGCAGCTCGTCATTAATAAGAGCTTATCAGCATCAACGGCTTCTACGAAAGAGTCTTCCTCTCCACGGCCACAGGAAGTGTTCAGCCGACTGTGGATTTACAGCCACCACATCTACAACAAGACGAAAAGGAAGAACATCTTGGAGTGGTCCAAGGAGCTGGGTCTGTCAGGGTTTAGCATGCCTGGGAAGCCTGGTATTGTGTGCGTGGAAGGTCCTCATTCTACCTGCGAGGAGTTCTGGTCCAGGTATCTTAAGTGTTGTTATTTTTAGCCGTTGATGTTACAGCCAGAAGCCTGCTGAGGTCCCAGGTTTATTATTTTTCCAAACTTTTTTCCCCATTTCACAGAGTGAAGGTCCTGACATGGAAGAAGATCATGATTCGACATAGAGAGGATATTCCCCTTGATCGTAAAGGCGAGGACAGCAGGGCTGTTGAAAGTATAGACTCCCTGCGCAAATTCACTGGCTTTGAAGAGGCAATGTTTGACCCCCATGGGAACAGAGGTAATCACATGGACCTTGGGCAGCTCTACCAGTTCTTAAATGAGAAAGGCTGTTGTGACGTCTTTCAGATGTATTTTGGCATTGAAGGGAGGTAATGTTAAGATCTACGGACAATAGATATACAGTATATACTGGTGCCTTGTCATTGAAGTCGCTTAAGTGTTAACTTAAAAATTGATTCCTTAATTACTGTTTTAGTTTTTGTATTAACATACAAGCACATAAATAAATTGTAAGCTTGTGGTCACATGTCCCTGAAATAACTGAATAAGCTTTTCATAGATGTTGCTCAGTCGTTACACATGGGACGTCATTGGGATAAAAGGCAGAAAGAACATTTCTGCTATTTCGAGAAACTAAAACTAATTTTTAGCTAATAAGCAAGGTTTTCAAACTAAAGCATTAAAGAGATGTTTATCAGAGAGGTTTGATGAGGTACTCAGTTATATTTGCAATTTTAATACCCCTTCAAGGATCACACCTTGCCCTAGGTGTTTGTTTCCTCAAATGGCACCAAGTTGTATTACTACCAGGCTATTATAGGATTTTCAGGTCTGATACCACAATAATAATTGGACAACATAGTCAACAATTTGGTAGATATCTGTTTTTGAAATCTGTTGATTTTCCTCTTATGAATTATAGATAACATAACCGTGGAAAGACTCTCTCCAATTTTCTTTGAATGATTTGTTCTTAGATAAATTGTGCATAATTGTGGATTACACTATGGTAATTAAAAAATGTGGTTATTGAAGATGAATATCATTCTCAGCCCATTGAGATGAAAATTTCAAAAAACAGTCATATAGATTTGTATGTGCATTATTACACTATATACTGCATATTCTAATTATGTAGAAATACTGAAGATTATCTCCTCAAAGGAGTATGAACCCTTGGTGAGCATTTGGGAGTTCACACTTTGTTAAAAATGAACTGATGAAACCAATGAAAATCAGCACATCGTAGAAAGCTAGTAGTAGTCATTAGTTGCAGGCACTGCATTGAATTGACTTGCAAACTTGCTAAGGCTACAATGCCCAACAGATGGCAGCATTATATAACCAAAGTTGGAAAACCTAGATGTTTCCGGTGACTTCTGGATGTTCAACCTAATACAATTCATTACCTGGATTTAAAAACAACAACAGGTTTTACCTCAATCATGATTTGGTTTAAATAATTGCAAGGGTCTTTTGAATCAAATATGATTGTAATGATTTAAAAAAATATTAAACTTTTATGAATATCAATGCAAATTAAAATGCTACTTTTATGATGTAAAATGGCAGGTGGGTTATATCTGTGGACTTTCACAACAACAAGACACTAACAAGGACGTTCTAAAATAACCCACACTCCTCTTCATTGTCTCATTTGTGCATCTGTTATAACAATGATTGAGCTTTTTAAAGTATTTATCATACAATTGGTAACTGATGAACAGATACCTGATGCAGAGATGGCCATGACGGGGGTGGCGAGCTCATTTGATTTGAGTTCCGTGTCTGCTTTGTTCTTGGGGATGCTGGTCAGCTGGTGGTCTCTTGTTCTGCTATTCCTGGTGCTACGTGTTCTCGCTGTGCCCTCAGAGAGTGGATACTCCAGTCAGACCTCTAACTTGCTTCTTCAGAACTGTTTGTTTATCGAGGAGAGCTCAACTCTCAGGTGCATCCACAACTCCGGTTTTCCCCCAGGATTTGTTACTCTAAATCAGGATGAGCAACCTCTTCAGCCCCCATCCTCTTGCGTTTCTGGGTCTAAAATCCTTTTCTCAGTAAGCATTTCTAGAGTAAGGTCTCTAGGCCGAATCAGTCAGTTGATGCCTTTATTATAGCTGCAGTGTATACGGCTATGACTACGCAGACACTAAATACATCAATTTGCATGTAAGACCATTACACAATCTCTATCACACTAACAATTATACAAACATCAACGGGCATCAACACATAAATACCAGCACATTCATTCAGTACAACTATTAAATTACAATGCATTACAATTAAAAACCTGAATCATGGTCAAATTAATGTCAACATGACAGGTTGCTCAATATCCAATTTCTTTTGCGCCATGGGGAAAATAATGATAGTCTGTGCAAGTTTTATTATGGGGACATATGAAAAACTCGGCGCTTGTTTCACAAGTTCAAAAACCTGAAAGGCCCTCTTTAGAACCAGTGTTTGACTCGTACGTTCTGGGCTACTGTAGAAACACGGTGGTGCAACATGCATCACGCAGATTCTGTAAAGAGGACCTGCTCCCTATGTAGATATGAAGGGCTCATTTTAAGTTCACGAAAACACAACAATTCTTAGTTTCAGGTTATTATACACTTAGGAAAACATAGTTATGAATATTATATTCCACTTCTGCTAATAGATCCCCCTACATTCTTTTAAGTTTTGAGCAGATCGAGAGCCTCTACTCATTAGCTCAGAGCTGAGCTGAAAAAAAGCTCTCCAATGGCCGAGGAGAAGCATTGTAAATTATCTTAAATATCAATCAAACTTCTGAGAAAGAATGAGAAAACTTAAGAGGGTGTATTTGGACAATATGTCACAATGGCGTTGATTTATCTAAAACTTTTACCGCTTGTTTAAAAAGAATCTAAGTGGTTTCAGACAAACAGTTATACTGGCCTGGGAGCAGCAGGATATACAATAATGAAGATGCCTAGAAATCATAGCATGCAAACATGTTCTTGAATATCAAAATACTTAACAAAGATATATCAAACACAAGTACACAAGGATTATGACGCATTACCTTGACACATAAATTAATCAAATCATTTGATGAATATTTGTATAGCTTTGCATTACTAAAAATGTTAGCCATGCTTTTTTTCTAGTGTAATATTTTACTCCACACCGTTAATTTGGTTCATTCCCTGCACAGATAACCACAATAGATATACAGAACATCAGATGACACATCCTAAAGAGTTACTTGAAAGTGCCAATGTACTAATTCAAAGGAAATGTCTTGAGTAATGTTTGTCTGTCCCAAAATCGTGTAGTGCTCTTTTGGCTACTGTTGCACATTTTGAATGTCCTTCATTCCTTGGTTAAGTGAACTGATGAGTAGCACTTGTGATGGTCCATCATGTGATATTGACATTGCCAAAAATAACTCCCATTCTAACTAAAGTCATAATTAATTTGTGCCTCGAGGTATGATTAAGAATGGCCAAGTGGAAAATGACAACATTAGTCATAGCCAGAGCAGGCTATAACATTAGTCATAGCCAGCTGCTACCTCCATCAGAGGTTCATTGCTGATATCTACCTGCCAGATGTATCCATAATGTTGTTTCTAGTAGTTTTAACTTCATTGTCTGCAATACTGATCGAGACAATGGAGCCTTTTTAGTACCTGTACTGCAGCTAGGTGCAAATCATTAGCATTGCCTCTGGTCAATACACATTGACAGGTCAAGTGTAGACCACTCCTTAGCAGCTATATATTTTCTTGTCTTTGTTATTGTAACTGACCTGCAGCTTCTGCATTCTTTATCCGTAGTTACTTACTGATAAACAAATAGTGCAGTCCAAAGGAGGTAGGATAGTGAGTTTGACACATTTATGAAATAAAACATTACCTTTTAGGGAAAGAGAGCAGAAGCACAAGGTCGTATTGTTCAGGCTCGTCATGTTACAAGATGTTTTAGGATAGACGAGTGGCTTAACACCTTGAAAGGGCGAAGAGTTCTACACTGTATATCAAATACAGATACAATGCATAGTACATACATAACACTCTAAAAACTGAGAGTCAGCACTTTAACCCGAGTCATTATTTCTTTTCATTTCTGAAGTGCAGAATTAAATCAATGGGACATGTCACTGTCCTTCAATTCACGGAGTGCGCTTGATACTTTATAGAAGTATATAGAGGCCACTTACTAATGATGATCGTCCTGCCTACCTGGACACAATGAGTTTGGGCTACATCTCAATGAGGCGGCTCAGCAGATCAAGGTTCTGCTCGGAGTATCTCAAAATCTCTGGGGTGCTTTTGTGTTTCCCCTGATCAGGGGTCTCTGCCACTCTAACATCATTATCACATGACTGCAGGGACAAGGTGGTAAAGGTTGGGGCATTGGTGGTGCTCATTTCCTTCCACTATCCTGCGTCACAGCATTTCATTGTCCTGTGACATATTCCGATTTTTTACATTAACACCTAAATGGCTAGGGCTGTTGGTGAGGCCATTGCGTACTTCTATCTCTTGTTGAATTACTGGGGTGACATTCAGAAGCTGGATCATGAAAGGAGTGAGGAAAAACCACACATCAGCCTCTGAATCAATCAACTGAGACTTTTACCCACTGCCAACATTTCTGGAATCTCCTGGTTTTCATCATGAAACTCATCATCCATATTGACTTTCCACAGATGCATTCACACCCCATGTTTGATGCAATGAGCTATCGATCAAAATACAGAAATATTCAGACAGACCGTATGAGGATAAGAATGTGTTTTTTGAACATTAAAGCATGTTAACATTTTCTAGTATGTTTGAACCAGAAAATAAGCATGAAAGTCCTCTTTAAAAGCAGTTCCCACTGTGCTGGGAACCTTTTCTGTTATTTACTTACTTACTACTCTATTTAGCATTTATAAGCAGTTTATCAGATAAATGGTTTATAACACACTATTATGTATTAGTCTTCGGATATACGTGTTTATCAATGTACAGTATTTATCAAAAACTATAACTCTTGTGCACCCTCATAAGTGGAGGCTGCTGAATAAACAGATAATGAATGACATTATTACCGATTTGCCGGCCCGCGCGGGTTGAGCACACACACATATATGCTTATTCGACTATAAAGTGGTAATAATATGTCTTCACAGGAGAAGTTAGAATTGCTGACAAATGTTATACATTATTTAATACTTCTTAATAATGTCCTTATATCTGCTTATAACAACATAATTGTGTGTATTTGATCATTTTTCTATACTGCTTATTGCTAAATAGGGGAAAGCGTTACCATCATATTGTCTCCCAACCAGAGGAATATCTCTGAAGATGCAAAGTAAATAGGACCTGTAGTTGATGAAGACTAAATAATTTGGCAAATGACAGCAGAAATTCTACCCCTTGTTCTTAAAGCCCATTTTGGCAACTCTTTATGAAAATCATTTTTATATTAAACTTCATTCACACATGATTTACTGGTATTTTTCTTTTTTTTCATCATTTCAGTAGGTCTATTGAACTGGTGATGCATATAATTGAATTAGTTTTTGAACGCCATGGTTAGGTATTTCAACACAGGGATTTCATTATATCTCTATAGCCGGCACTCTTTCACAGAGCCAAGCTAATATAAAGGGTATTGTTTTGCATTACTTGAAGCTGCAAACACTGAAGAGAGGGTTTTTGAATTTGGAATTTCCAAAACTTAGCCTTAGAAACCTTTATTGTCCACCACAGTGGTTTCTTCCCACATTGTTCTGTAGCTACGAGAACAGTATTTATTCTTTGAGCTGGTTGCAAATGCAAGAAAATATACAGTTCAAACTGTACAGACTCCTGGGTAATTATTAATCATAACTTGTCTTTCTTAGACGTAGCACAGTTGTACTCTACACCTCCACAAGCTATTTCGGAGCATTAGTTGTACTGTGATATAATAAATGTGGTGGCATATGCAGTTGATCATTTTGATAATAAAATATACCCTCCTAAGGAAGCCGATCATGTGGACAATTTTTCCATTTTCTTTTTGTAGGATACTCTATAATGCCATAAAACATGCACACAGGAATATTAAAGTTGACTGTCGAACATATTCATTTATATCCACCACCTGAAGATCAACATTGATTTTGCTTTGGTAAATCTATCACAATGTAACAATAGGTGCATAACAGAACTCCCTTTCATAGCGTATCAGTCTGTTAATTTGCTATGTGTTGCATTACCATTTTCAATTCAGCCAAAATAAACTTGATAATCAAAGCAATTAAAAACACAATCAGTTGTGTTTCCAAGTGCTATGTGGAAGCTTGGCGTGGGAGCTCTTTGGGATTCTGGACCTTCTCCCCTGATGACCCCTCAAGGTGAACTCTTGTATGGCTGTCCATCCCATGAATACTAAATATGACTGAATTAAACATTTTCTCTCTTCACACTACTATTTAATCAGTTGTCTTACTGAGCTGTCTGTCTGGAGTAATCCCTGAAGCTCACCATCACACTGACTGGCATCATAAAGACGACTGGCACACTGCTCTGGAAGTATTCAAGCCTTAGTAATCCCACTGGTCCTTCCCCTCTTTTTGTATGCACTCTTACACAGCTTATATAGCTACAACCCTATAAATCACGAGAAGTTCTTTGTTATATGCTTGCAAAGTATGAATTATTTATTAAGTGTTTTAGATATATATATATATTTATATTAGGGTTTAGGAAGTGCTTTTGTGTTATCAGAGATTTATTTTCAATGTGATTATTTCCCTGATTTCAAACATTTTCCTGTTAAACATGCTGAAGTTTTTTTTTTTTTTTTTCTGAAAATCTGGCGACACTTGTGCCAACTGGTGGTGGTATCAGGCATGTTTTCTTGAAATGAAACATGTAATACTGACTGTTGGGGTCAATAGGCCTTGCAGTATCTAGTCTGCCAGATTTTCATTATATGAGAAAGAAAACCTCAGTTGTGCAGTTGCATTCCTTTACAATGTATCGGTGCATTTCCCAGCAACAACAGTGGTGCCTGCTTAAAGCCAAATTTTGAGCTCTTTGAGAATGTTCACATATAACAGTTCGCCAGCTAATGATGTTCATGCGCAACTTAAAATAGAATATTTATATAAAATAAATAGTATAATCATGATATTTTAAAGCGATAAAACACAAGCGTCACCTGCAGATAAATCAATTGTGTACATGTAAGATAAACATATGTATACATGACTGATTGATTTAATAGATAACAGCACAGTCAAAACAACAGACAGCAACATATTGAGCCAAAGCATATGTTGTGCTCGTGAAGCTATTTTAAACCAGGGGCAATTAAAACCGATGTCATCCTATGCCATTACTATAAATACTGAAAAAAAAAACAAATCCAGAGAAGGGAGATAGGGACCTTGATGATAATGAGGCTGATGCCAGTGCCTGATGTCCACCCACATCCAGACAGCTGGCATCCTGCAGGCACAGCAGTTTGTCAGAACCTTTTCAATACTCTGTTTACACATTATTATTCTGTTTGCATTGGAGAGTGTTTGTTATTTGAAAATTAAATTTCTATAATAGAATACACGGGAGAAAGAGTGTTATGTTAATTGAGTGTGTGGTTGTGATTGTTTTTTTTGTTTGTTTTTTTAATTCCTTAAATCCTACTCACTGCTGTCCTGTCCAGAAAGCAAATAACTAACTTTCGTCACTTCTAATGGTGTTAGGACATCATCCAGTTGTTTGCATTTGCTGCACAGACAAATTTATGTAAACCTCACAACAATCTTCAATCAAGAGGGCTTTAATAATGAATGGCAAACACTCTTCTAACAAAAGTAATAATGGAATTGTTCCAACCACACAAGTTTATGACAGCGGTTATGAATGTTTGAAGTACAGTTTTCGGCACATGACATCTTCATACAAAAAAGTTCCTACAAAAAAGTTAGGTGTTGTTGCTTTTGATAAGAAAAGGTGACAATGATCATATTTTTTGCGTGAACAAAGTTTCCTGTGCTTCCATTAGATGTGCACATTACCTGGAAATGGCAGACCCTGCTAGGACAAATGGAAATCGGATTTAAAAAAGCCTTACGCCTCCTTTTCTCCAGTGATGCCGGCGTGCTATCTGAAATCACACACTGGGGCGGCATTATGCCACTGTTCTTTGGTTCAGTCTGAAAAAGTAAAGCCAGCTTAACGGCGGATCCTTTTTACGACAGTATTGCGGCATCTCTGTGTGAAATAGATACAGATATGACGGCTGCACAAAACACCACTGGTAAAAAGCATTGACATTATATTTTATGATAATCTCTGAGGATAACAGCATTAATAAAACAGCAGCACTGTCTTTTCATTCTTAAAAAAAATCAAACTAATGCTAAGATTTCCTAAAGCTGTCATTATATTGGAGTAACATCAGTCTCCCACTGACTAATATTCCAACTTTAATTAAGTCTCTGGTGAGTTCCTTCAAATCCTAACAGATGGCACTCTATTTATTGCATACCTTATGCCACAGGTACAAGCGTTTCCCCCCTAAAAGTCTACCCTAGATAAGGCTTCCCTTTATGTACCCTCCTGGGCCTGCACGATTCAAAATTCAGCCAAACAATACAGAAAAGTTAGTTTTAATTAGATCAAAAAATACAATATAGAATAAATCAAATGGAAGACAATCCCAGGGCAGGCTATTTAAAGATGCACCACAGAGAATGTGAGTCAGTGTGGATGAATGAGTTTAGAATACAGTGGGTAGCCCTTTTTCAGTCATCAATCCACGGGTCTGCATGTGGCCTGATTCGAACAACGGAGCTGTTGCCTCACAAAGTGGAAGCCCTCATGCAGCAAACAAGGGAATTGTATCTGACTGTACACATTCATCTAGACTAATGGCATGGTGATGCATCCAGGGGGATACACAAGCTCATGTTCTTTGTTCCAGATCATTTGATTCCTGACTTCCACTCATCCCTGTCACAAGTGGAAGTGTGAGTGATCTGTTTAATCTCATCAAATATGATTAGGCAAAACACATCTCAAGATAATATCCTACAGCCCTCTGATTCAGCATCGATACAGATGATGTGTGAATGTTGCAGCTATTAGTTAAAGGGGCTTCATAAGGCTCAGCGGTGCTCCACCTTTATTACCTTGACATGAAATATAAAGAAATGAAATGTGCTGTTTGAAGTTATATAAAATGAAGCAACCTTTTAGTTAATCTATCTGTGGGTGGAGTGTAACTGCAATAGTTGGCATCATCGTGAGATTATTCTGCAATGACCCTTTCCAAAGGTAGCAGCAGTGTTATAAACATGCCATTATTATTCTACCCAATTCTCCATTAGAATGAGCTGTCAATCAAAGACAAAACCATTTACACAAACAATTCAACCTCAGGCTTCTAAGGGCAACGATAACAGACTCCCAACACAAAGTTTTGAAAATGAAAAGGAGGATATTGAAAAATTGTGAATTTCATCTTCCACTGTCTGCTCTTTGCACCTCATCTTTGGGTGCAGAGCAATGATTGCAAGTAAACTCTTCCAAAATATTTGTCCTGTCTGGCAGGCAATATGAAAGATGACACAATATTTATAAAACAAAAAGTATAGTTGGATAGATTTTTTCCAGTCGGGAATGTTGTGATTATCAGTAAATACAGTATTGACTCAAGGTTTGGGTGATTCAATGGGTTACTTCACAGTGTCACTCATGCATATTCAATCTGTAATTAAAAAACATGATCTAAAATGTATTTCTTCTCACTTCTGTTTAACATATTGCATTTGCCTTGCAATCCCACTCCATTTTTGAGGTACTTTTATCCTTTTACTTTCTCCGCAAATCACCCAGTGAATGGCACAAGGCAATTTACATGCTTGGATAGTGAAAACAAGAGGAATTACTGTTATTTCAGCATAACATTTCCTGTTAATCCAAAATAAGGACCGGTATTTGTGTCAGGGTTGGAGGGCTTTTCATGCAAAGTCCTGCGATGGCTCCTCCAGTTGTTACTAATCTACAGCAGAACTAAAACACAAACTGTGTTGATATTCAAGTTCAAGTAACTGTAAAATACAGAACTTTTCAGTCAAAAAAGGCAAATGCTCATGTAGTACCCCACCTAGATGCAACTATTAGCTCATGAATTAATGTTTAACTTTGCTAAATCAGAATTGTGCTGTAGACCTGATATGTTTAAGTGTAATAATGTTTTTTTTTTTTAAGATATCAATTTGTCCCTGAAGGATTTTGTCAGACTTCTGTTCTGCTATGATAAGAGCTTATTGTGAGCTGGAGGACTGATATGGACACTGCCTTTGGGGTACAGTGGGTATCAGTTTCTTCAGTTTAGTAAGACTTACCAGGCCTCCTCAGAGGTCATGCTGCGATTGTTACATTGCCCAGGGTATGGTTCTCACATTTCAAGGGTAAAGAGGAAATCCATTTTCCAACTCACTATTTACGATTGCACATGAATATTCCCCCCTCCATATCCAATCACTAAATTATGATGGATTTTTAGCATTATTTTCTGCCAGGCATTATTCAAGACAGTCTATCTCAATTTGCATAGCTTAACGAAGCACTGAGCTTTTAATAACGCGAAGGAGTGTGATAGTGGAAGCTGATGTTTATTTGAACTGGCTGGGCTTTTGATGGTAATGATTATGAATTGAGCATTGGGAACCGTCTCTGCGAGAGGAGAGGGGGAGCGAAGCATTGTGTGAAGCAGGCAGATGGCTGGCCGGACAGTGTGTTGATAATGGCAACATTAGTCTGCTGGGAAGCAACATTATGCTCAAGGTCAATGGGAGCTGAAGAATGGAGGATCATAATGACACGGGCCCTGTGTCCTGGAACGAGATCTCCCTTTAAGGATGCCTAGATATTAAATATGAACTCAGTAATCTGCACAAGGCTATTATTTCCATCATAAAATTTCAAAAAGTTCATCTGTGTCACTGAAGCAGTGATAATGGACCATAAAAGGTGCTTTCTTTTTTATTCTAAATTGGTAGGGTTTACTGTACATGCAGTAGCCACATTACTACTAAACGTAAGATACTACAGTCAACATTTGCTTTAGTCTTTATAATGCTTGTCTCCAGACCATTACACTTCATGTCCATACATATGGCCCTGTGGATGTAATGCACTTTTGCTCCCAATCTTCTTGGAATACTTGAATTTTGAATTCTCTAATGTCCCTCATATATCACGGTACTTTCATATGCAGACTTTTTGTAAAGACTGCATTTTTATGCACACTAAACATCATCTATAGCACATTGTTATTCTGCAGTAATCCTTATTTACAGTAAGAAGACAGGGATTCCTATAATACCTGTGCCAATCTCCATGTTTTGCACCGGTACAATGGCAACGTCTGCATATATTTGAACTCCACAATTGTATCCACTTTATTCTACTGCTAATACTTTTTCCGACATTTCTGTTCTCCTCTTTTGTAATCTACATGTATTTCATTTGTCTTTTTCCTGTTTGATGCTCTTATTTGCTTATTCAATGACCTAATTTCTCCACAGGGATCAATAAAGTGTCATCTTAAGTGTTTCACTTTCAATTAAAGCAATCAGCTGCATCCTGACATCCATGACCATAATGTCAAATCACTAAGTGGTTCGCCTCCAGTTTTCTCCTCTCAGCCTATTCCTCTCTTATGTTTGTTAAAACAAGGGCAACAGCAGCCTGCTGCGTTGACATCTGTGGGACGTTTCTTGAAGCCACTTCAAGCATATCGAACTCGCTTTCAGTGAGACGGGGAGGAATTTGGGGAGACTCAAGTCTTCCTTTTGTCACCCTGTATTAATGCACAAATCATGAGCCGAGCTCGGAGCCTCGGGCAATTTTCCTGAGGAGCTTCATGGTTTTTTAATCTTTCAACACTTTGCATATATTATTAATACTAAAGGCTGAGCAATACTCAACAGTTGCATGGAATAACAATTACAGTGCAGCTCTGGTCATAGTACTGTCCATCAACATATGCGCCCTTTAATATAACTGTAGAGATGCAGACTCATATTGTGACTGTGGGTAATAGAGCTGTAATTCACGAGCATAAAGCATTACTCTTGAGTGCATTTCAAAGTACAAATCTAGTCACAACAAAATGGCAGTTTTCAAGTTCATATTTTAATCCGCATTTTGTCTCTCTTTTTTCTTTTTTTACAGTGGCATAGTTGAAAAATGAATATTCAATACTGAGAAAAAAGCAAACCTCACACATCCCCCATAAAAAGCAAATTAATTACAGCGATTCAAACTTTGTACAAAATGAGTTATTTATAGCTTCATACCGAACTAACAAAATAACATGTATGAGCATTGGCAATGTGGTTCAATGTCTTTGATACAGTGACTATATACAGTGAGGACATGTCTAATTCACCAATGCCTCAACATTAGTACTGTTTGCAGCAAACTCAAAGGCCATAACGGTGATCCTTGTATTGTTTTTTTAATGATAAATTACAGAATTAAAAAATGGAAAAGTTAATGTCAGACAACTACTTTAGTAATAACAGCAATAATATCAATCAATATAGTATTATATAATAAATGTCAATCAATCATAATAATAAATACATATATTGACCAGAATATTTTTTTTTTTAATTTTAAGCAATTTATTAGAATCCCTGTTTTAAAAAAAAGTCTTCCAAATTGTGTAAATAATTCCAAAGTGATGGGAACTGATGAGACCTGAAATTAAAATCTATAACCAGAGTTTTTATCTTTTACTAAAATTGAATACTTACACATTATTTACATGCCACCTGGTAAAACAACCTCTTGTTAGATAAATGGAAAAAAAAAAAAATCAAGACTTGTGGACTACTTTAAATACTGTATATGCTAATATACAAATTGTAATATGTCAGGGATCTCAAGATTCAACAATATTGTTCACCAATATTCACGTTAGCAAAGTATTTTACAGCAATATCCACACATTGAGCATAGTTGTTCAATAAAAGTCAACATAAATAATGAACCCCCACAAGGTTCCACTCATTCAGTTAGGATCTTACATCAAATCGCCAACCAAAATTAAAGATCTTCATCCATGACGATAACTGTAAGTGTACTGAAATCTTCATCACATGACACCATCTCTCCATCTAGACTCATATTGAATCCTGAGACAAGAAACAGTGGATGTATTTTCCCTCCATGTTAGTCCTCAGACTTTGTGCTTAAATTTTCGAACTTGTTCTCTGTTGGTACAAATCAACAGCATGAGTGAAAACTGAAAGTAAATCAAAGCAGAAATATATTGACAGAGGGAGTTGATTCTACAGACAATCACATAGACTGTGCTTCAATGTTTTGTTTTGTCAAAGTTTCTGGTCAATTTGGTCTTTTTTTTTTAATGTATGCAGTTTGGCTGTGTAAGCTCGAGGCAAGATCTAAAACCACTGTTTAATCCTGTTTATGTATTTAACATCCACTCTTAAAGCAACACCTTTTGAAAAGAAAGCGAAGACTTGACTCAAACTGGAGTTGAAGTACATTTCTCGTTGATTCTGAATTTTAAAAAATCTGCAAAAAGTTGACAAGTAAAGTAAGAGAGACTAGAGAAAAAAAGTTAATACAAGCGATGGAAGAAATGCAGAAAAATGTACAGCATTTAGGCACCATAAAACGGAAATGGAAATAATCTAATTGTACAAGGTTTACATTGATTACAAAAGGACAAGGCTATATTGTCAGCGACTGCTTTGAGTATCCAAGCATGAGCTTTCTGGAGAAGACAAAAGAATAATAAGTAAAGTAAAACAGATCATGTAGTGACACTGAGGCAGCTTCATTTGCATGTCTGCTGTCAAAAGTTGTCATGAAACAAAAGGAAAAGAGAAAAAGAAGTCTAAATGAAGTACTCTTTCTTTTCCTCTGCATGCACATGGTTTCCCTCAGCATTGATGATGGCTGTGTCTGCGTCTGGGGCATCCTCTGCTCCCTTGGCCTCGTGTGTTAGATACGTCCCTGTAGACATACAGAGCCATACAGCAAGTTATCCACCTGCTTAAATGCACTAGACATTTTCTGCGGTCAAGAAAATTGTTACTCAAGGAAGCTCAAGTGACCTCTTTTACCTTTATGTCTGGCCAGATATCGTCCAAGAACTATTATCAGACACAAGGTGATGAAGACGACGACTGCAACAACACCACCAATTAAAGCGTGGTCAGGTCCATGTTGTCCTAAAGCATTAGGATCTGTACCAAAACAGAGACAGAGAGAAATGGAGGGAAAAGTGGAGACAAAAGAAACACCTGCAAGATGTTTAGCTGCTATCTAATGCAGGTGTAGACATTTATTCAAATGCATTGAAAATAATTTACTCTTGCAAGTGTCATGAAAAAATCCTGATGTAGCTTTAACACTTTGACACACTCGAACAAAGCACAGTCCCAAATGAGCTTGTCATATTCAGAGAAAAACCTGTCATTGCTGCTTTGAAGTGCTTAAATTGAGGTAGAAAAGATGTAATCATAGGAAATACCACAAATCTTTGCACAATTCAAAAAATGTTGCATGAGCAACAGCAACATACTGCAAGAAAACTGAAGTCTAGCCCTGACTGATGTTTTTGTTTTTTCGCCAAAGCCTCTACACATGCTATCTTTTTTGTGTTTTCACATTCAGGTGCTGACGATCAGGTTTTTTTAAATAAGTGTTATTTAACATGTGGCGTCCTCCGGGCAGAGAGCGAGCTGAAGGTTTCCCAGGCAGGAGCATGCCTTTGTGTCTGTGCTGTAATAAACAGTAAGTGGCTGTGTCTTTACTGTGCACCTTGTGTGCTCTCATTAGCTCAAGCTGATGGATGGCTATGGCTTGTGCTCAGATTTGCAAAGTGACCCTGGGAAATGACGGCGGGGATGTTCCTACAAACCTCGTTATACTCCTCTGTTAACGAAATGCAACCATCATTTTCAGCAACCCAGTGTGGGACGTTAAAAATAAAAAGAGATGGCATCGAGAAACATGCAGTTTATATAACTACATGCAGGATTGAACCACCACAATTGTTTTATCAGGGACTCACAAGCAGGCACTTCACACTTTGAAGCAATAACTGTTTTGGTACAACAGTTGAATTAACTTAATTTCGGTTGCATGTCGATGGATATAATGATCTCTTTGGGTGATTCCGCTGTCAACAAGGGGCATAAGCAATTTTCATATCACACTTGGCTGGTGCACACTGCTCACAGGAATAAGACAAGATGAACTACTCTGGTTGCACTGCAGCTGAAGGTGTCATCTCAACACAACTTGCAAATTATGTTTTCCACTTACGTTGTAAGAGTATTTATACTTGTCCAACCAGATTGTTGACTTCAATTCAAAACACTGATTATCCTGGAACAAACTATATTTATCCATTTAAAAATGATGCAAAAAAAAAAGTGAACAATTTTCTTGAATATCTGAGAAGACACTTAAGAAACTATAAACACTGTCACAAAAGGAAAACTCAAGACATTTCAACGGCACACAGTGACATCAATGACTCAATTTGCAATATTTGGTCTGTTCAGGGTTTAGTTATATCAAGAAAGAAATGTGAATCTTGTTTCTATCTTATTTCCATTGTGTCTGGCAGATCTCACATAATACCATATCAAACTAAATTGCTGCAACCACATGCTATGCACATATACTAAATCATGAACGTACCTAGACACATATAATGAACAGATATTTTTTTGATGTGATCAGAAATGTGAAAGATCACAAGTAATCACATGATCTGAAATCGAATATTTACACACTGGCACAGACACAATCTCCATCCCAGCTTCACTCAGATAAAGACGTCCATTTCATTGTGCAAAGACATACCAAATCAGAAACATATTGTGTGATAACTTATGCAGCCTGTGACATGGCTGGAGAGAAAGCGGCTGGCGTCAGCTGAGTGAGCATCCATGCATGGTGATGGTTTGGCTCATGCTGTGTGGAGGCTGTGATGCGTCCTGACCCAGATCCAGTTTCAGCATCACACACTGTAAATCTGGCTTGCAATGATCGTCTAGTGGGATATTTACCTGTTGTAGGCCCTGGAAAGTCTTTGGCTGTTGCCATGGTTGCAGACAGTGACAGCAGTAAAGGAAGACGAGGGGAACAACACCGTGATAAAAAAGGTGACCACAAAGTTTGTATAGGAAACATGAGAAATTAGCATGGTCTGTTTTTTACTTTGACCACGTGCAGAAGTGACGGAAAGCGAAGCTTGCTGTCACAGCCAAATGCATGCATAACTGGAGTTACTGGAAACTGGGAGAGCAGCACAAGATAACAAGGACAAGATGAAGAACAAAAATGTAAAGATTGCGATTTGTGTTGTTCAATATGTACGTCCTTAATGCGTCAAAATTACAAATAAACATATTTTTAGAAAAAAAAGTACTGAGATTTTTTTTTTAATATTTGGCATATGATGAAAGATAAGTAAGAGTATACAGATATGGCCAAATTTAAAGTTGCTCAAAAAGTTAACTCACAGCTCAAGTCCTCACAGTTTAAAAGGTACCCTGTAGATTTTTGTATTTATTTTTGTATTTGTTTACCACTAGTAGTACTATGAAGCATGTTTTTATGACTGGGTTCCTGTTTTGTTTGTTTTTAGAATGCATGTACGTGCATATGGTCAACTTAATACACATTCCTGCCACCAGTGTCAAACTACTTTGCTGATTGGCAGTTCTCTCAAAGATTAGTAGAGATGTAAACAATACACAATTTCAAATATTAAAAACAAAAACAGCTTTTCAAGTATTTTATGAGGAAGAAAATGCCTTCAACAGGTTTGCTAAACCTAAAGGATACGCATAATGGGTTTTGGTAAAAACACTGAATGTTAACAAAACTTTTGTTTATTTACAGGAACACTCCAAAGGGCACCTTTAAGGTCCATAGTTTGGTTGTCAAAATAAAGCACAACCCAAATCTAAGAAACCTTGAGTTTTCTCTATCACAACACCAGAGCTATTTCGACTGTTACGGTAGTTAGCATGTATTACCTGCAGAGTGATCTTGTGGAAAAAGTCATATCCAAACACTACAACATGAATTAATTAGGAGGGATGAACTGAAGTAAACACATGGAGCATGCGATTTTGGTAAACATTATTCAAATGTAATTGCATGTGTTCTTATTGTTTGGTTGTCATGAAATCATTAGAAAAAATGAAATAATTCAGCCTAACAACAAAAGTATAAACACTCATGTTTTCTATTTTCTGCTTCTGCGAAGATGTAAATTTGCGTGGTGGTTTGCAAACAGTAACTGATGTGGTAACATACTCCAACAGTGTCTGCATATTGTCAGCTACCAATGATAAAAACTAATCAGAAACTGCAATAAAAATGATGGTAAGGAAACAGCGTTGTGTTAAAAAATAAAGCAGAAAGAGAAAAAAATAGTGCAGAGTATTGAATTTGTCCAGTAAAAACATTGCTATTTTCCAGCTCAAAGGCCGGCTGTTAGCTCATCAATCATCAACTGTGTGTTCAGTGTCGTGTTTGTGAGTGCATGGAGCATTGAGGCGGGGCCCCCTCATGGCCCCGCCTCAATGCTCCATGCACTGCCTATGCCTGATGTGGGAGGGTAGGCAGACTGGGAAAACAGAGGCTAAAGAAAAGGGGAGCTGAAGATGGAGGCATCAAGGTGATGACATCCACTAAATGAAAGCAGCAACAGAGGGGGACCAAAAACAAAGTTCTCCATGGGGAACAGGCTCAACAAAACTTACAGGAAAAATAAATAAATTACTTCATGTGGCTGGTGTACTGAGTTAATTCTGGTCTATCACCTCAGTGAATACAGGCAAAATAACAAAAGATGCGCATATGATAAAATAGAAAGTGTTGGACAAATGACTAGATTCTTTCAGCAACATCTTTTGCGAAACGGATTAGTCATACTGTACATGAAGGACTCGTATTTCTTACATCTATTACATTTTCAGGCTAGATTGGTTGGTAAATGGGCCACACTCATAGAGAATGTAAAACTCATCATGTGCCGTACTTGTTGAGGTCAAAATGTATAATGAACGAGTGAAATGTGAGGCTAAGGGGGAGAGAAGAAGGAATACAGCTTCACAATCAGATAGCTATTTCTCTACTGTATTTAACCAAACTATTAACTGTTAGCTCTCAAACATCTCAAAGTAATTATCCTATTCGGTGTTTCCTCGCTTTATTAAATACAGTGTACTAAGAAGCATGATTGCAGATGGTGATGAATTGCGTCGGAGCGATGACATTTATTGCAACTCAGCTCTCCTGTCATTAGCAAATTAGGCTTAGAGGCTGAGATGATCCGAAGAGGCCGCGTAAGTATTCAGACAGACACGATGTAGCTCTGAAGAATGACTGTCATCATCGGTGGAAATGAGCCCGTCTTGCACATCCTTTACCTGCTCAACTCAATTTTTCATCCTTCTTGCTAACCAGGACCTTTGAATTTAGTGAGAGGAATGCCAAGGGTTATACATTTAGCTATTTCCTCTGTTAATCCTTCAAAAATTGAGAAACAGCTCCTGTCACATACACCTAAAACTAAAAAAAAACAGATAAATTCAAGAAATTGTAATATTTCTCTTTCAATTAATTTGAATGAGTGGATGTGAGGATTGAAACCTTGGTCCAGCACATGGCTCCCAGATATGACAGGATGATATGTACTATCACTGCCTACCCCTCAATGAGCATACGGAAAGAAGCGATTGAGCTAACAAAAGCTGACGAGTGCGTCATTCTCCTTTTCCTTTTGTTTTTTTCCCCAATGAAGGGCTTCCTCTCCACAAAGGTCTCTGCCTTTAAAATCGAAAAAAGAAGCTGCTGTGCATCCACTAACTGCCTGTGAGCTTGAATAAGTCCAGCGTCTGAGCTGTGATAAGTCGCTCCCAAACAAACTGTGGGACAGTTTAATTGGCAAAAATGGTAATAAATAAATCCATGTTGAATTTTAATATTCTGTCCTTGTTTTTGTTCCTTTACTTGGCTCGGCTTGTTGATAAACGTTAAAAACATGTGCTGCAGAGGCCTTAATGATCCGTTTCCTGCACCATGCTGTCTTTATTCTCTCAGACGCTCCACTGTCTCGGGATTAAGTTATCTCTCCTCCAGGCAGTACTCGGAAGCTAAATTCTGAATACTTTACACTTTCCCCCCCACCGTTTCCCCGGAAGAGTCCAAAAGCTAAACCTATGTAGCGATTTGTACAGTATAGTGAGGTAAACTGGGTTACCCTGCACAGTGCCAAGGCAAGATTTGGGACTGAAATCTTGAGGAAATGGTCTGCAAACTGGTGACATGCAGTTGTACTATCAGTGCTTGTCCTGAAATGCTGTTAAACTTAATTTTAAATATTTGAACCACAAAATTCCACTTATTTAATAACATTAGAAAACAAACGTACTACTTTTAGTTTCACATTTTTACTTAGTTGTTGGAAGCCTCCCTTTACTTTCTTCTATCCAATCCTTCATTACCATCTGGCAGGAAATGCAGTGTAGTGCTATCCATTTATCATGCTGCTACATTTTTTGACATTTGCATTTGTTTCTCTGTTCCAGGCAGCCATTTGTTTTCATTCATTTCTATGCAGAACATAAAAAGAAATTAGCCATACATTTGAACTAAGTCTGCATTAATTATTGTCAGAGTTACAAGGATCACATGCATGATCACACATTCATAGTATAGTAAAAAAAGTTTCTGTTCATAATCTACTTTTATCTACGTCATACAAAACATGACATTATAAATGTTCCAAAAGTCATTATGATCGATTGTTTGACAGAAACATTGGAATTCTAGGAGACGCTGACAAGTTGTGATTCTATTGAAAAATCTTTCATATGATACTTCATAATGTCTTTCGCTATTATTGTTTTGTTATTATGCTTTTTAATTTAGAGTTTTTTAAAAATGGTTGCAACGTTCACTATCTCGCAGTTAAATTGCCAGACCGACAATCCCCCTTCTGGCTTTGTATCTTTGTAATGAACACCAACCATCTTTGAGATAGCACAGTGTGTGCTGCAAAGCCCGGAGTATGAAGCGATAACAAAACTGATCATCCATAACAAGACTAACCATTACAGTACCCACCATATACAAACAGTATATATTCGGCACTGTTGGTCCCCAGGTGGTTGCTGGCCTCGCAGCGGTATGTGCCATTGTCTGTTTTATTAAGTGTGGTGATGGTTAGTTCCCTGCCCTCCACAATCATACGCTCGATGTCTGGCAGCTCTCCTCCATCTTTAGACCACAGCACCGGTTCAGGTCTGGGAAAGAAAATACAAACATTGTTTTCTTTTCATCTTGCTGCATATCATTTCCTAAATGTAAAGACATATTGAATTACCTGAACAAATATTCTGTAATGATGACAAATCATGTTTAACTCCAATTTCTGCCTATTTTCATGCTAGTAGTCATCAAATTGAATGTGTAAAAAAATGGCAACTTACATTGGGTTGCCTATGGACACACACTCCAATTTGAAGTATTGTCCTTCCTGTGGAATAATCAGTGAATGTGTGATCTCCAAATGGGGAGCATCTGCGGAGAAGGGACAAAACAATTGCAATGCTATGACAGTACTGTATGTTAGAGGCTTTAACTCAAACACTGCAAAGCACCACAGTAGTTAGTTCTTTACCCATTGGGCAGCTCTTAGCTCTGGCCCGTATCCCTGTTCTGCTTTGGTACTAATCCCTTACCTGCAAACTAATCCTACACTAATCCTGAACAAATGCAAAATTAAACCTGCAGACAAATAAATGTAATCTCAATCCTTGTATTTCTTCTCATTGCTAATCTTACACCTAATCCATCTTTGCAGGGTGTGTATGACTGCACTCACAGTGGACCTCCAGGACCTCAGTTGTCATGTAAGGGTTTGGCAGAGACACATGCTCCACGCTGCAGGTGTAGGCGACGCCATCGTCACGTCTGTCCACCTGGAACTGGAGGCTACTCCTCACTGCGAAGGATTTCCCTGTGGCATTCACCTCCTTAGAGCCTGCAGAGAGTCAGAAAATGAACAGGGGTGCAATATACTTGTGGATTGCTAATATTATTGGAGAACAGTTCTGGCTTGGAAGAAACAGAAATCAGCTTGAATGTTAACTAAAACTTGAGAAACATGACATTGTATTTCAAAATGATGCTTTTCTGACATAGACAGCTGCAGTGTTGTTGTTGTTGTTGTTTTTCCCTGCATCTCCTTTGAGGGAGAGAATCCTTGGCCTTTGAAAGTCAAGTCAAAGTAGAGTGAATTGTGAGGGGAGAGCAGTGTGAGCATTGACTCGGTTGAATGGGTGTGTTTGCTCCTCCAGGACCACCTCTCAAACATCCCAGTCAACACAAACAGACACACCCGGCAGTGCAGAGTGGATCTCCACAGTTCTAGTCACACCTTTCTATTCATTTACTTAGTTTCATGCCCGAACATTCCCCCTTTACACAACTTCGGATCTTGATTTGTGTTTGTTTTGTCGCTGCCCTGTGATGTCGTCTTCATTTAGAGACTCCTCTTAACTTATAATTGGAAGCATTTCTTTGTAGTTTGCTGCTGCTCTCCTGTCAGTGCTTTGTGTGTTAGCGTCACTTTTCTCTGGAAAGAGTTGTACTGAACAAGGCAAAAAAGGACAAAGGCATTACTTGACGAAGGCCTCAGAAAGACTTTCCACTGGAGCTACTACCCTCTTCACCCCCTTATATCTTTCCTACATCTTCCCCCCTCCTCCTCTTCCTCTCCCGAGATGTGATTTATCTTTTACTGTACCTACAATTACATGTAGGATATGATTTGAAAATCTGATTAAGTTATGTGAAATGGTATGTTTTATTTTTGTGCTTTGTTGGCATTTTTTTGCACCACATTCTGGATCTGATTTATATTAATTACAATGTCGTTTGTATGCATGTTGACACACACACACACAAAGTCAAACTTTAACACTAAAAGTGAGAAGAAGAAGACAACTACAATAGGAAGAAGAAAAAAAAAAAAATCGCCATTTTACATCCAACCTCACTGTCCTCTTGGACATCATGCTTTTATCGACTAATGCATCACAAATTGAAATTAGGTTTTAAAAATAATCTAGACATCACATACCATGAATGTGATGTCTGAGGAAAGTCAGAGGCCTTGAATTTTGCCCTGAAGTACAGAGGAGGGTAGTAAGTACCTCTGTGGCGTCAAACACAAATCTCTCCAGCGTTCTCTCTCATTCATCAAGTCGCCTGCAGCATCAGAGCTGCCATAGAAGAAGCTGTCAGTCTGTTTTAAGGCGGCTGCTAGCGACGCCAGAGAGCGTGCAGAGGCAGTTACCATAAGAATGTGCCCAGGTGTACTTCCTTTGAACCAGGGCCCCAAGAGGCAAGCAGATTTAGGCAGCTGGGGGTGCTCGTAATCACCACCTGCATCTGTTTTAACAAGGTGGAACCTCAGTGGGAGGATTAGATTTTTTAAAACGTATTATGGGTTGGTTGGGTGTAGTTTGGAAGACTTAAATTATGGCTTGTCTTCAGATTGATTATCGTTTTTATGTTCATTGGGTCAGGTTGTCCTCAGCCTTGAAGAAATGAGCATGTAACAATTTTCTTTTATGGTTATTTTTTTACCAATATTTACAGCCTAAAATGTTTTGAGAAATTTCATGTTTTTATTTTTCTTTAATTGTGTAACCTAATTTGTTAAATAGAAGTTTTTGCCTCATTGAGCAGGGTCTTTAATCCTACATTGGAACTTGTTCATCCTCAATGAACAATCTTGCACATTTAGTATTTTGGTGTTTGGTAGTTGGAGGGTAAAGAGTCCTATGGGACATGTTAACAACTGCTCTGCTGGTAAATTAGTGGTTGGGTTCCTGTGTGAGATGGCAAACATATTGTTCTACCCGTTTGAATCAATGTGGTCTAGTGCTACGGTTAAATATGTCCACACATTAACATACAACACTATCATTGGCACTAATTTAATGACTATGATAGACAATTGTTTGATCATCATTAAGCCTCGATTAAATGTTTGTAATGCAGTGGTAATAGAAAATAAAATGTTCTGTATGTCCCACGCACTCGCCTTAAGACCTGTGGTGACCGAGCTTTTGAGGCAGTAGCACCAAGGTTGTGGAAGGCTCTGCCTGCACCCCTACATTTTGCTGATTCTGTGAATTTGTTTAAAAATCAGCTCAAGACATACCTGTTTAGTCTGGCGTTTGGGTAAAATGCATGCTCTAGGCCTGCTTTTACTCTGTGTTCTTAATTGTGCACTTTCTGTTTATTGTGCCTTCTTAAATACGTTTCATGTTTTACAATCTGTTCTTGTAAAGTACTTGCCCTTGTATGGTCACATTTAGTTATTTATGTTTGAAATTCCGCTCCTGTTAAGCACTTTTTGACTTTTGTCTGTGAAAAGCGCTTTATAAATAAATCTTACTTACTTACTTACTTACTTATAAACTAAACATAAAAATAGTCACAACAACAAAAAAAGGCACAGTAAGAAGCTGTTGCAATATACAATTTGACACTCAAAATAAAATTAGATGAGAAGCTCCTAAAAATAGTTCTGGCTCTGAAAAAAGTAACAACTGAATGTAATGATTTATTACACTATAATATTTTTAGCAACAGTAGGAGATGAGACCAGCAATGGTTGGCACGTATCTTTACTGTATTGTATTATACTCCCAGCACACAAGTGGGGGGCTGAGCAGCGTAGTGGGGAACACTGTTTCAAACAAATGGTCTCCAACTGTTGTTGTCATTTTAGATCACAGTTAACATTATCACAAATGGTTGAAAACGTGAAATCACCAACTAATAAAATCAGAGCAGAGATGTGCACTGAGTTCATATCCCTCTACAAAACAGAGGATGCTGGAGCGCTGCACTCCCTTTATGAAGCCTCACAAGATCAATGCCCAGCATATCAGGGAAGAGCAATGTGAAGATAGTATTTATTTATTTATTTAATGATTGACTGATTTGTAGCCTTGTGTACTTTTATCATGTTTGTCTTGTTGTCTGTGTCGATTGTAATGTGTGTCGAGATGGATGCCTCGCTCTCTATTGCAAACCAAGTCTACCTACGGGTACAAATAAAAGGAACCTAACCTAACCTAAGCCTGTATGTTCATCTTGGAATGAATTGAATGCAACTATTTAAAAAAGCCTAAATACATTAACACACATTTGTTTAGCAAATAAATACTATTACTATACTAATACATTTTTTTTAAATGGTTAACCATCAAACTGAGGAGTATAATTTGGATGTCTTGTTTTAACCGTTTATAACTTCCTTCCAGGCCAAAATAATTTCCAGGCCATTAAACTTTATTGGTTTCTAAATGTTTTTCAACTAAGTTCTAACAGGAGTAAATGGAAAATGGGGTTAGGAGGAAAAGTGAGTCTACATTGTCTTAAAATACAGCTTATCAAACCATCTAAAGCAATTCATCTGAGAAAACAGTATGAGGTTCTACAGGTTTATTCCTGTAATATGGCTCATTTGCAAAGTACTCTGATATTACCCCCCTATCATACAATTTAGAGAGTGGGTTAACAAAAAAGCTACAGAAAACATTATAGTAACATTAGAGTCATGGTTTTAGAGTTAGGTCAACACATGTTAGACATATAATGGAAAACAAATTTCCCAGTTAAACTGTGTAAAAAAATGTGCAGCAACACACAGATCATCCCTGCTGGTAATGGCTGAAGGTATTGAAAACAACGTCATTCT
The DNA here is from genome assembly GCF_023349555.1 of Cebidichthys violaceus. NCBI lineage: Eukaryota > Metazoa > Chordata > Actinopteri > Perciformes > Stichaeidae > Cebidichthys > Cebidichthys violaceus. The sequence goes on along the minus strand of NW_027176262.1, from coordinate 20,833,992 downwards.
TGCTCACATGCTAGTGGTAGCACTGAGCTCCGGTATGAATGAGGCACGTAATCTAATTTGGTGTTATGGCCTTGATGAGCATGAGAATATCAAACAAGAAGAAGCAAAGTAAAATATGGTAACCTTCGGAAATAGAGGACAAACAAAAGTGTTTTGTACCATAAATAATAAGGTTGGACTGACGTGACCCAGTTAATTCTGAAAAATCAACAAATGATGAGGCTGACCCTGCTCACAGTAGATCATTTTGGCAAAATGTTGAGGTCTAAATAAGTTATAAAGGTTACACTTCAACTAAATAAGAGACAGTTTAAACAATACATTCCATATAGTGTATGTGCCATGTATAGAGCTTGTTATATTTAGCAGGAATAAAGATGCTTTAATGATTTAAAGCAAAGGTAGTATATTATCATGCTGTCAGTCTTGTACGTAGACACAAAGATTGAAACACACTTCAGACAAAAACATGAAGGCCAAATGTTGTCGAATGACTTATTGCATATGAAAATATTTACCACATCCCCCACTCTCTGCTACAGTAAACAATGTGTATGAGAAACACAGTGATGTCCTTAGATTAGAGAAGCATGCAGTCCAAACTTTAATCAGCCGGACCAATTTGATTCTTTAATAGAGCAAAAGATGTATACAGCTGTATAACCTAAGGGTGTAATATTGTTAAAGATATAAATCAAAGTTTGTGATATTTCATCTTTGCTCGGCTTAATTTTACAGATTAGACAGGATGGGAGCCTAATTAAAAATGGAGCACACATATTTAATAAAAAAAATACTAAATAAATTAAATGATGCTAATAATAATAATAATAATCATATACAGTATTTAATCTCTAGATTTAAATGTCTTGATAACTTGCCTAACTGAATATACACACACATATATATATATATATATATATATTTATATATATATATATACATACATATATAAAATTAGTCACCATGTTGAAGCTTTTGTGTATTGGAATGTGCCTTTGTGTCACTCTGAAAGGAATATATAGGCCACTTTATGTATGCAAAGAAAGTGACAGTGGGTGGATTTTTTCCTCAATAGATTATAATTTGAAGTCTAGCTGTCATTCAGCGACACAAGTCATTTGTATAGCTCTATACTCTGCAAACAAATTATTTGACACTGGATGACAGTTGCATTTTGAGGTTTGTAATGCTGCGTGCTTCTCATATAAATTGTTGAAAAACAAATCATCAAAGCATGAAATAAATATGACATGTTTTTGCTATTACACCTGCTGTCATCTTGGAGCTTTGTAGACTGGTCCCCCAGTGGGGATAGATTTGACTGACAGCAGACACTGGCGGCAATGATCTACGACAGAAGAACCAATGGCAAAACATGCTGCTCCCAGCACATACTCGCTAAAGAAAGCTTTAAAGCAGCACCTACAAAAGAGTTGGATCCGGAGCACTGATTGACATTCCTCCTCTTTGACACTTTGACATGGAAATGAAGTTTTTAAGTCAAGCCCTCCAGTCTCTGCTTTGTTCTTTATCTCTCTTTGACTCGGAGATGCATCACACCAGGTCTGTTTGCCCAAGCGGCTTAATAAAACCCACCATACACAGGTAAAACTAATAAAAGCACATTTGTAAACAAGACACCAGTTTTGGGTAGACTTGGGGCACATGACGTTTTAGAGATGTGCACTTCTCAATTCCATTTCATACATCAAATATGAATGTTGGGAATACTTATTTTGTTTTAATTTTGTTTGTGTGCACTTTTGTGAACTGGGATGAAGGTATTCAATCTTTATTTGTATTCACAAAAGACGGGATTTGGAGCCATGAATACATCTGTGGCCCACTTAAACTTTGTTAAATTACCTCTTGACATTTCTTTTATGTGCATATGTCTATATATGTTAATATTAAGTTTTGAGCTTTAAATAGTTATCTTAAAGTATACCTTTAAGACATAAAGCAAAAAAAGAGATCATCTTAGTGCCTCTCGAGATGGACAGCAAGTCTGGTTGTGACGCTGTGAGCCAGCTCTCCACTGGCCTTTCAGGAATCTACGTGGATGTCATTTCAACAAGAAAACTTCATATCTCAGCCCCTCTCCCATCAATCATCATGTAGTGCTGGGCAGACACAGACAGAACCCCCAAGAAAAAGCTCTCTGGTGCAAATCTTCAATAAAGAGCAACTGTCACAGTGAGTCTCTACAGCAGGCTCCGTTACATTAAAGAGCTCCACATGGCTTACCTCTGCCATCAAATTGAGGAAAAACATTCCATTCCTATTTTTTTTTATGTTTTTGTCTTTTTAGTGCATTTTTAAAGATGGAATAAAAGCTAGGAAAATACAAAGTGCAGAGCTTCAGACAGTTTGGAAAGAGGTATACAACAAAGTGAAAGCTTGTAAGGCACATCGTGTGAAACCACAGAAAACTTCTGCTGGTTTAGTGTGATCAGCACACCATCTGCTGCCAAATGCATTGTCTCCGTCACCGTTTATTTTCCTTCTGAGTGAAGCTAGTTATGTGGCCTCTCTAAGTTTGCATTCTTGTGCGTTCTTGAATCCTCCTTGACTCGTTTGACTAATCTAATTGCTACTGTTTGAAAAAGCCACCTGCGGAACGAATGCCCAGCAAGAACAACTCATCACATGCAAACAGCGCCAAGGTAGGTCATACAGGGGATTTGTAACCGGGGGATAAATGAACACCACTGCGTCCTCTTAGGCTAACACTAGTGGTGTAATGGACGGCAAAAAAACGTGATCAAGGATCTCTAAAAGTTATATTCGCTCTTTTTTTCTTTTGTGCTGATCCGATCCGTGACTCTGATCCATGATACGATCCGAACCGTGACTTTTATGATCCGTTGCACCACTAGTGAACACAAAACATGAAGCACACAGTCTCAACAAAGTCTCAAGCTGTTAGCATGCAATCGTTCTTCTTGTTCCTCTCTCAGACTGTTTAGGAGGGCTGGCTTTCCTCAAAAGTGGGATTCTTCATCGTGGCATTATTTGAGTCGATTAACCGAGCCACATTTTACGGAGAAGAAAGGTCAAACAATTGCTGGTTTGAGCTTCTAAAATATGAAAACAAGCACGAGCCCATGAGCCAACCCATAGAGTGTACAATTTCCCTTTTTATGATCACCTTTACTATTGCATGATTGATTTGTGTTTCCATTAATCAACCAGTTGACATCATTACTAGTGCCACAAACAGTGGAAAACAGAATGCTGTGCAGAACTTGTTGTTGATGTACACTTAACTTTATAATTAGAATCAATACGAGGCCCTCCTATACAGTACGTCTTCACCTTGGTCACGTAGTGAAATGTGGAAGGCTCTGCCACAGTCCAGCAACATTTGGACGGCGTCCAACAACAGCAGCAATGCTGGCCGTGAGCCAGGCGAATCATGGCAGCGCTAAACCCCAGCCAGTGGAACAATGCATGAATATGAGCACAAAGGAATGCAGCAGCTGAATGACTTGACAGTAATGATGTCTCCAAGAGGGTACAAGTGGTAACAGAAGATACAATGCTCGTGAAATCCACACCACATGCCCTACCTTGGACCTCCTTGTCATTTCGGAACCACCGGATATTGGCAGCTGGTTTGCTGCCTGGTGTGGTGCACGTCAGGGTGATTACGTCCCCCTCGATGGCAGGCTTGGTGAATCCTGTGATCTCTGGTCGTCCTGGCACTCCTATGGTGCAGGGAAAATAAGTGTAAATAACATACTGGATCGATCTATATGAGGCTGTGATCCTCTGATGATAAGGAATGATTAACTGATATTCAGATCAGATATTCATGTTTTCTTCTCTCATTGACAAGATAACATTTAATTTAGACTTTTGATGTTTGATTTGTTTTAAGGCAGGGCAAAAAGGTATGATAAAAAAGCAGTAATATCACAACAATGAAATATACCCAAACAAAAACTAAACAATAGGAATTGTATACGTGGGAAAGTCAATATTATTAAATTAAGTCAAAGATGAAATACCCCAAATCTCTCCTTCAAGATAACTGAGGCAAATTTATTACTGTCTGGCAGTGAAATGCCTGACAAAGGTCATCCTACAGAGTTGATTTTTAGTCTTTGTCAATTTATGAATATCCTTCAACACACCTGTCTGTCTTATACAGGTGTGAAAAGATTTCCATTGAGTCTTTTGTGTGGCTGTCCGGCCTGGCAGACAATTCAATACAGTAACATAACTAGCTTGCAATTCTTTATTATAGTAGACAAGGGTAAAACGTAATGCAGAAATGTTATTTCTGTTAAGTAATGTTGTACGTGCTAGGTGAAGAAAAAGAACCGACTAGAATTCAAAATGTGCATGTATTCATGCTGTCAGAACGTGAAGAATTACCCACAATTAATTGGCCGTGTTGAGACTAATCCAAAACAGACATGCTCACCCAGAACAGTGAGAAAGGCCTTGGTGGTCTTGACAGGCATGGTGAAGAGCGAGCAGGTGTACTGGCCCTCGTCTGACAGGCTGACGTCACTGATTTTGATGATGAGCTCCTGTGACGAGGCTCGCACCAGCTCGATTCTGTGGTCCCTCAGAGCTGTATGAGGAGAGAGGACACAAAGAACCACGGAGTGCACAGAACAAAGACAGAAAACACAGTTTACTAATGGGCAAATTCACGCTGAATTCAGTGATGGCAATTCACATTTGTAATTCAGATGACACTGACAAGAACAAGGCCGAATGCACTGTGCTTTCAGTTATTTCAAATAGTTGTCAAATGCAGCAAACACATGATGTGGCCAATGATTTGAAACATTTTCTTTACATTTGCATTCTAGTCCGACAGTCTTATTCAGTCTGTGAGAACACCGAAGGCATCAGCGGGAAGCACTGAAGTGTAGCAGCAGAAAACGCTAGATTGCAATATCTATTTAGGTAATCACTTACATTCCAGGTATTGATTTACACTCACTTTAACACTTGTAGTAACTGGCTCTGCCTGTGACATTTTATACTTTGAACATTGAGATCCAAACCTTACCCTGGCCTTATACAGAACCACTTAGTACTTATTTAATTATTTTGTATTTTTCACTGTAACTATAGGCCAAAAGAATGAAGTCCAGATAAAGGTTGAGCAATAGGTAATTATTAACTGTTAAGTATCATATCGGGGGTCATCACATTGTGTCAATGTGTTACAAACTACTGTCCCAATGAATGGTTTTATGCAAATTGTAATGAAAAACTAAGAAATCAAAAATGTAATGCATAACCATTTCACAGTTATGCATTACATTTATTGCATGTACGTACAATACGTTCTTGTTTGTACGTTACTGTACTGAACCGTGATTTTATTATTTTGTATTATAATTCATTTATGCATTTGCCGTATCATGATGAGCATCAATATTGTTATAACGTTCTTGTTAATATTGTGATATTAAAATCAACCAAATTGCTCAGCTCTAGTCCAATCTGAAGGTAAAACACAAAACAACAATACTGCTAAAAGTAATTAAAATTAGCTGCTACAGCTACATACAAATCAACCACTACTACTAATAAGATTAATGATACAATAATCAACACAATGGCCATTCTGAAAACACACCTTGAAATGAAACCTTTAAGTGTTTTCTTAGGACACCTTCACCACTGCTCATTCAGATTACACCCTCATAAAGCTGGGAAAACCACACAGCTAAGCTGAAGAAGGTCATCTCGCACCTGTCATCTCTTATACAGTTTCAAATTGAAAATCACCTGCTCCTACATGCAACCAACCACAGAGGGCAGGAAGGAAAGTGCTCTTCATTGAATAAATTACACATTCTTAATCCACACTCCCTTTAGGCCTGGCAAGCTCTCTCCCAGGACACTTTTTCATCTGAAGTAATTTGAACTCTATTGGATTGTATTACACGGGGCAAATCTGGCAAAATGCAGCAGACGTAGGTGTTGATTAGGATTTAATCAACATGGCCGATGTAAAATCACATCAGATAAAGAAGACATCTCTATGTAAATCATTAATCAACTGCTCCGTTCCCATTTATTTGATTTCAGTGATGAACAGCAGCCATGTGATAAACAGTTAAATTAGATTGGCTGAAATGATTATTAGATTTATACAAACATAGGTCATTATCAACAACGCTCTTCTTCAGCTTCAATTACACCATATCATTTGATGATCATTATCTTATAATCACACACACACACTAAAAAGAAAGAAAGAAAGATTGGCTGTAGAGATATTGATGGCCCTAAGATATTTCGTATTAGAGACTCTTTGTTATCCAAGAATAAAGAGTAAATAAAAACAATCTTCAAGCAAGAATTAAAATTTAACAACAAGCTCCGGCATCAGAGAGCCAGCTTATTATGTGCTATGGGGCTTAATACAAACATTTGATAGTCTTACTGTAGCAAACCGCATCCTGAAACAAAGCTGCCTGATGTTCTTTGTAGTTAAGCATCCTCACTACAGAGCTTGCAAATGCCCAGAGGCTTTGGCAGAAAACAGCGAAGCCTTTGGTGGATGGATGCATCAGAGAGGTGATGGGGTCTAAACAAACATCGTACCGGAACTCTGAAGATATGGAAGTACAGGCGGAGAAGATCAAAGCTTTGGACAATATGACATACTGTACTTCCCCTGCATATCCTTCCATCCCTTCATCGCACAGAGATAAGATGAGGAGAAACAGATCGACTTTTCTTCTTCTTAACCTGTTCCTTAAATATTACAAAACAATAAATATCTCCAGCAACCTCTGAGATACTGAGGTTTCCTAAGAGGGATTTGTCAAGGGAAAAACGGGCATCTTTTGGTTAAAATGTTGTTACACCCAAAACCTGTGGGTGTAAACATTTTGTATTTTATTTGCTCCAGTAGCTGTGATTACATTGAATTCATGGTTATTACAAAAGTTTGAACTGATTATTTTTAACATCTATATGGCCAGTATGATCCAAACAGTCATCGTTTTGGCAAAATATGGCTGGAGCTTCCGTGTTGGACCCTGGAAGCTCTATAGTAGCATATTTAGTGATATTTCACCAGACTTATGACTCTTTGAAACACACTGAGCACGTGGTTGGACAACAGAGAAGTGGATTATGCTGCAGGAGTGGTTGTAGAATTTCTTTTTCTGAAAATAATCACCTTTGCAATCAATTGAAACTAATGCAAAACAGTGACCAAATACAGACCACTAACAATTTCAAGTGATGTGTAAAGTAAAAGTTAGGCTACACCTTTTTTTTATCTGCTGAACAATATCACACTACCATTAAAACCGAACCAAATCTAAATGTCAGTAGCTGGAATACTGATTCAGATACTTTTAACCCAAGTAGTGGCAAGTAGATACAACTTACAGTTAAACAAAAGAACGACTTGAATGATATGTTTTTGTTAGACAGGCACTGGCAATACATGGCACTTGAATCAATGACACATTGATAGAATGAGATTTACAAAGGTTTGAATAACCCAAAGACAAGTGTTATCTATTACTCAAACAGCACATGGCCAGGAAAGCTTACTACTAGCATCCAATCCAGGCTACAGGCCCAGCTTGTGGGCAGATCCGTCACAATCAGACCCAAATGCCAGCGGCTGACAAAGCCTTTTTCCAGGTGCTTTAGGAAATCAATGTGATGAAAAGGTTCATTTCCCCCAAACCCTAGATAGCTCCCGCGTTGTTCATTCTGCTTAAGAGAAAGCATAAATCGGCACCCTGACCTTGTGTATGCTACAGCCTTGCAGCATGGCAGCTTAATGTGCAGTACATCTCCTGTGATGGAGGCCTTACCAAGGCTGTCTCAAATCAGTAAAACTGACACCCGGTTCCCCCTCAGGGCAGGGGATACTGTTTCTATGGTCCTTTGATGCAAAGTAATGTTTGCCTTGTTTCCCTGACAGTCCTTTGCACCATCGACCATGTCAGTGGAAGACCAATTTGAGGTCTCCTAAGAGAAGAGTAGTTTGTCAGATTCCGTTTTAACAACCTAGGTCAACTGCAAAAAGTTATCTGAATGTACAATGTCCAAGAACCCATTCTAACATATAAAACAGCCATTACAATGACTTATTCCAATAAAGTACACTTTTTTGATTTTTAAAAGAAGGGCTAACAGTCTGGTTGGTAGCTACATTAGCTCTGTCCTGAGATAAAACTGGAGGCAGCGAAACTCAAAGTGCACTTATCACATGGCATTCGCGTCCGCACTCTACTGAGCAGCAGACAGATGTTACCCAATGTTTCTAATCCAAAATGATGAAGTATCTCTTGACAGTCCAGATAGAAAAGGACATTTTACATCTATCCATTAGTCTTGGAAACAAGCTGATGGCTATCAGGTTCAGCCAAAATATGTTACATCCACTAGTGTCCCCATTTTGCCATTTTTGCATGCCCTGTAACCACTTTGAGCCAGTACTGGAATGTGAAAGCACTAGCTGTCCTTCAGTGAGAACACAGGGTCCCTCCCCCCCCCCCCCCCCCTTCTCGCAGTCCAGCCAGGGGCTCCACTCTTCGCAATTAGAGTGTGTTTGCTGCTGGCTGTGCTTACTCAGTGACTGTGTGGGCGATTCTGGATGTGTTCCAGGGCTAGTGGTGCAGGCAGGGGGCTCTTTCTCACCACACATGTGGCTGCAATTAAGAGAAGGAAAGGGCCTTGTTCCAGAGGGCCATTGTTACTGCCCGCACTCTCAGAGATCCCACAGAGCAGATGCTACTCAAATTGGACTCATTTTCAGTGCTTGAAGGAGGAAAGGAAAGAAGGAGGATTCCTCCCAGCAGCTATGCTACGTCCCCTCTTCATGTGGTGAATAATGACACTGAATATATTTTTGTCTGTCCATTTTTCAGCCCACTAACATGAGCTTGATTGTACACTGCAGGGATTTTTCTGCCTTTGAGTCCTCTTTTTTTATATGAACTTTCTAAATTAAATTTTCATTAACACCAAGTCACAGTGGGGTTACGTAATTCTACTGGTTTTCAAGGCATTTTTACATATTTCATAGTTTGTACATACATTACAGTATCACAAAACAATGACTTGACCAGGCCCTACAAAAAGGATTTAAAACATTTTTCAGGTGGGTTTCAAACTTCTACAATCATGTTAATAAAGCATATTCTTCATTATTCTAAAGAGCTAATATACACATCTGTGTGTGTGTGGCACATAGCTTAGTATAGTACATACAAGAGTGGCTCTTCACATTAGTGATAATAGCCGAGTATATAGTGCCATAATGGAACATTCACATTTCAGTGAAGCTGGAGGTAACCCAGTACACTTAAAAGTCCATTAGTCCCTGAAGAAATACATTATCTGTGGCCATGAAACGCCATCTACATTTTGTCGCCAATAAAAACAGTTACTGAGAAGTAAACAAAATACTTGTAAGAAAAAACTGGTGGCTTGTGAGATTTCTTTCCCAAGATATCTAAAGAACATGTGGGAAAGCATGACCAAGCAAATCTGTTTAATAAATTAAACTTATGGTGTGTTTAACACACTTAACTTCACTTTTGCCATTATATGTATTGATTATTTGTTGTCAACTTTACACGACGTTTTCCTTCTTTTATAGTTTCCTCCGGATTTTCAGGTGTGTCCTTAAAGCAACAATGTAAAATCAAATTCCAATTAAATTAAAACAAGAAAACAACAACAGCAACAAAAACCTGTATATGGTAGCTGATGTAAATATCCACTACACTTGCTTCCAACAGACCCACCATCAAATGTTGTGTGTTTACTAGAATGGACATTAAAATGTGCTTTCATTGGTGCTCACTCCAGTAATTGCATCCTTGGTAATTATCCTTCATTCTCTCAAGCTAATGAATGTTTTAATGCTCACATTAGAGCTTTCATTTAGCACATAACAGCATTTTGATTACTACAAGCCAATTAAGATCAATTTTGCTTTGTGACCTTTATGATCCAAGCTGAATGCCCCAATTAAATGTCATGAATGATGAACCATAAACTTCTGAGAGATTGAATTGAGATGAGCAAAATGCTGTACAATTTTGAATGTGTCTCCATATCTCTGCTACAAACACATACTGTAGTTCAAATGAACAATTTGTTATCTGCCTTTGACATGCAACCTGCAGTAACTTCCCATTAATATCATTATTCATATTCACCGTATCTGACAAAAGATTCTTCTTGCATCCTGCATGCCTCCAGTAATATCATTACCATTCTCTGCAGCATCACCACTTTTTTTTTTCCTTTTCCAACAGAAGCTAAAATTGAAGTAAATCATAATGAAGACAGCAAAGGACAGCAGTGCTCTCATTTGTCCTGCTCAGTAATAATAATTGATAATCTACATAACCTCCATAACCAACATATAAAAGGGATAATTCTACAAAAGACATATGGCCCAAATCCATTTCTTCATTGTGGCAGCTCACCACAGAGCCACTTCCTTCAACAGTCCCTGCTAATTGGTCTAATGCACGAATCATGTCCTGGCCTGGCTATTAAGGGGATCTATCTCTGTTGTATCAGGTTTGCGTTGGTAGTCCGATGGAATCTGCATGCTGGTGTTTGCCATAGTGTAGTCTGAAGCCTCTAAGGTGGCAACAATCAACCAAGACTCAGATATACATAATGGTTGTTGAAGAGCGTGCCAAGAAGCCAGCTGGCATGGTATAAGAGGAGGGCTGTGTTCAGCTTTAGACAAATGTGCAGAGACAGTCCAACCCATATGGGTCGGCTTTGGGAATCCAGCAAGGTTAACACTCTCTTGGAGCTCCACAAGGTTTGACTGATCCTCTTATGGGAGAGGATGAGATGGAGGTGCTTCTTATCATTTACACTCCAACCAAAGATACGTAAAGCTATTGAGCTGCCACCTGCCCACTACTTCCTTCCCGCCTGCAAACAAACCTCTCTTCCTAATTCCACATCTGTGTCGAGACATAACATTGCTGTGTCGACAAATTGTAAGTCACAGCTTGTAGGATGCACTGCTGGGATTATGTTCTACCTACATACCTACCTGAGGACTCCCAATGCGTTCTTAAACTAATAGTGCACCTTTTACATTGCTCTATTAATTCAATTAAAAAGATGGATCAGAAGGTTAATTGGAGTAATCTTTAAAGTCATTAATGGAGACTGTCCTTGCCAGAAAAATGACGGCATCAGTTGATCACATGACCCATGTTGAGTGCATACAAAATGCCCGACTTTGGCACCAGATATCGCATTTCATATTCATTCCAAATATAACAATATGCGACCAATATATTTTCCCAACCATATGAAAGTAGTTAAAGTGGCCTAAACTTAGGCCACTTAAATTACAGACAGTAGTTGCATTACTGGCACGTGTGTTTGAATAATGTTTGATGCAAAAGATACACATGCTAGCTTGTCTTACTCTTAGACTGAGTAGAGTAGACTTAAGGAGAAAATGGATGTCTGTGTTTTTCCTGAATTTTAAAGACACTGAATACCTTGTCTGTAATAGCCACTCTTTGGGGCATTTTTTCATATTCTCATTTGTCAGACCTGAATTAAAATGGAACAAATTATAGTCAGGACAAAGATCAGATTTTGTCTTACTTTACCCAGCAGTTGTCAAACCCAATTGATATAATAAGGAACCTCAGCTTCGCTACAGATGTTTCTCTTTACTCCACTATAGCTGCTGAAAAAGATTTGAAAGGTCATTTTAATACTCTTTTCCCTCCCTCAATCTCCAACACAGCCAGACAAATGCCCTTATCTTTCGTACAGAGCTTGAGGGAAAGAGCAAGAGTAGATTTCAAAAATGCCTCACAGAGCGTTTTGTCTAATTTAAGAAAGAACAGCAGATGTATTTTTATCATCATTACTTGTATGTGTTGAGCAGCTGGAATCACACACAAAAGCTGAGTTTCTTTTGGTTTACACACGCACAATGACAAACTACCTTTGTGAGGAGAGAGTGGGGAAAACTTGCAAGTGCATCAAACGCTAACATATGGCCATGCTGTCATGGACACCCAAGGGGATTGTTGTAAGCAGAGAGGTAGACAACAGAGGCAATGGACAGAGATAACAAGTGCATGGAAAATGAAAGATTAATCTAAACAGCAGGTAAAAAAAGAAATCAAAAATCTAAACACTGAGAACACGAAAATGCAACATAGCTATATTAATCTAATCTACTGAATGACAGTCTATGAACAGCTGTTCAACACAGTGTCTCAAGCTCAGGCAGTCTGCAGTTAGTTGTATGCTGAAATGTAGCATAAGGTTGAATCTAACATTTTTCATTGGCTCCTACAAGAAGGCACAACAAATGGGAGAAGGACAGTTGCAGCCCTCTGCCAAGCAATTAACTGGTGATTTGGCACAGTAGAGATTTCTTCCCAGGTGTCCCACCCTCTTCCTCACATGAAGCCCGTGTTGTTCCACGCCTCCCGTTTCTCCTGATGGCCTCACAGGCATCATATTAGTTGTGCCAACAAAGCTTTTCATTTGGCTGTTTAAAAGGAGATGGAGAGGAAGTGTTCCATACTTAGCCCTGGCAACCTCTGCTGAGGGGACTACATTCATTTTGTCATCCGAATTGCTCAGGAAAAGGATTCTGTCATGCAATATAAATGGCTGCCCAAGAAGGGCAAAGTGGCTCATACATATTGTGCTCTTAAAGCTCCCCTTACATGCTTATAACAGGAGGGGCCTTCTGGATTTTCATGTGGATACAGATTTCTATTCGCAGAAGATGAAAAATGTGAACAAAACACACTTAACTGGCTTTATTTAGGCCAAATGAAATAACCAAAAGATACGATTTGAATGATTCATCATGTGTTAAATCTCTTCAAAGTACTGAGAAGTGAAGTTTTTGGAAAAAATTTTCTGTTAGAATTTGGGGATTTCAAAAGTGAAATAATGAAATGTTACATATACACCCGAGAATATAGAAAACATAACAATAAAAGAGAACGGCTTTGGTTCAATGACTTTTGCTTGAATTCAAATCTCTGGGCACATTAACACCATTCACACAAGAGCATATATTTAAGATTTAGTTAACTTTTGTTTAATTGTATTTGGAAGTAATTTCATCTAATAAAACACCTTAGACCTTAGTACTGAATCCAATCACTTGCGAGGGAGAAAGTATTTCTTCAAACCAGGCTGTGACTCTCATTCTGTTGGTTCACTCTGGCGTCTCCCTCTCCTATCAATTGTTATTCAAAGGGAAAGTTAATCTCCAATCACTGAACCAATGATATTGTATTAGCAGCTACAGCATAAATGGAATGGGTAATATGCTGTGAGAAACACTAAAAGATGAACACTCCAACTCTTACAAGACCAGTCCACTGTTATACTCCTTTTCACCCCAATTCCAATTTATCGACTCCAGACTTTTGTCACCTTTAAATTGGATTTGGATAGTGAGAGCACATTCTAATTCATCCTGGCTTGGGCCTTGTTTCACACGGTTGCAACAGTGCATTTTCTTTTCAGTGACATCAAAACAGCTATACAAATGTAGGGCAGCTAAAATGCTAATTAAGCCCAATCATCTCACAATCCACAGGCGTTACTGTGTTGTAAACAACACTGTCAGTGTTGCGTGATTACAAAAGTTCAATTCAAAAACAGCCTATTTCTGTTTAGTTTGTGCCCTGGGACCTCAATGGAGAAATAAATAAATTAAAAGTCTGTTTCTACATTACATGCATTTCCCTGTTATCCTGTCTTTTAGTGTATTCTAAAATGATGTGGTCTCAGATAGACAGGGCCAATTTTGTACATTCCAAATAAAAAAAAAAATGAATGAGGACAATTCCTGTAGTAATGTGATCTGGCTATGACATCTTTATCATATCTCATCATTTTATCATTACAGCCATTATCCCCTGGGAATATTACTCACCTTTCTTGTCCCCAAAGAATAGGGTCTGTTGTGCAGGGTTTGACCACTGGAGGGAAGTGTTATCATTGTAATCCACACGGCAGGTCATGTTGGCTGCGCCCCCCTCCACCACCGTCACATTCTGAGTTATGGGGAACTGACCTTGGCTACCTGTGGGATTATGAGACAGAGTTTGAGGTCATGGCCGTGAGATAAATAGATTGCTGTTTTGGACTGGTTCTTACAGTCTTTTCATTGAATCACATTAAAGTACCATTCAGACTTGACACCTTTCAAAGTTAATGTTCTGTCATCATATCGCCCAATTACATTAATGTCTTCATTACAGCACAGTAAACCAAAGATAGCATAATGAAAGCCTCATTGACATGGACTTCAGCCTTCGACAGCTGTTGGTGCTAGAAAACAGTGTTGGTTTTTTTAACGGTGGAGACAATGGTAGGTTTTAGTCTCCCAGAGCTCCTTCCTCGCTGCCTTATTGCAGGGCCCTAATTGGTAGCATGGCCTAATTAGAGGTAGTCATGTTCTGCTGTAGAGTCTAGAGCTGCAGCTGGGTGGTAAATTGACACATAATCCTAGACACTGTGGACCTTCGATCCGAGCGACTGGCTTGCCCTGAAACAGCCGCTTGTCACAGTGTGCAGAAGACATCCAAATGAGGCCTAATCACCCAGCCTTGCTGGATTTTACCTTCTTATTCCACATTTGTACTTGTCGTCTCAGCAAAGTCCCCTAATTACATTGCAGAAGCATTTCTATCCTGCCTGTGTTTTATTGAATTCTGCCATGCTTCAGAAAGAGATGTTTAAAACCAATACTCTTTTGCAGGGAATTGTGAGAAGACAAAGTGTAAGCTAATATGAGCCTGGCCAGACTAGCCCCTTTAAGGATGACAACAACTATGGTAGAGCCCTTGAGTCCATGCTTGAAGCTGAATGTGCTGTATTTGCCTGGGAGCATTTTGCTGTCTACAAGCTAATCTGTGTGCATGTTCGCTCTTGATTTCTGCTTTGCTTTCCTTTTGTCATGTGCCTGAATATGAAGGTGACATTGTCTCTGCCTCTCCAAGGTACAGTTCACTACAGGGACATTTCAACTAAGGGAACAGCTGTCTGCCTCATTAGTCCAGCTCAAATGGTGGAGAAGGTCTGTGGACCTTCCTTGACCTCGATTGTCCTGATGGAGACCATTGTAAGGTAGAGGTGAAGGTGAGGCTGACAATAAATAGTGATGGGAATAGGACTCCAACATTGCACATTACTTATCTGCTCATTACACCCAATCACCCAATATCACATCAACAGACACGTCACCATTTCATCATGTCATCATTACAATAATTCAAATGTTGGCTGGATGTCAGTAGGTAGTCCAGCAAAATAAGCTATGCATGTCATTTTGAAAGGGAAATTGATGCGGATGCATTGTGTGTGTGGTACCGTGTGGAGGTGTTGTTGTCAGTTCCTGCATATCTTTCAACTTTTTTTGTCATATCATCCACCCCACCATCTTTGCTGCCTGTCTCCAGCGTATACTGCTCACTATTAACAACAATGACATGAAAAAAGTAAAATCTAAACAGTAATGCATATAATTCTCAATCCCTCAACTTCTGGTTGGTGCAAAAACGTATTGCGGAAATTGCTTTTAATTATGCCTGCAAGGTCAATAAAAGCTGTTCACATAATCAGTAGTAAGTGTTTTAAAAGACGTGTCAGTGCAGGTTACTTGTGCACTCCAGCTAACTGGGTTTCATAAATGCATTCATGAAATTCCAGTCTTGACATTCTGTTGCAGTCTAGAGTATGGCAAATGCAGTCCCTTCTGTGGAAACATAATCCCCTGCGCCAACTACAGACTGAATTTTTCATTTTTCTTGAGATGGTGATTGGAGGGCGGTCGGCCTTCCTTCTACAGTATAGCGGCAAACAACAATTCTTGAAAGTCACTGAACCACAAACTGATTCACGGCCGGGTGCTACACTGTGCCGTGTGACCCTCTACACACTGATTCACTTTAAAGACGCATATGCTCCGGTGTGTGTGACAAGGAAGGCTATTCCACCACATATTTAATTGTAATAAGAGGATAATAAGTGGTTAATATCTTGTGCTGGGGTAATTCCAGGATTATCACAAAGGTAACAACCAGATCATATTGTGTTAAAAACAGAGACTGTATTGGTAATACTGGGGTTTTACTTCTGTAAAAGGGTGAAAATATGAGGACAATCATCATAAAGAACTACACCCATACAGCATTTTCCCTTACTTTGCCTGAATTAAAACTGTGTGGGCATGTGCAGACTGGTGGACTGACATCTGTCGCAACCTTTAACAAAAGATATCAACCCTTTTTACCTTGTAATATAAACTGCTATAAGTTGCTAAGATGCAATACATTGTGCTTCAAGAATGACAGACAAAATGTCTCTTTCATTCGTAAGAGACTCAATAAAAACATATTTGAAAACGGATAAAATGAAACCCACGAAATGTTGAATTTCTGACTAAGACTACACTTGGATTGTCTCATTCATCAACAAAACAAAACGTATGACATCAGAATAAATACAACAGATCAACACTTGGCCTTAGCAGTAACCAACACATACTGTAGGTATGGAAAGATACAATAAAAGCTTCTAGGTAAAAGTGTAGATTATGTTGGACTGTGGCTGTGTTTTTCTATAAAAGCCAAATCAGTGAAAGGGAACAAACCGTTCTGAGAGGAGTGATGGAGGTATGAAGGTTGTCTGCTTCATTGATGATCCAAGACAACTCAGTGAAGTGCAATGATGAAATGAGGAATAAACCTGCACTTTTGCAATATGCCTTTGGGTAGGATATACCATCGCTTAAACACAAAGCATATCAGTTCTACAGGCTAAATGACTAACACTGGGCATTGCTGTATCACTTTTCAAGAACTTAGATACAGCCCTTCATCTAAATGAGAGGGGCTACTTATTTTCAGTCAAAGCCAGTTGCACTGCAGTTTGACAGTTTTCCCACACTTGCTTGGCTGTTATTATTCTTGTTTTTTTTTTTACCATGAGAGGTGCCAGATCCGCGCAAATGTGTACCGGAACACAGGCAGTCATAAACCGAGAGGTCCCCATAAAGAGGACCCTGTTGTGGGACACAAGCCCTTTTTAGCGTTCATGCTGGCAACTCTTCTCCTTTAATCCATGAATATCATGAAGTGCTATAGTAAAAGAAAAATCCAATATGTGATAAATCACATCAGTGTTTCTCTCTCCCTCTTTCCAATTCAGCTTTGCTTCAGCCTTCCAGAAAGGGAGGGTAAGATTAAAAACATGAAAAGATGAAACCTGAACTGAAAAGGAACTAATTTTTACACTAAAACTGAACTTAATCAATTAAAATCCAAGCTTTTTATTGTTTTGTTTTGTGCCTTTGTGCTTTTAATCAAAAATATTTCCAACATCAGCCTGCTTATGGGCCTAAAGCTTAAAGCTATAATTGGTCCCTTGGCAGTGCTTTCCCCTTTCACAATGTTTTTTTATGACGGCCACATGGATCTGAGAGCTGCTGTTTTTATATTTATTTTTTTTTACTGCTGAAGCAAAGAGCCCACTCCAGTGAAAACTGAAACTGGCAATATCACCCTGAGCTGGGAGATTATGGTCCACATTCAGGTGGGCCACCAGCACACTGATCATCAGTCACAATGTCAGCACACATGAGATTAGTCAAGTTGTTTGCTGTGCTTCGCACAGTCAGAATGCTGCTGACGCCTCTCTCTGCTGTGACATTAACTCTCATACAGAATCAAGTGACACTGCCTCATGACTCAAATATGTACCTGCACAGCTGAAATAATGTAGAAATGTTAATGGGGAGCAGAGGATAGCATCTTCATTGTAAATACAAATATTTGATGATTAGATTTTAAAGGGGAACCACAGAATGATATCTGCTAAATCACCGATGTAAATGTCTGCTCTTCATCGCTATACGTTTTAGCGTGGGATGGGGTCTGTGCAGCAAGTGTAGAGTATAAATATGAATAGAGATGTTCACAATGTCTGGCTGTTGAGTGTGCATTAACGATAAACTATTTCATTTCATCTCAACCAGGCCCTCTTCATGCTGTTATCAGAATGCAGCTCAGACCGTAGCCTGATGGAATCTGAGCCTGACAATATTAGAAGCCAAGAATATGATACTTTAGGTTATTGATTTTGCGAGTCTTACGGGCTGGTTGGGCATCTAGAAAATGTGAATATGAGGGAGATAGAAATCTTTATGATTGTACTTAAAGGGAGGATTAAGAGAGATAGCTGATACATGTAAATGGAGTGCTTTATCATTATTGATGATGTGAACATTTTTTGGTTCTGTTTTGATAGGATGCTCATGGAAAATCACAGCATTCAGGGAAACCAGGTCTGAAAACCGGATCATATGAGATCCGTGTTGCATGTATAATTTCACGACTCATCTAATGATCACTGATCCAGGTCATAAGGTGAAAAATACGAGGAACATCTCTGTTGAGGAGAACAGAGAGTTAGTGGAGGAAGAATGAGCCATACCACCCCAAAAGCCTTTCTCAGTTTCAGCTGACTGCACCAAATAATGGAAAGCAGTGCCTTGATGAATGGCTGGAGAGCAGTCAAGCGCACCGCTGCAGAATAAACTGTAAACTGCAGGCAGGATAAAAAGAAAACAAATAACTCAGAAAATAGTTCATGAAATAGGCGATTCCTCCATTCATTACGAAATGCTAACAATTATTAATTTTCATATGAACTTAATTTAAGACAGTTTATCAAACCACAAGTTCACCTCTGGTGCTGAATTCTGAGGGCTTTTTTTTTGCTGATAGAGATGTTAGAGGTGATGAGCTCTCTTCTGCATGCTAATAAGTCATGGCAACTTCATACACTGTATCCACACTGAAAACTGGATGTCTGCCATTGATTTGGTGGACCTGCAATGTAAAGACTACTAGGTCTAGGCAATACCTATGAAAACAATTTCAAGAAGGGTATTTTAATCATGCCATTAAAGCTCAATGGTAAGTTAAAAAAAAATGAATAGATGAAAGTCTTAAATTTTTGTTTCATGGAAATAATTGACACATTTAAACGCATACTTTCATTTTAATGTAGTCTGAGAAATTGTCTTGCAAAGAAAGCAATAATCTCTGATTTACATACACATAAAATTACTTTAATCGACACAATTTTTCAATTTTGGACGGAGATTAAAACTGACCTTGAATCTCAGACAGTCAGTATGTCAAATATGTCATTTATGGAAATAATGACATATTTGACAAACTAGCTGTCTATAAATGAATGTGAAATTAAAAAAAAAAATAAAAAACAACAACAGACCCAACCTATTGTTTTTTGTTTTTTTTTTACAAATAAATTAATTCTCATTAGTTTGTACACAGTAAATGCCGTGAAGCGGAAAAGAGAGGAGTTTGGAAAGTAAAATAAAATATCTTGTATTATTACTTACAAGGTATTTAAATAGACAATATACTCTTGAGAACATAGTAATTAATCACTGCAATTGCTGTGACTTGACAAAATTGTAATTAATTGGCTAACTGCGTGGCCTATTTGCCAGCATGTTGGGAGAAAAGGAAGTTGAACATCCGCAGTGTATAAATATTCCATTTAATTAAAACTTGAAGCCTCTTGTGGTGTGCATTCCTTGGTGGAGAGCACAAGAAAAAATAAAGCTTGCCAGCTCCCATGTGAGACAAATACAGACAGCTCTCAGTTCCAACTCAGTGTGAAGTTTTGTAAAAGCGTGGCTTACATTTTCTTCTCAACATCCTGTTGGATTCCCTGTGTTGGAATAACTTATCCTCACTTGCCTCAGTCACTTTCTAACACCACAAGAACTAACAGACACTTTCACATATGACTCATCCACCAGTTCAGCAGACATACTTCTTCAGAGGTCATATAGATTGTAACACCAACTCCATTCTCTGTTGGAAATAACTCCAGGACTAATAGTTGTGTACCATATTTAAAAAATCCAGTACAGCGTCCTCTGAAGAAACTGATCCAACCTTATTTACAAACTAAAGACCTACAGTATATACCCATTGCTAAGATTTGTGCTCTTCAATAAACATCTTGTTCAAATGTAAAAAATCTGTTTAAATGAGAGCAGATACAGGTGAAATGTGGGCTTTTCTGGGAATACAGAAATGTTTGAGTTTTCTATCGGTGACCTGGATTCCTTCACCTCTTTAGTTACATATGGTACACCAAAGCTTAATTCTGGGACCAGTTCTATTGTCATTCCATCATGTGTTGCAGTCATACAGATGGTTCTCTGGTGCTACTATATATACACTACTAGGCAGCTACTGTATGTCTGTTAAACCACATTGGCTGTTTTACACATCCTGTTCAGCTGTGTGTCCTGGACTACACATCTCAGAATATTCTGTAGACAAACTCTGAAAAAAATGGAATGCTTTTCAAAACAGCTTATGACCTTCAACATTTCTAATTTTGGTCCGGTGAATTTTTTCTCCAACGAGGGAATCCTGCCAAAATGAAATTGCTCTACTAATGCCGAGAGTCATACATTAACATCTTTTATATATAACTGTGATATGTTCTTGTCTAATAACTGGCATGCCTTCTATCGATGGTCTAAGGATAGAGAATGTTGCATGCTGTACAGAAACCCTTTAAAGAAAAACTATATTAATAAAATGGAATTTTGGCCAGGACTAAGTGAAGGGGCCATATTGGCAACCATTTGTTGTTGTTGGTTTTTTTTTAAATTCATGTCAATATTTGATTGATAACTTTTATAGTTAAGGCCTTGCCCTCAGCTATGTCTCTGACCTTTTGCCCCCTCATACATCAGAGTGCAGCTTTAACACCACAGGCAGGGCTCTTGGGAGTGGCTAAGTCTGGGTTCAAGATGAAAGATGACTGGATTTCACTGACAGGACACCTAGGCAGTGAGATGTCCTGCCAGACGAGCTCAGACTGCTAATTCAGCATCATTTAAAATCGCCTCTAAAATTCCATCTGAACAAAAAGACCTTTTCAAATTCAAATCTTATTTATTTGAATTGCTTGTTTGGAAGGCACTTTTGACGTCTGTTAACAGAAATAGTGGTAATTGTATCAGCAGCAATACTACACTGTTACGCAGTATAAAACATAGTAAAAGCAACAGTGTGAAGTAGAGTAGGTCTACTGTAACGCCACTATAACAATAGCAGATATGTCAAGGGAAATGATTGTAGTTAAATTCATTAATACAGCTTCTCTTTGGTAATTGCTTCTTAGTGTTTTCCAATAAGGTTATTGAAAAAGGAGATGAGAGCGAGCAGAGGGAACTGCGAAAATGTAGACAAATTCAAATCTGTGAAGCCAGTGTTTAAATGGCTCAGTTGTCCACTTAAAAAAACACCATAGCAGCACATTTCATGATGATTTAATCTCTTATATCCTCACATTGATGCAAACAACAGTATTCTGAAGTTATAATAAAATCCAGGTGAATCTGTTTCAGCCAAACAGGCCTCTGTCATAAAGTCCTTTTTATTTTGCCAGCTTGGGAGCTGTAACAGTGGAAAGGTGCTGGATTTAACTGGCAAACATGGAGGTAACGTGGCGAAACTACACAAAACATTTTTTTTCACTTTGAAGAAAATCCATCTTTCCACTGTTTTATAAGTTCAACTTTTAGTTGAAACACGTTTTAAATCTATTTAAAGGCAAATTCCCAGGAGAATGAACTGAAAATTGGCAGCTGTTTTTTTTTTCTCACAGCACAATCCAGGAAAATCTACTTAAAACACACCATTTCACAGTAGCTTTATTAATGTAATGAAATCACACCTCTTAGTACTGTAATCAGCATTGTTGAAAAACACATCTTTATTGTAACAGTGCCACAGTACTGGTTTTAGTTTGTTGATGTTTCTCATGTCAGCCATCCAAACTGTGCAATTTGTGCAGCTCTAAAACTATTCATGTTTAAACACAGTATGTTCTTGTAAATAAAATGTTTCTGTTCCGTTATGAAAGCAGATAGGACTGATGATGTGGCACCACTTCAATACGCCTTCATAAGGTATGCACTGCATGTAAATGCATGGTAGTCACTGAAGGTGGTAAGCATTCCTGAAGTTTTGTATTTTATTTTTAATTCATTGTCTGAAATAAATACAAACAACTCTTCCAAGGATTCTGTTGCCATTATACACCATTAGCGAGGTGAGGTTAAGATGTATCACTTGTTATGAACATGTTAGGTCAAGTATAGGTCTACCTTGCTCTACATCACTCCTTTGTTGCTTTCAAGTTAACAATTACTCACTGACATGGAATTTAAAAAATGAACAAATCCTCGGCAGATCCCCTGAGCCGTACACTTTGATTCAGCATCATTAATAGGGCACTGTCAGACGTGCATGTTACCACAGAGCCAGACTCGATTCAACAGCGCTAGTCTCAGTTTGTTACTGGATTTTAAAGACTGTCAGCTTTTGTGTCTAAAAAGATTGACTTGCTGTGACTTGTGTGATTCTTCTCTTACAGAGAGGCACACCCTGAATGGAGAGACCTGGGTGGTTCATAGGAGGTGAGGATAATTTGTACATGTTCAAGAAAACTAGTCAAAATGTAATAAAATTATGATTAAAACTGAATAGTTCTCAACCCCAAAGTTGATGCAGCTGCTCAGAAAGACCCATAATCAGGCCCGAGAGTGTCGGTCTTGGGCTGTCCAGATAATGACTGCCTGTCACATGATTCTCCACAGTGGTATTAATATTATTGCTTAGTGCCATTTATGTGGTCTTCCTGCCAACACTAACAACAGTGCTACTTCAAAGGGAGTGAAGTGTCTTAGATTAATGCTGACCCTTCTGTGGAGGACTGCTGAAAATGAATACACACAACTCTCCATTCTGAAACAATTAAACCAGTTCACATAATGGCTCTAGAAATCTACTCAACAAAGCCATTTCTACTCTACTAATGTATCTCTCTCTGTAGATAAAGTGTCCTAATGTCTAATTCTTATCATACTTTAACGTGTGATTTAATATATTATGTGTATATTTGACAACATGTCAAAACAGGAAGAGCTTCTGCTATACATATATAACTTATCTGTTGTTTAGAAACAGATAGCAAAACTGCATTTTTCAGCACATTAATACTCCATACTGTTTGTATACTGTTTGCTAACGCACTCTTTCAAACATATCATGTAAACAACAATGTTCCATTCACTATAGTCCAAATAAGACCACTTCTGAAAATGTAGGCTAGATGTTGCCAGTATACAGAAGACTAATGCATGCAAACCCCTTATGTGGTTTCTGTCTGTCGCAATTTGAAATAGTCATGAGATTGCAACAGCTTTGTTAGTAGCTGGTATTAATTGCTTATTTATTTGGGGCATATGATGTAATATGTAAAGTTTGTATGAGTAGGGCAAGAGAGGAAATTATGCGAAAATGACAAAATATCTGTTTAGCAAAACAAGAAAACAGGATCTGATCACTGCAAAACTCTAGATCTCAACTAAAACATAAAAAGCTAAATACAGTATAGGCCTGAACTACAGTAAACCCATGAATACAGTCATATTATAAGGTAGAATATACAGAGATGTTGCAAACAGCGTGATGAATCTGACCACACAGGCATTTAAATAATATCTGAATATAATATGCTCCCTGACACATTCATTACCTTAAACTGTAAGTGTTGATACAGGAAATGCTTTGAAAGTGAATGATTATGAAAGTTAGATAAGAAAGGCTGCTTTCTTTAATCAACTGGCCCATGAAGTATTCCCATCATATCCGATTGTTTTCACCTCGAGTGACCTTTACTGAACATTTGTAATAGGAGAAAAACTGGCAAAAACATCATGTCATTTATTTCTATGACAAAAAGGTCATATCTGTCACCAAAATCAATCATTGAAGCTGACAGTGTAATTCAAGCCCTATCGGTTCAACACCAGCAAAGATGCTTCTTATGTTTATGGCAAAACCTGCTGATCTGAGACACTCAATAAGCTGTGCCATTTTAAAAGCTATCAGCCTAGTTGATTGGAAAGATTTAAGTAACTATTTAAGGGCAGCAGCTAATTAGCACTAAATCTAGATCTGATCCATTAACTGCAGCTAATCTTTAAATTACCTGTCCAAAGTGATCCATGTTTGAAAACTACTGGTTCGAACTAGTCAGCTTTAGATAATGTCACAATTTAAAATCAACAGGGAACATTTACAATTTTACTATACAGGCCTTCTGATATGCGATTCATTCAGTCATAGAAAATCCATATGTAATTATGGTAAAAGTGAAGGCTGTGATTACTTTTCTCAAGATTAGTAATGTACTCTATGCCACTCACTTTTGCACTCCATTTGCATCAGGCAATAAAGTACATATGCAAAGAGGTTGGAGGAGACATGTAACTCGTGAATGAACATTTTTATTCCGATGCCATAATGCAGCTGCAGATTTCTTTATTTTTTTTTATCTCAACTACTCTTTTCATTCCAGGTGCAAATGGCTCCTGTTGGCTTTTTCCAAATCTCATATGAATCTTTCTTGCATTAAATGTGTTTGTGTGGAATCTTATCAAGACACAGTCAAGCGTATGCATCCTTTATCTGCAATGGGATTATAGTGATTTTCTACAATACTTCCATCATCTGTAAACAAGAACAGTTCACAGCAGATCAGATGGACACAATGACAATGCTGCAATGACCCACCACACGACACGCTCTGCATTGTATTCATAGTCGGCAACGATAGTGTGATCTTAAATGATGCAGTCAGTTGATTGAGCTGTTACAGAGCAGATGAAGCCTGTTAGAGAGGAAATAACCAAGACAAAGTGAGCTGTCTGTCAGCTTTACCCTCCATCAAAAAGGACATTTGGTGCCTGTTACTGAGTAGCACCTGAGCAAAAGTAAACCTCCCTCGACTCAGAGGTGGTACTGAGCGCCGTCCTCCCCTGTGATTTGCCACAGTGGGGGAGGTACGGGGAAGGTAGGGGGTGGACAATCCACAGAACTGACAATAAATATCACAGCTGGGGGAAACTCTCAGCAGTGTTTTTTTTTTTTTTTTTTTTGCTGTGCAGGAAGTGGAAAGTGGCAATACATCAGCTTCAGAAAGTGGGTCGCAAATACTGTACTGTCTCCAGGTGAAACAGGAAATATCACGTTCAACTGGCGTTACGTACGTGACCGAACATGTGATGTGCCTCAAATGAACATTGGGATCATGTGTCCCGGTGCTTGTAAACATTCAGTACAAAGTCTACATAATGACAAACAATGGTAATGGAAACAAGAAATGCTCCCAATAGTGATCAATCCAACTCTAGAGGACTAGAGTCCAATATCAGATATCACAGATTTGCCTCAGAATTGATGAAAATTCAGTGGAACACAGACTAAATTGTGATTTATGCAACCACACGCATAGATGTCCTTTAAAATGTTGAGGAGACAAGAGTTGGTAATAAGAGTAGTTAATACAAATAGAACTTACAAAGACCGTGATATGTGCATTCATGTTCCATCGCCACAAAGCCCGCTGTGTAATCAGAAACATCTTTTAGATGTTCATAAAAACCTTATCACACTGAGAATCCTTGCCCTGTCCTCTTCAAATGTATCATAACCTCTATCAGAAATGCTGATGAATTCACATTCAACCTGCCTGAATGTGCCTTTCATAATGTTTACATAACATAATTGTACTCTATGATTTTAGCTTCATGTTTTACCTCTGCAATATGGTTTATTACGAACATTACTGCATTTGTCTCCCATTTGCAGAAAATAAAAACAAAACAATTACAAGTTGCCTTGCTACTTCTAGATGAAAGAAATGGGTTTGGGATGGACATGAAATTTTCACTAAGCAATTCAGGGCTCAGCCATAAGGCTTACTTGCTTGTAAACTGCCACGTCATGTTACTTGCCCAAGTGGTCAAAATGAAAAACACATATACACATATATACATATACATACATATATACATACATATATACATATATATATATATATATATATATTAGGGGTGTAACAATACACGTATTGGTATTGAACCGTTGGGTACGAGGCTCACGGTTCGATACGCATTACGAACCGAACAATACGTTTGAATAATACTATTGCATTTGGAAAATACAGAAGCTTAAATTGTTGAAAAAAAGATAATTAACTTTAGTCTAGATTTCAGACCCACTTGCCTTACTGCTTAAGTAAAAAAAAAAAAACATTAACATCGAGTTTATCTTCAATTTACTCTCTCTAAACAGTATCTATACTTTAATACATTGTTGTCCTTTTCTCTACACTGGCGCTGGTCAATGCATTGCTATAAATCTAAAGGTAGGTCTTGCTATATAAATCCAAAGGCATGTTTTCAATCTATTGACAACCGCTAGGATGATCTTTCTCCCTGGCTTCTACTGTACACTCTACTTCTTCTTTTTATGCCACAAATTACACTGCAATTATTAGCATGCAATAGGAAAGCTGATAAAACAATTAATCAATATTCAAGACTGATATATGTGGTTATATTCATTATCTTCATCATTATTAATAAAAGTTATTAACCGTAATTAGAGCTGAAAGTGCTGTTGAAAAAGGCTTCTCAATGTTGAACGAGATTCCAGAGGTGCGGATGCTGAATGTGTATCTTCTGTTAATTAAAAACTAGCCCCCCAATTACTTCTGTAATTAGAAAACACTGCATTTTGAAAAACTGGGGGAAAAAAGAAAAACTCATTCATGAACAGTAGCAACATTGGCTGCTAATGGGTTTGGTTGAAGTCATATTCGCATAAAACGAACAAAAGAAACAAATAAAACCCCAAACAAACAAAAACACTGGCCTACAATAATTAATGCATAAGCATATGATTCTGGTTAGTATGTTGGGAACCTAGTCATTTCACTGTAACACAGGAAAGACAACAGTACAGCAGGCTCGTACCATTTCAAACTGGTCAACTGCACAACTTAAGTAAACGAGTCAGAAGAATTAGCATATTGGTTTGTTTTTTTGTTTTGTTTTTTACAGAATGCCCTTTAGCACAGTGGCATCAATAAGCATACAGGCAGAGCCACTGAGACACTGGGGTATTGATGCTATGATTCTACAATATAATCAGCTGCAGCAAGAACATGAACAATAACAGAAAATTAATATCCAATATGAAAGGAAGAGAAACGGTCTGTGAATCATCAAATATTCTGTAGCAGGATATTTTTTCTCAAATGGTAGAAGTAATTTGTGGGTTGGCAGCAAGAAAGAAAACACCCTAGGTGCTGGATTTTTCCTCTCAGTGCAAAATAAATCTGAATATGACAATTTATTAGGGACTGGATCATATTCAATGGAAATGGCGTGAATACCTACACCACCAAATATCAGGACAAAGCATTAATTAGGCTATTGAAGGGCAGCAGTAGAATAAAAAGTACGAGAAGCAGGCTTGTAACCAGAAGGTCTCCAGTTTGAGTGCACAGTATTTCTGGGAATATCTGGGTTGGGAAAGCAAATGAGAAACATTCTCCTCCCTCATCTACCGCTGGTGTCCTTGAACCAGGAACAACCCCCCAGCTGCTCCACTGGAGCTGCACAGTGGCCAAATAAGAGAATAAGCATGACGGGGTGAGGCGGGCAGCTCCCTGGTGTGAACGTGTGAATCTATACATATGGGAGGCAGGTTGTATCTGAGAGACAGTGAGCATGTTCGACAAATATCTCCTGGAGAAATAAAAGGTTAAAAAATGCCCAGAAAGCTTTGCTGAAGGCAGCATATGTTAATGCTTCGTGGGCTCTTGGGGGAGATAAAAGGGCGATCCAAACATTGTTTATTGGGAACTATGTGCAACATAAATCATGTAGCAAGAAAATGGAGGCAATAACTCACCTTTCGCTTTGCTTTTTGTCCCAGCCACTGATAGCATGAGGGGGTAAAGCAAGGGAAGAGCAGGTTAGATAGGTAGTACAGTATGAAGAAGTAACATTGATAGAACAATGATTATTCGCTCAACTCATGCTGCCAGGGAGTATAAGATTAAATGTTTGGAATGTGGAAATATAAGAAGTATAGTCGGTATGTATTTATACCATGCTGTGTCATGACATGTCAAATGTTAGAACTTAACATCAACACAACATTGCAAAGAGACAACAACACATGATTACAATTAGCTTAGTCGTGAATTATTCAACATTTACAAAACAATTATGCAGATGGTAGTATGTAGTTATTTACACACAAGTCAGGGGAAAAGACACACTAGTTCCGTTTCTGCATATTCTTTTACAAGTATTCTCTGATATGACCTAAATGACACGCCCAACTTTATGTGATAAGTGACCAAATAGTATTAAGCAAATAGTAAGTAGCAAAGTTAAGCAGAGTCCGAGGTCATGACATATGGAACAGTATACCAGGTTAACGTTAAAAATGTCTGTTTGAGGCGTGAGGGGGACCTTCATATTCTGCGGAGCCAGTGTTAAGAGTTGTTCCGATACCAATAGCAGTTTCTGAAATGGGTGGCAAGTATGTGAGTCCATTCACTGATCCGATATCATTTATCAGTTCAGTTATGCTACATGGGAACACTGACAACACATTTCACTAGCTATCCAATGTGTATATCCTACCCAACGCTCAATTTTTTTCTGGAGCTGATGAGGGAAGTACCTGACCAGAGTATGTATGTGTATACTGTGTGTATAGATATAGATAAAGGGAATAATTCTACTCAATAACTTTCAACTTTCACCTTCTGTGCAAATTACACACTACTCAGGGTAACATGAAAAAAAATTCCTTTCATCATCACTCAAGAGACAGGTGCTTTGTTTGTCTCCAGTGTCACTGGTTACATAAACAAAGGTGCTTTACTGTCTTTCAGGTAGAGACACATAGTTAGATGTAATGAGGACAGAACATTGTTACCAAAGGCTTCAGGCTTGAAGAGATTAACCAGTACGATTTTGAAAAGGACTCATTGCATGAACAACAAAATCAGCACTGAATGCTAATCAGAAGTAGAACTGTGTGCCCAACACAAGACAAAGCACCACACACCATAGAGAAGGCCCAGTTTCAGACACGTTTTCCCCCCAACTCAATAAACTACAGCGCTATGTCTGTGGTGGTGGAAACACTGTTGAGATAGAAGAGTTACAGCAATGGCTTTTTAATGTGCAACACTTTGTCAAAAGAGCAAAGGTGCACTGACATTTTTTTTTAGCTTCTGTTCACAAGAGGAAACGGCTAACTCGCTTACCTGGAGCTAAGATTATAGCGTTGCGTATTTCAAGCAAAACTAAGGAAGACAGAAGTTTAACACGAGGATGGAATTCAACGTTCACATTTGGTTTTCCCCAGGTCACAAGATGAGAGGAAGAGGATCAAACAGGCAACCACCCACCTCAAAGGTGACATGTTTGTGTCTCTGTCTGTGTACATACATAAAAAAAAAAAAAAAAATCATGGAAAAACTACAGATTTAATGAGAAGCCTCTTGAGGAATGCAAGTTTTTCATTTGTCCCAGATGTTACACGTTCACAGCACACATCGGAAAAAGAGAAATTTGCATTAAAGAACTCACTGCTGGTCTTCCTGCAAGATCTTGAACGTTTAAGTATATCTGTGGTCTAGGAGGTTATATTAATTTACAGCTCACATCTGATTTATCAGAGAATGTTGATGAGACTTTGCTGGCAGGATCTGTTAAGGTGGTTGATACATTGTTATATTTTTAACTGATTTTAATGCGTTTTTCTGTCATTCTGCTGTGAGAAGACACATCAGTTTTTTTCATCAGATTTTAGCATGATTTGTTTTATGTCATAATATTTTTAAATCTAAGTTGGCAATAAAATCTGCAATTTAGAAGACATAGCCTGACTTTTTTTTTCCCTGCATGTCTTTGTTACAGTGCATGAAGCCTCTAACAGAGCTGCATGTGAAGCAGTACTGGAGGTTTTTCCTCGCTTGACCAAAATCTGTACCGACTGGGGGTCATACAGCGCTGGTTCCTGTGGACGCAGAGGTTGACTGACAAGAGCACTTCTCCGCTCCTCGAGAAATAAGCTCGTCTTGAAGTATTTACCTCTCTTCTACCTCCGGTCTACAATGGATTGTGTGCCGACACATCCTGTAAATGTCTAACAACTAACAGGACCCCGTTCCCTTCCAGCTGGTGGTGCTGGTGACACTGTTCACACTATGAACACTTAATTTGTTTCTGTTGTTGTCAAGGATCATTTTTGGCTTCTTACCATCTTTCCGCTGCTCGAAGTTGCATCTGTATTCAACATGCTCATCAATGCTGCATTCATGTCTTTCTCCGCTGAACTGCTCAGCATCCATCATAACAATGATGACATGTTTGCAGAAATGGCTATTTGAGAGGCAAGGCTGTGTGTGTGTGTGTATGTGTGTGTGTGTGTGTGTTTGGGGGTTTACATGTTGGTACCTTCAGTGTTACGTACACTGAGGTTCAAAGATTGCCAATTCTACACGTTAAATATCTTTGCATTTCTTTACAGCAAGGCCAAATATTCAAAGAAAAAAATATATATAAATATATGTCATGTTGCTCATACAATACCCATAACTGTGGAATGAAGCCTTGTGGAAAAAGTAGTATTTCTGAATAAATATAGGTCAGTGTTAATCTGAAGTCTGCAGAAAGGACAAAATGTTTATCTACAAAAATGGGTCATTTCTTAGTGATCCTTGAACAATCTGTCCTATCTGATGAAGAAACTGGGAAGACTTTACAAGTAACACATGCCATTCTATTCTATAAAGGAGAATGTATTGTTTTTTGACACTCATTAATCTTTCTGTATGCTCCCGAGTCTGCGCCTCTTCATATTTTCTCTTTACGTGGAAGTTATTAATCTCTGACTCCCTCAAAATTTAATAGTGTTGACAAAGTCAGACACCGTGATAAGATTCTCCTTGCTGTGAACTGGAAATGTTTGCAAGCACATGGCAAGCATATCAATATATTCTATCTGAGAAGTATGACACGTTGACATTCCTAAGAGGACGTTCACTGAAAATCAATAGCATGGCACAAAACAACACACTTCTCTGAAAGAATGTCAATGTGTTTAACACATTTATCGCATGGTTAAATGCATGAGTGCGTTAAAAAAAATCAAACACTGCGTAGAAATACTGTAAACACCTTGCTGTTTGTGTTCATATGATTACCTGACCTGAATACAGTAAGTCAAAGCTTTAACAGGGTCTTAGATATCTTCTTATCCGTAATGACTCTCAGAAAGCAATATCATTAACCTGAAAGGACTTTGAATAGGAGCATTCTAATCAACAACATTCGAATATTTGTGACTCTTGAGGCAGTGCAAGGGTGAAACCAGTGACATTGATTCAGTTATTAGCTTGGCCAGGCAACATGTGGAGAGCAGTTGCTAATTCATACTCCTCAACATTGTTTATCACTTAAAACCTCCTACAGATTTTTGTAGCTATGCATCGTTTTGTGAACAATTAGTGCTGAATGCTAAACAATCCTCATGAGATGATTTATAACTGAGTGTCACTGTAGGTTATGACTGCAAAGTGTAGTGATAGGTACTACGATGGTCTATTTCAGTTGCTTTTTTACTGCAGCAATGACCCAATACAAACAAGACAACACACTGGTGAAAAAAAAAGAAGAAGAAAGCTCACCTTGCTTTACCTAACAACCTCAGTTAAGACATGGAGAAGTCGTTGATACAAAATGGGAAAAAAAACAAAAACATGCACAGGATAAACAAGGATCCCACACCAGACGGATGAGTGCAATATGTGCCGGAACAAAACAATGAAATGGATAATAGCATGTCAATGATAATGAGATAAGATATCAATGAGAGACACAGCAACACAACGAGGCAGAAAGATGGGACTTTGGCCAGTTTGGCCACCAGAGGCACATTGGAACAGTAAGTCAGTCTGCTTGCTAGCTGTATTTGCATTTTGTTAGGCTCAACATGCGACAGAATGAAGTCCATTCATTTGTCTGTCATTTCTGAAGTGGGGACGCAGGCCTGTAACAAAGCAATATTCGCAGGTCCCTGTGGTGATTAGTTTAACCGACCACTGAGAGGTTTGTCCTCTAACGCAGTGAGAGCCGGCCTCGGTCCCTCAGCTGGCCATCACAGGGGTCACTGCTCTCCCTCTGCCAGTGTCACACAACAAACTCTCCTGGGACAACGCGCCTGTAAGTAACCCTTTGACAGGGAAGCACTTCATCATATTCAGCTCACACACACACACACACACACACACACACACACACACACACACACACACACACACACACGTGGCATCACAAGGCAGTTTAAATAGCTCGGGACAGCTGTGCATGTTGGTGGTTCTTAAACAGCAGCAGGTAAGTCCAATGTTGGGCTTCAAAGAGCAAAGATCTTGTGAGAAAACATCAGAAATTCTCTCTCTCTCACTCGTATTTTAATCATATGGTTTAGGGCCGCATGACAATTATTTTTGTTGTATCAATTAATCTGTAATTGTTTTAATCACTATATAGTATATAACATGGACACAAACGCACATCACAAATCCCTAAACATTTTCATAATGCTTGTTTTGATTTTAACGATCAAGGGCTTATGAAAAGAATTGTTAATGATCTTTCTGTTGAATGACTAATTAATTAACTAATCTTTCCAGAATTAGTTTGATGCTTCACTTCTTATAAAACCATTAACCAAGATTTCCAACTCTTATAGTGAACACTAGGAATTGATTTGAGCAAATATGGATAATCTGTAGACTCTCATTTAAAGCAATTTAAGCAACTTCATGATACAGGCTTGTAAAAGAGTAACACAGTATTTTGTAGAATATCTGCCCTTGTGCAGAGCTCTTGATTGAAAAATATGCTTTTTTTTGTGTGTGGGAGGATTTAATCACAGTGGAGCAACACAAAGCTGTGATTGTTAATGGAAGTAAAAACTTTGGACATGCAATCTAATAACCATGAGGTGAAACAGCTAGCAAAGTTCAACAGCTGTAATATCCTCTCACCTGTGTCCAGAGTTCAGTGAATAATTTAGTGTTTTAGTGGATTATCGATGAGGTTGAGCTGTAAGAAATGGTCATGCCTCCAGCTTTTTATAGGAATAACACCGAATGAATAACCCGATTAAAAGTGCCAACTCCTCCACAAACATCCGCTGCTGCAGAAACTTGCTGCTGGTCCAATGAAAACACCACAAAAACACACTTCTAGAGCACTTTGAAAGGTAGCATTACAGGCACACATATGGTACCTCCCGACAACGCCCTAAACCAATTCCTTCTTCAATTTTCTCCTCTTGTCTCTGCTGTGTTTCTATCGGAGCACTTCATGTAACGAAAGCTTGCGAGTGTCCCTCCAGTTAGAGCAACACAAACATGGGAAAGCGAGCCAGAGTAATTGAGAAAACCTGTTTTCACACTACTGTGTCACGTTAAAGCCACTGTGTGGAGAATAAGACCTATTCATCTTTTCACGTCACACTGGTATTTGTAAAAATAAATGAAATATACAATCCTTGTACACGAAATGGAGAATGTCAGTAAAACCTGAACTGCACTGAGATCCAGACACAATGTTTACTTTCCTAATTTTCTTCAACTGGTTTGCTGGTATCGAGTGTGATTTTAAAACAACAGAATCACTTACTGGTACTTCTATAAAATTATACAGTAATACTTACTGCAATGTAAAGAAAATTAATACAAAAAGGGATGTCAAAACTACTTTTTCACTTATTAGAGTTATTTTGTCAAAGTCTGACAAATGCAAACTTGCACAATGCACAGTGTAACAGACATTCTGGATACACAGTATTGTCAGAAAGGTAATTTTGAGAGGCTCATTCGAACTAATTACAAATATGAAGGCAAGGGGGAATTTCCAGAGGGGTCACAACCACACATGTAGACAAAAAGTGAGGTATAATATGATATTTTTTTATATATTTGTGGCATGATCCTTGCCCTCTTTTTACCCTTATCACAAGAGACCCATACTAGACAGCTATCACAGGTTCATATTTTTTCGTAACTCATGATCATAGTTTTGAAGTGGTAGCTATATGCAGCCATTAATCAAACTGGTAAGAGCAGGAGTATAGCTTTCAGACTGCCGTGACGTAGTGAACAGTGTTGCCAATTACTTTGCTTCTCTTTTTGCTTTCTTCCACACCACTCTGCCCATAGCAGCCTTGAACTTTACCATGGCACATAAATGGTTTTGCCTGAAGCAACAACAAAGATTTGATTTAAGATTTACCATTTCAATAGCTCATTCGACAAAACACTGACTTTTTTCGACAGTGGTTGTAATAAGATGTTTTCATTGCAGAAACATTGCAAGTTAATATGAAAATAAACCATCTTACTTCTGTCTGGAACAGCATGCACCCTCCAAACAGGCCTGGTTCTAGAATGCTTTGAATGCGGAGGGGGTGTTAAGATGAGTGTACTTTAGGACTGAAAAGCTTTAACACGCACTGTTTTATGTTTTTTTTCTAAAGCTATTCCCCAAAGAGTAAAGGCAAGCATGTGTACAGTAATCAAGGTCTGCCACAAGGATACGGAGCAGCTAGTGGGAAAAAGTAGCCAGCTATAGGGGGGTCTGCAAAGACCTTGTAAAGGAGAATAATCTATGTTTTATGGGGCCAAACCAATCAGATATTAGTAAAACATCATATTTCGATGTGGCATTTTTATGACTGGTTGAATCAACGAGGACAAAATAATGTATTTCTTAGTGTGTGTGGGGCTGC
Source organism: Cebidichthys violaceus (assembly GCF_023349555.1). Taxonomy (NCBI): domain Eukaryota; kingdom Metazoa; phylum Chordata; class Actinopteri; order Perciformes; family Stichaeidae; genus Cebidichthys; species Cebidichthys violaceus. The sequence goes on along the minus strand of NW_027176262.1, from coordinate 20,799,196 downwards.
AGGAGCATTTGGGTGGAGAGCATTACCCAAACATATAGTGTGAAGCAGAAATCTTCTAATAGCAGGGTGCACAGGTATGCTGGACAATGAAACCCGGTGGTAGTCACAATAAGGGAAACACACCGCAACAAAGGCAACCACAGTGCCTGCAGTTCCTCTCTCACTCAGCATTACCTGCAAGATGGTTTGCGGTGCGCACACCACGGGGAGCGTGACACCATGCCATGAGGCTACGCTTCAGTCCAGCTGAGCTGTATTTGATATAAACTGAGATTTTTCAAAGTGATTTTGGAGTATCCGTCGCTACTCATCGCTCTAGTAGAAATCAAATTTTCTTGTGTTACAGAAAATTGCTTGACATTATGTGGCTGCACCAATGCCTTGCAGAGGCCCTGTGCATGCAGATGAGGGTCCCCGCTGAAGGCAATCCAAGACTCAAACCTCCGAAGTCTTTATCTGCCAACCCCCAGGATAATGGCACACACACGCCACTCCTCTCCTCTAGCATGATAGTGACACTGTCAGACTTCATATTGCACACAAGGGAAATGCATAATTCCAAACTCCCATTTTACAATCAACATGGAACAAAAAAAAGTTGGGAACCAGGTTTAAATGAGAAACACCCATTATACTGACATTTATATTGTATACTGTATTGTAAATTGTATTTATATTTATACTGCAATAATATTCCAATCGTTTCTGAGATGAGAATTTGTATTTTCTTCCACTACACTATTCACCCGTTTCATACTTTGACTAAAGTGCTGCACAGTTGGGATGCAAAAGATTGTCTAAGTTAATGCAGTCTGAATTGGATCTTAAATGACATTATTCAGGGTGATTTCCAGAATTTGCTGAAAGTACAATACTTTAATGTTGCAAAAATGATGCTCAATGACTATATTTAGGCAAAAAGTTTGTTGTGTCAGAAGGAATTGGTTCCTCAGGACACATTTATGTTCAAAATGTAACCTAGTATTTAGGAAAGCAATCTTAAGAGAAATGTGATGAACAGCAGGAGGGAGTGACAAGTGCAAAAAAAAAAAAGCTGTACTTTGGTGTATTTCATCTTCTCATCACTTTGTGCTGTTCTGAGGAATACAAGACGTGTTTACAGTTGTCTTGCTGTGAGTGCAAGTCACTTTGGGATATATTATTTGCAGGTGTTTACATGAAGTTAAAACCCTGCGTGACGCCTTGCAGTTAGTTTGGGCCCAGTTGCAGATATTTTGCCCCGTAACTTGAACATTTTTAAAAGGTAAAATAGACTCTCCGCCCTTGTTCTTTTTAAGCAAAATAGGATTTCAAGCTATGAAACACAGATAATGCTGTTCACCTGGAGCAAATACATGTCACATCTATTGAATGAAGCATTTCTTGCCAAGTAAAAATGAGTTTGGACACTATTTATGGAAATGGTGTTGGGTGAAGCTAAATGCATAATTAATTAAATTAAATGAACTGTTAGGTCAAGTGTGTTCATTTTGATTCGTCGCTGGTCCATCATGTCAGGCCTCCGTTCACGTTTCCCACCTCGGAGGTAGAAAAACAGGGGTCTCAAGGTCATTACATGCAAGAATACGGAGTGAGCCGGTTGCCAATGGTGGAAAACCCTTCAATTAAATGTAATTCATACAAATGTTGTGTGGCGAAACAGTGGATAATGCTATGTCATAACGTAACCACATGTGAGGCGCACTTGCACACACTCACTTCATCACCCTCCTGGCAGATCAGTCCCTTATCTTTCAAAACACACTCACAGTGGTGTTCCATGTCCCAGTGATGGAATTCTAAAGAAGGTCAACCTCTGGAGAGTACTTTCGGCCGCAAAGATAATCCACTTTGATGAATCTGTTCACATTCTCAAAGTGTCATCCTTAAAGCCTTTTGAAGTCATCGACTTCCACCTTGATATGAAATAGATGCTTCATAAATCACCTCGGCTCACAAACAACGTTGCACTTTATTACACATCAGAATTGAAAACTTGTTGAGAATGAAAACATGACGTGTTGGAAATGTTACAATGAGGGGCACTTAACACTCAGCAGTTCAAGAACAAAAAAAAACAACAACACTGCAGTGACTTTGTTTTTTGGCATTGACAATACAATTTGGTATGAAACAACAGGACAGTCATTTTAAAATGTAAAGTTGCTCATGTTTTTTTCTCATCATGAGAGTTTTATTGGCCAAGGGCATCAGTATATGACGAATGTTTTGTTTTTAAGCATGCCACTTACAAAGTTTTTTTTATTTCTATACATTTGTTTGCGTTTAGATCGAGTGTAAATCAGGAACAGCCTTCTTTTTGAATGATATTCTCACTTCCGTGTTCTTTTAGTCGCATGAGTATTTTTTAAGAAACAATTCTCTGTCACTCTTGGGATGGATAGGAGGAGTTTGAGATCAGGGGAAGGGGAAGTGATTTCCATATACTCTATATAATGAGGAGGGAGCATCAGTGTGGTTGACCTCCACTGATGCCCCGTTTACTTTTTTCATGGAGGAAAAACTCACAATCACCAACTCCATGTCCCACTTTCTATATGACAGCACAGGTGAGCTGCAAACAAGAAGGTTGTACCAACGGTAAGGTTTCCTGGTGAATTTCCATGTAATTGTGCCCCATGGAACACTGTTACCAACTACTTTTAGTTTTGCTAGTTGAAAAGTAGCTAACTTCTGTAAACCAGCTGATGGAATTTCAATCAAGAGCCATCATTGCTGAGTTCTTGCAGAAATTGGATCTGTGGATCTGCCTTTGGACAGGAACTCCAGCAGGGCTACCTGGAAATTTCACCGACCACCCTTATTTATGGAGCTTAAGAGCTGGATTCCATTCATCATCAGTAATGAGGCCTTCATCTTTAGGGGTAACCTGCTGAGGCCCTACTCAGAACACCAGCTTTCTAGATCCCATTCCATTTTAAAACCAGCTGTACAGGGCAAGAGTGACTCAACTTTTGGGATATTGACAACATAATGGAGTCCTTTTTGAAGAGTGCTTGGTCTTCACCCTTCAAAGTTGCAATTCTGCATGAAGGCCACATGTTGTCATTAACTACCGCAGGAGGCCAGCACGAGAGCCTCCTGGAAAGGAGCAAGGCAGGTGTTAACCTGTCCAATGCAGGTGCCATCTGAACCACCAGGCAGGTTCTGAAGGCGAGAGGGAAGCTGACCAGGAGCAGTGCGATAACATCCCCCACAGTTGCTGCAGTAAGTCTCTACACAGCGGCCCTTTTATGGACTATAGGCATCATTGTAACGGAGCAATTCCAAATCCTTATTAATATTCTTAGCACATTTTCTCTGTGTTTTATTTTCAAGGAATGGGTACAAAACACCAGCAGAGGAAAACAAATTATTAGGCTGCATTAATCTCTTATCTCTCCTTTAGATCCTTAATCTCTACTCTGAGCTCTCTGCTCTCCAGGTCCTAAAAAACAAATGTGCGCAAAGTTACAAACCAAATAATTTGTTGTTAGATAACAGATCACGATCAGGATACCTCATAAGTAATATACAATCATTAACTGTCATCCTGAGTCGTATAACTAAAACATGAACCTGTTCTGTGAAAATCAAACTCCAGAACTTCAAATACCTGAAATATGATACCACATAGAATTATAGAAACTTAAAGACCATCAACTACACACAAGTGTAATAATGTCACGGATTACACAAAAATGAATAAATTGGCAATTTTTTTGTCAAAGTTGTGTGAGTTGTGGCTTGTGGCCAAAACGAATCCTACTGACTGTGGTATTTATCAACTGCTTTACCTTATTTGATAGAATAGTACTTTACTCATTGTTACTGTTAGTAAACACACAAAAGACAGAAACTGTATTTTTAGGACAAAATTCAGATTTTGTAAGGTGAAAAGAGTTTAAGATTTGGCATCCAGATTTTGGCAAACAGTCCATCTCCATCTTTCGCCTCATCGTGTGCCTGTTTGGAGTCCCTTCAAAAGCTGCTGCTGGAGGAAATTAAGGGGCTAGTTGGAGCCATGTTACCTGGCCACCCTGGCTAAAACAAGAGTCAGCTGCAGCTGAACCAGTGGCCGGCCAGAGGACTGTGGCAATAGAAACAGAAACAGGGTCCATGATAGTGATGGATGTCTATCCTCTGAGCAACAACATTAAAGTTAATTCAAGTAAAAAAAAATGTTTTTATTTAACCTCATATCATATAAATGTTTCTTGTCTACATATAAGACAAACAATGCTGCATGATTTGACACAATACTTCATCACATACTGCATCATAACCAGCTACACAGCTATCTACACTCACTCAGCGAACAGTTAGTGTGTAACACCTGCAGCTCTGAAAGCAATTCAAGATTTTCTTTTATTATATAGCTAGTGGATGAAATTCCTCTGACTGGTTTAAATGCTAGATACAGTATCAATGCTCAATGGAATAACTTCATCGATCTACAAAATGTACAGGTCAACTTACCTGGAAGACCATGTTTGCCATAAACTTTTACTTAGAGCTTTTGACATGTGAAATGATTATTAGCTTTCCTTAAGAAAAAAAGGTATGGCCTCAGAGTGTGTGGCAGGTTATACTGACACACCCTCCTCATTCTAGAGATTATATGGAAATCAAACTTACTGAAAGAACAAAAACACAGGAGACTGTCATTGAAAAAGATCAAAAGCCAGTCATTACAAAAGACAAAAAGTGAAGCAATAGAATACCATTGTAAGTGCAGTGCAGTGCAGGTATTCCAAGTTCATATTTTTCTATGTCTGTGTCGTCAAGTGTTTCAGTTTTCAGTTTTGATGAATGTTTTAATTTCAATGCCAACATTCTGCTATTTAATGCCATCTTATTTTCAATGCCAAATATATGTCACTGTTCAGGTCTGCCTATTTACTTCATATATCGACAATGATGTTTTGTGTGAAATAGTCAAACGTAGATGCTATTTTAAGTTATTTTCTACAGTGCATCTGCGCCTCTGCATTTGTGTGCCGATACTTCTTATAAAGCAGTGCTACAATGCAGCCAACTGCAATTATGGAGGAGAAAATCTATAAGAAAACAGCAAAAAAAACGTTTTGTCATCAGCCCTTCATAATCAAAGCCTTTTGGCTCTGGCTTTTTCTTAAAACTCCAAACTCTCCCTGTTTTTTCATTACTAATGAAAGTCAAAGGGGAAAAAACGATGCCAATGAGGCAATCAAGGTTTTCTAGATGTTGTTTTTTGGGAGGCAAGAAATCATCGATGGGTCAGAAATAGGTAAGGCAGGTTTAGGGAAAGTATGTGGGTGATGCTCAGACAGTACTGAGGATACTTTAAACAAAGTCCACCTGTGGATATTCTTCAGGTATTGTAAAGTTACTACTTGTAGAATACATAACATATCTATTCCGTATGCATCACATTTGAATTCATTTTGACACAATTTTCCAAAATGAAATGATGGCTCAGATGGCCATCAGGCCCCATCTCGTACCAGTGATGCTGTCTCTGTGTCTCCGAATTAAGACATTTCTAACAAACTATGTTTCTTCTGATTGAAACGATGATGCTGCTTAATGCCATCACAACAAATTAACCTGATGAAACTAATAGCTTCATTCATGTCAATGCTTTACAGCATTAGGCTAAGTAATGCAATTAACAGCTACTGTGGCCCCAGTCTCAAATCCATTAGTCATGCTTATGGTGCAACCATCTATTTTGATATTATTCTAATTGAATGTTACAGCGCAATATTTCCATAAGCTATTGGTGAACAAAATGCATGCCAATGCAGTGAGTACCTTCCCCTGGACTGGTGAAGGTACTGCATGGGTCAGAGAGTTTGAGTTGCACAATCTGGGAAAGATGCCAATGTTCATTTATTTAGAAGTGATCACTAAAGAATATGTAAAAGTTCATATTTATCCATGTGCTTTCGTGGCAGTCTTTGGACAAAATTTGTCTGACACTTTGTTGACGACCTGAAGAGTAATTTGGAGTTCATGCCTGAATGTTTCCTGCTGAGTGCCTTTTGGGATATGCATGTAATCGTTCACTGATAAAAGTGAATCAGCATGACCATAAAGAGCTTTTTTTTTTTTATTTTGGCTCGTGGCAAGACTCAGTAACTGCTCAGTGCCAGCTGGTCCTCTCTGTGCAGTGGAAAAACATTAATATGATGTGGCATTCGGCAGCATTCTCTTGTCTTTAATGGCAGTGTAAAATCAATTTTAGCCAGTTTGTGAAAAACTGACTGTGGTCAGAAGTTGATTATTTTTTTTCTTTTCTTTCTTTTTTCTTCAACATCATTACATTTTTGCCCTCTTCCCTTTATATGACTTCAAATGAGCAGGTTGTAAATGATTAACTATTATGTATTATTTGAAAATGATAAAAAGCAGTTTAATCCTGTAAATAAAAAAGAAAAGCAACTTGTGTAAGAAATAAAAGCCTTCTTTTTTTCCCCCATAGTGTCACTGTCTGTGTGACTGACTGAGACATCCACTTCATTCAGAGCCAGCACTTTTTGTCATGACACTAGCTTGTAGATTATCAATACGTGAGTGGAATGATGAAATCATTCCACTGTTTAGATACTTAGATTACTAAGTAAATGTCCCCCTCCACCCCTGCTGTTGATGAGACAACGTGTCTGCTGGAAATGAGCCAGAAGATGCACAGTGCCCAGACTGGTTCTGAGGCAGGGTATGTGGGAATTCACTTTTCTTTGACACCGGGCGCACCACGGGCTCTGGCAACACAGCAACCACTTTGCCGAGAGTAGGAAATCCAAGGAAACCGCTTACCTCGCAAACATCCCTGTCGACAGGGTAATTCCCAGTAGCTCAGTTCCCACTGTGCCACAATGTACTCTTAATCCCTAAAACACTCTCTCTTTCCCTTTTAAAACAATGCACAATATCGAAGCAGAGCCCAAAAAAAGAAAAAAAAAAATCAGCCCTGCGTTTAGTTTTAGCAGCCCTATTATGTTTAGTGCTGGATTTAGTGCCGTAATGATGACACGGTTTGAGAGAGACGGAGATAGGCAGAAAGAGAGAGAAGAGCATGGCACACGAAAAAAACAACAAGATAGCTCAAGGAAGAGATTGTTTGGGTTCAACCAAGGCAGTACTTATCCACATCCCTCCCTATGGATACGGTGGATTATTCATGACACTTCCACAGTGTAATTGTCAAAGAAGATTTTCAAAGTGACAAAAGCAGAACGCCGGCCATGTACATGCACGCAAAGATGTATTCACTATGATGTGGAAAATCTCCTACCGTGACCTACGCATGTCACTCTGTGCCTTCCCAGGTAGAGTAGGCATTTTAGGTGAGGACAGGATTTCTTTCAAGCTTCTTTCAGATGGATCAGGTGTTTTGTGTTTTTATGTGTTTTGGAACAAGTTTGATTCAACACAGTTATTACAGTATACCATTCCATATATATTTTTAAAAGGGCTGGTTTACCTAAACTCTAAAATAACATATTTTCTCGCATACAGTGCCTAATGGTATCTAAAGTAACATGCAGTTCTGAAATATTTGCTGATTTCTGCCTCCTTTCCAACTGAATGGAAGTTAAGAAAGAAGAAAAGTGGGTTTGAGAAGAAGGACTACCTGTTTTATTAACTGTTTTTAAGGAGTTCTTATCTCTGGCTTCACTGCATTTCACTGCCTACGGTATGAGGCATCTTTCTCTGAGCACTGCCACATATTCTAATTAGTGAATACACAGGCTGAGTGGGCTCTTTATAAATAGCTTCCCAGTAGATTAGAATGGGGAAGTAAAGAGCAAGTACAGTATAGTTAGAAGAAAATGATATGCACTTTGTGAAAATGAAATACTGTGCCTTTAAAATGTAGGTATTCTTCATGAGAACAAAAACTGTCAATGCAAATAGAATTCTAGAAGACACAAGATGGCCCATTAAAATATGTGCTTTAACAGGTGACCTAAAATGGCTCCAAGGTACCAGAAACCCAGCGATCACACGGAGGAGTAGACATTTTCTCATCTGTGACAAAACTTGAGTGTGCCACAATTTAATGGATCAGAGTTCTGTGCATGGCAACAGATGGGGGTCTAGCTGGCGTACCCCTCATTATTGAGCCTCCAAGCCCTCCTCTCTCGCATAGCCACCTGTCCGGCAGGTCTAATGTTATTCTCGCACCTGGGCAGGCCATCACAAGCTATCATCAAAGTTGTGCTCTGAGGGCATCCAGTCTTTCTGCAACATGTCACAGCAAATAGAAAGAGAAATGACACACTTTCACCTTGAGACCGCACCATCCACAGATTACAGTTACTGAACGGCCGTTGAAAGGAGTTGTAAAGCTTCTTTCATGAGGATATAGTATTGAATGACCCATGACTGTAGAAAGCAACAAACTGAAATTCCCCTTGGCTAACAGCAAGGGCACATTCATTTAGTTGATTAACAGAATATGTATTTATTCAGACCACATTCTCACACACTAACCTAAACTTCCTCTTATCTCCCCGCAGGAGCAAAACTGTTCCAATCACGGGAAGGAGCAGCTGACAATGATTCAAATGGGCTTGAACAATGCTCTAGGCAGCAGCTGAGAGATCCATATGTATGAAGATAACCGTGGCATCAAACAGCTGAGTCCACTTGTTTTTGTCTCTCCAAACAGGAATGTTAAAAGGAGCTAGACGTGTCTGCCGTGTCTTCATGAAAATCATTGTATTTTGCTTAATAAACAGTCTTGGAAATGAGTCACCAGCTAAGCATCTTTTTGAAATATTCCTTTTGTTAAAATTTGCCCTTGTAGTTGCATCATCCTACTGCATTCCTCCTGTATGGGACTGCTTTACTGTAATAAAGGTCCATTCAAGATATTATTGTTTTTCAAAGTATGTCACCATATGATAAGAAGAGATTTACTGAATCCTTGTAAAATGGATGTCAGCGTTCTACTTATTCGACTTTTTGGAGCCTGCACTAAAAGTGGCAAGTCTTTTCATCCATCATGTGTAATCTGTTGTCTTTGCCTAGATCGCCACAGATATCTTCAGCTAAGAACAAACACCTCATCTGTCATCAGGGCTGTGTTTCAGTCTGTCCACCTCAGACGATGCCAAGAGAATGAGGGGAGACATAAATTGTTAGGATGATAGCTTTGCAAACATATTTCGCAATGTGTTGAAGTGTCAATCCTTGACTATGAGCATAGAGCATGTGCTTCTTTATTGCTTTCATTAACAGATCTCTTAAGCTACTGTTCAGCACAAGGTCTAGAAGTTGATTAAAGGCATGTCTGCTTCGAGGCAGGAAGAACAAAGGTTCCAGAGTGCTGCACAGGGAGCACAGTATCTGTACGGCTGCCATTAAAAAAATATCGGTTTAGCCTCCCGGACCCCAGCCATCAGTAAGAAGGTCTTCGTGACTGACAAAGGCAAACAGACAAACAGCAAACAGCTCACAGGCACAATCCCACCTGATAAGGCTCATAACCTCATTCACTCTTCACTAGAGGAGTTAATCGAGTCAGGCTGACATCATGAACTGAGATAATGCCAATAAATACCTTTTTCTCACACCATGCTTGATAATTATAGCTCTCTAATCTACCAAATTGCCGGGGTCTAAGGGTGAAGACACTGCTTTAAGATGAGGCTCGGTATGTTCATTATTGCAATCAAATGGAAACGCTTACCTTTTTGTGCTAAAGAATTTGATCCATTGTTTTCTAATAGCAACTTTTTTTCTCTAGGAGCATTTCATGTTGCCACCATATCTTATTCCCCGTGCAGCAACATTGAAGAGAAAGTGGAATTAGTTTTTTGGTTCAGCCCAAGTGGCTCATACTAATGGGGTTGTTGTTTGTATTGGACTATTTTGCCTTTGCTCAATTATGTATTTATGGCTTTACTTTTCACTCCAGAGAAAATAGGAAATATATGACTATTGACTGCTGTTGCCAGGGCAAGCTTTTCACATTCTCAATACAACTTCAACATGTTCTGGTCTCAGTCCCCTGTCCAAACAAGTGTCTGTTTCACTCGTTTCTCTGCCTCCTGTACAATGTGTAATTTAGCACTGTCATAACTGATATCTACGACAGTTTTGCCGAGAGTTCCTTCATAGACTAACAATCATCAGATTTGCTCATGTCCCCATGTTGACAGAAAAACAAGAGCTTCAATTTTATCAGCATTGTCAGTTCAGCAGTCATCCCAGGCAAGCCACACTGAATGCCCTTGACTACAAAACTCTCTCTCCGGCAGGATATCATTCATGTGTTTGTTTACTTTGTGCCACAAAGAAAAGGCATGCCGTGGCATTTACCCTTCTTTTATTAACCCGCCTTCCAAGCAACCTCCCCGCAATCAAAAATAAAATCCCCTTCGACTAATGTGTCTTGATTGCTATGGGTCTGAAGTGATGGATGCATGGCGTGGGAAGGGGCTGTTCACACACCATTACTGAAGTACCATTTCAGCCCTTAGAGAGAGGGCGGAGTCTGGGTGGGGTGATGGCTAAGTGATGTCCCTGGCTGAGCCCTCCATCACACTCCTCACAAGATGGACAGAAAGAATACTCTTCCTCCAGAAAGATTGATTGCCTGCAGTTGGCTGTTGGGACAGATTCATCTTGTGAGATAGGAAATGTAAGGTTCCATCTGTGTCCAGAGTAGTTTTGATATCAAGTATTTACATCAAAAGTGTTAAATCTAATACTGTGTGAAGGGTAATTGCAATATTAATGTTCGGGGCTAACATAATAAAAGTCTGACATGTCTCGTCTATTGGTGGAAAAAATATAACAATACAACAACAGCTGAAAAGTCTCACTTGCTTTTTAACCTATGACAAGAAAAATTGTAGAAAACGTGTTTTTTTCTCCTCCAGTAAGTATCCTCTATATCTATTATCTCTGAATTATCTACGTACGGACTATATTATTTGATCAGCAGAAGCACTGTGACCAAACTATTTTGCATCAGTTTATTTCATTACATTTTAAGTATTGCTTCCTTTTGACCTCCATATGCAGGAAATTATAAACTAAATAAATAAATAGATACATGTTAATTTCCAGGTACAACATGCCACAGATTGTTTTGATTAGTCAACAGACTAAGAGTTGCCTTTATCATTTGACCACAGTAAAGGGTCAAACAGAACCTCATCCCTGCTATTTTGCAAACTGCCAATTTTCACCGAAATTCAACCGAGCATCATGAAAACAAAATCACCTATCAGACTTGAGACTTCCATGTTACCTTATACAGTTCAACTACTCATCTTGCACCAGTTAAACAAGCCAAACTCCATCTGCTTGAGATTCATGTCATCTGTATTTCATAATAAAAAAAACAATACTTGATTAAGAGTTCATTCATGATAGCTTGTTATGCTGCTAATGGATGCCGTCTACATGGATTCACATCTTCAGCAGAACAATAACTGTCAAAGTCATTGCAAAATTTCACCAGATTGTACAGGCAGTTCCAGATTAGCAACATCAATTACAAATGAATGAATGGAAGCAATTCTTCCAATCAGGCCAGTTTGAAGCACTTAAGCCTTTACTCAGTAGGTTTACCTAAATCATGATGTGTGTATTGTCTGCCAAAAAGGGCTCAGCATTATTGTTGTTCGGGTTTAGAAATTAATATAATTTTAATAAGGCAATTCAAAGTCTACTATGTTTAGTTGCAAAATATTATTAAGATGATTATTCTTATCCTGAGCCAAGTTTGAAAATACTATATTATTGTATGTATATTATTTATTTTTGACAAGAATTGTCAATCTGTTGCTAAACTCTGTGAATAAATCAACCCTTTCTGTGGCTGCTTCGCCACTAAATGAGCAAAGTTATCAGATGTCTGCTGTTGCTGGAATACGTGCGAGTATATACATATAATACATTTAATTGGTGAGATTGGTTTTACAGCACATTTGCTGAATGGTTTAAAGGAGTGAGCTAAAAGAGAGGGATGGGGATAACGAGTTCAGCACTAACACCAATCCCCCCTCATATTACACAAAGAAATGTACTCATTGTTAATACAATATGATTAATGGGGCTATGACTAACCTAGCCATCCAAAAAAATAGAGTGTAACATAAACTGTAAGGTAATGTTACTCAATCCAATTCAAAAAACTGTATTAATCCATGAAGGCAATTTGATTTTGGGCAAGTAAAAACAATTAAAGACAAGACAAAAACAGACATGCACATGTAGACATGTACAATCAAAGGAGCTGTTTATGACTATATTTGGATGATGGTGCAATTATATGAAAAAAACAACTAATATGAAAGAGTTTTAGAAGCCATAAAAGTAAATCTTGAAAAGTGGATTGCGCTAAATCTAATTATACTGACATAGCAACTTTCTCCTTGTTGAAATAGGGAAACAACACTTATGTTTGAGCACTCATGATTTGCAGTAGCACTAAATCTTGCCAAATGGTGAACATATGTATGTACTGTATATATGTAGCATATCTTTTGGGAAAATGCATTGTGAGATGCCCAAATGCCCAATTCAAGCTACTGCTTTGCATAACATCCAAGTACAAACACTCATAATAATCATGACAATCTCTCCACCAAAATTGCTATATGGTATATCATGGTTCATGGTTCTTTAAGTGGAACTGAATCCTCATCGCAAGTTGGGCTGGTCATAGATGATATCCTTAATGAAGTTAAGCGTGACTTACAAGGCCTCAGTTTATACCAACCTACAATACCGACAGCTCCCGTATCTGGGCCACATTACTGACACATCTGTTGTGAGATGAACATCCCATAACAGAGCCGCGAGAAGAGATTGCTGGTTTTATAGGGCAGCTGATATTGGACTGCAGATTGCAGCTCAAACAACATTTTACACATGAACTACAGTAAAAGTGAAGGTTGGAACAGCATCAGAACCATCAGAAGAGGATTCTGTTATAAAAAGTGAGTTTTTAATAATTTGTTGACACGGGTGGCAGAACATCAGTTTATGAGGCCACATGTGGTCACAGTTAGGGTGCTACGCTCAAGTAATCAAGATGGTGTAAAGGTGTAAAGATGAGACTGAATTTGTGACAATATTTCTCTGTCTCTTTTTCTGTGTTGTCTCATAGTTAATTCATGAATCTGTGTTCATGGTTTAGCTGACAGAGTTTGGAAATGTAACACTAACCAAGGACAGCAAGCATAACATATTTCATAGTCTGAATATCTATATTTTCAGCCTTTGGGGAATTATATTTAACTTTGATATAGCTTCGGTACATTTACACCTGTCATTGATATGATGCGAATAATGTCCAATTAGGTCAGACAAAAATAGCAGAGCAAATAAATCATGTTCTCTGCTCCTGAAAAAGGAATGCACATCACAGATTGTCAGGTGTGCAAATGAAATTACACCTCCCATGGGGAACGCGGACCATGTACTTCATTATTCCTCTTTTGTAGAGAAAGAAAGTGCACTCACCGCACTTTTCTTATACCCATACACCTACAGTACCATTATTTTTGACACCAGCAGCTTGGCCTGACAGAACTACTATAGCATACGCATCTGGCCCAGGATCCACTGCGAAAAAAGAGAACTAATGAGTGTCTCATCTATGCTGTAGGTAGGCTACTGGATTGGGGAAACACCAGATCAGTGTGTGTGTGTGTGTGTGTGTGTGTGTGTGTATAAGGAGGCAGGTTAAAAGTGTAGTCTAAGACCTATTCATCAAGAATCATCCAGCAACATTTGAGAAGTAAAATTTGTTTGTTGAACTTTTGACAACACACCCTCTTACAACTTAAAAGACATAACATGGGGTGAAGCTACAGTATCACTTAGACAAACGGATGTTCTTTCATGAATAGTACGCAATCATTCTGTTTCGACAAGCGTTCTGTTCATTCAATTTCATCAGCACACAAGAAGGAGCCAGATTGAACAGGTTTCACATTGCTGAAAAGAACCAATGACTCATGACAGAAGGACGGTATCCAATTTTGGCAAGGAAGCACAGGCAGAAGACAGAGGCACAAAAAATTTGCTGGAGTTGCAGTAGACTGTATCATCGGCTCAGCATGAACGTTCTCTTTCACCGAAACTATCGAGCCTTGGCTTCCCAGGACTCTCAGCGGTGACTCTTTGAACAACTCCTCTAACTCTCCAGCCATACAGTAGATGCCACTCAGATAGCTTAAATGGTAGGGTCAGTGTGGCACAAGCTGACAGCATTTCCTGTAGGGATTAGTAACTGTTCAGACTCCTTATCCAGTAACTTCTACTAACATGACTACTTCTACCACAAATGGAGGGAGCTGTATTGAAATCGTTTAGTTTAGTCAGTGGTTCTCAACGTGTGTGACGTGACCCAGAATGTTATATCACGAGATGATTATATTGTAAGTTGTTTATTACGAATGGATTAATGGTTAAGCAGCGTTTTTATCCTTTCATCGATCAAGAAGAGGCCCATTGAACTACTTATGTCATGTTGGGTACTGATATAAATAGCAATGCTTCAGACAAGGTGAATACATGTTTCGTTAGTACAAACATCATTTGCAAAGAGACTTTGGCTGTCAAATAAACTTCATCAGAATAGTTGAGTTGACAATCAAATACACTAGTTGCCAGTCTGCATCGTTGTAGACTAATACTAATCATTCATCTGTACTTTTAGCACGGTGCAGTAATACAGCAGTGGCACTGCGCCTACAGCCGATATGCTGCTGGGGGCACAGTGAGTAGTTGTAGACACAAGTCATAGCTGTGATGCAAGGCTTTAACACTGCTGTGTTAGGCGCTTAAACAGCAGCCATTAAGATACCACTACAGTATAGAAGGCTACAACTAATACTTTCACAACTCACTTGCAACTACAGCCATACACGACAAACTGAGGGAAACTGAATTTGACAAGCCCAATCGCTTCGGCAAGTCGTCGCAAAGTTTGATGGAAACTCACCTTTCACAGACAATTCAGCGTGTGGATTGATTGAAACAAAATACGACATAGTTATATCAAATCTACAACAGACTTGTTGTGAGCATTTGAAAAACCACCGATTGTACAGTGAATGAACCTTGTGCAGACTGATCAATGTGGTTGACCTCACTTCAACACCTCCATATAGTCAAATCCTCTGACTGCGTCAAGAATATCCACGCGGTCTCTCTCTCACACACACACACACACACACACACATAGTGTCTTTCTATTGTATGAGGGGAGGAAGCCACACTCTTAAATTAACTGGTCTACTGAAGCAGTCAGGGATAAGCTGACACTCTTAAGAATTATCATCATTATGCTGCTCGGTCAAAAGTGGGTATCAGATTATCAGTGATGAGAGTGAATACTAACAAATCTCCTTGCAGCCAAGTAGCTTGAGGAGAGCGGGGTGGCAGCTGTTGCCCTATAAATCTGATCATGTTTCTGCTCCCAGAGGGACCCAGGAGACTTCCAGAAAGAGCAACCAGAGCTGCCCAATATGTTGGCATCGAGTAACAGTGTTCAGCTGCACCGAATTCACAGATTCCCTTCCTCCTTCTCTTTGACCTTAGATTTAGCTGCCATTCTCAATGCCAAATGCCTCTATTAACTGATTATGCAAGGGATGAGATATCTACAAATGGTGCAACCCTTGGGATTTACTAAAGTACAGCATTTTTAATAATGCTATAATGTTGAGTGGTTCAATGAAATTGGACAGCAGCAAGGCAGAATCTTAAAAGAACAGCTGTGGCAACTTAACCGATATCACTGGTATTGAAATGTACATACAATATCTTCTGGTCTCATAAGTGCTTAGCTGAAGAGAGAAGCACCTCTTACACTAACCTCTGTATAATCCCTCACAGAGAGCTCAGACAGTCCTCTGGAGCTCTCAGTGATGCGTCCATCAAAACCATTTGCTCTCCTTCTCTTGCGCTATAGGCAAGGTGTTTGTCACCAGCAAGGGAAGACAGACTGTAAATACTACCTGCAAACAACCTAAATATATTGAACATAGTGCATGCTGTCATTACCGTGGGGGGTGGGGGGGGGGACTCGAAATGGGCTGTGATACATTTTGTCTTTCATCACAATCCTGCAAACACACAATTTTATATCAAAGAAACTGAAAGAGCCTGCGCACTTAAAAAGACATCAGTAAAACAACAATCTGCACTGTGAGATTCTAAAGGCTATTAAAGAAGGTCTCACATTCCCACTCATTTTGAATTATGTACAATACATCACTGACAGAATGATCATAAAAGAAAAAAAAAAAACCCTCTTCTGTCTGTGCAGAACATCCTCAGGGTAAACTCTATATCACATCAGAACCACAGGCCTTTCTGTAATAATGTCCACTGCCTAGTGGTGGTCTGTGGTGCCATGGGGTCTGGTCATTGTGATCTGTGGCTTCATGACAAAGTGCTAACAACCAAGGGCATTATTTCATGCTGTTCCACAGGCCCATAGCGTGACTCATCTTTTCTGATATATATCTAGCCCTAGGGATGATGTTCAGTTTAATTATGGATACACGGGACATCAGTCAAAATTACTGTTGTTCTTGTTTTACACAGCCATCCATACAAGCTGCCTCTGCCACTCCGTGAACATCCCAAAGAGACTTGAAAGGAGCATCAATGAATCTTGGGGCCCGGAAGTGAGCAAAGAAGCCAGGTGAATCTTTGAATAATTGATACGGTCTAATTTTCAAACCAGAGCATCTCTCCAGCTGCTGTCATCTAATCATCATTTCATGGGGAGCGCATTAGAGCTTTGCAGCAACAGTTAATATTAGCGGGATTTTCCTCCGCCAATACTTAGGAAAGCACTCTGTCAGGGTAGGGATCTCAAAGCGGTTCTTATATAGGAGCCGTGACAAGTACTGAGCTCAGCCCTCCTCTCCTGACGGTGGCCTCCGGCAAGACTCATCCCTCCCCTGGTAGAGCTGCAGGCAATATGGCCATTACCTTCAGCCCTGTGGAGCTTTACTTCCCTGGGCAGCCACACACTCAGAGATGGTGATGCTTCTTATGAAGGCTCTTTTCTATGGCAGGAATATAAAAAATGTGCGTGGTGGTGCCCACTTGGGAAGATGTCCATCTTTATTGTGTGGGGATGTGAGCACTCCTGGATCTACTGCGCAGGTACTGCTCTCCCCCTGAGCTGACGGGATTCGTCTCAGTGTGCGGAGCCCACTTAATGTTATTGTAAAATACTGTTTCAATTGTCTAATACGGCCACATCTAAAAGTATGTGTTCAATTTATCCCTTCCTTTGTTTCAACGGAATCTGCAGCCGGCTTATCATAGCGGTTTGTGAAATAACAAGCAGTGTAGATTAATTGCAACAGTTACAGCAACAGAACAGAAGTGATTCCTCCAAAAATATGCTGCTAATGACTGTGGTGTCACCCTCCCTCTCTGTGTCTGTATGTATGCGCCTATGTATGCGTGCCAGATTGTAACCAGCCAGTCTGATGTGATAAAGAACAGGGAGATGCACAGATGGCTAAGGTCAGTTCTTGATTGATTTCCACTGTGATTTGCACCGTTTTTTTTAAAAAATGGACCACTGCACTCAATTTGTCGAACAATAAGAAATAAAAGCTTCCTCCAAGAGGAGTTAATGACTACCTTTTTATCTCTGTGCTGACATATTCCCCAATTACCTCCACAATATCCAAACGGATGATGAAGACTGTCAGGAGCGAAAATGCAAAGTAACTCCAACATCGGGACCAACACATGCTCTCCACTGCTGGAGCCAGAGACTCTTGGCTCTGAGTGAGAGCTTCCCAGCCAGCTCTTCTTGGCACCGCTGTCCCGGGCATACTGATTCTCATATCAGGGTTCATTTACATAATCCTGCCTGCGATTGGTCTCAGTTTAATGAAGGGTGGTAATGCATTTCTATAACAATGTTTCACCCCTCAACATGCCAACATAAACAGAACAGTGTGATGACATCTGGTGAAGCACTCGCTGACTCTATAATCATAAAGAAGAAAAGCCAGGCGGCATTCAGCAGTGTCAGGGCTCCGGCATTTTCAGAGACAAAGGAGATGTCAAACTTTTTTTCTGTATGTGCTGTTGGCTTCCAGTGTGGCAAACTGTGACAAGTGAGCCGATCCAACCTACAGTGGTAGCCATCAACCAAAATTCCTTCTCTTCTGTATCTGTGCTGCAACTATCGTCCAAACAGTGCTGTGACTGGTACAGCAGCCTACTCTGCAATCCTCTTCAATATTGTAGATTGGTGAAAAGTAAATGGTTATTTGAGTACTGTTGTATGTGTAGCTCATTACATGCTCGTGCTTTAACAGGGAACAACATTTTCATTTTCCAAATCATACCTGTCAGAAGGGGAGCACAACAATGCAGCAAAAGAGGGATATAGTAATAAGCAGTTGCATATGATTTTGTACTTTTAGATATCCCTTAACCTGGCTGATAAGAAAAGGTAAAAACACATTCAGTTTTTTACTATTCTCCAAAACAAACACAAACATCCAATCAAATACTAGACTATATTTTCCCATCATTTTGTGCTATCAATGATCCAGTAATAAGGCAGAATACAAAAACACAAAGACACAAAATCCAAAAAGTCTAAAAACACTTAAACAACTCAAACAATTTGGACTGGACACCTAAACAGATGGCACCTTATGTCGACTCTGTGAACTCCTGGTGGGAAGTTGGGCTCACACCTCCAACCTCCCAACACAGGGTTTCTTCTCAAACAACGCCGCCATGGTGGGGAGATTAAGTAGGCTGCCACAGGAGTGCACAATGCTTCATTAGGCCTAGCAAGGAGGGATGTCTGTGCCCGAAGCAATCTGGAACCCAGTGAAATGTTGAAGGACCTCTAATGTAATCCTGCATAATACTCATTACTGCCCACTGTATTGACTGTATTAAGGAGAGCGAGAATGATTATTCAAAGGATCAAATCAATTCTTCACATAATGCCTTCACTCAAGATCTAATCACAGCATGCTTAATGTGTTTAATGGTGCTAAGGCCAGCAGTGCATAAAACCATCTATGTGAAGGTGGTGATAGTAAGTAACTTGCGACTCTTGAGAAAATCATTTAACCAGTGCTACTGTGCTGAGACAGTGGAATCCTATTGAGAAATTTCTCGAAGTGTTAATTATTGCACTGAACAGATTATTATGTCAGTCAAGCCGCAGGTGTGCTACCACAAACCTCTCTCTTGGAATCACAAGAGTAAATGTTAAATCAAGAGTATTCTACAAAAGTATAATGCAGTTACAGAAGCAATGAATTACCACTGCTATTAGGTTAGGAGGAGGAATTCTATAGGGGATAACTATATTAACATCTTTGTTCCCAAGTAACCTTCCACCAATAGTGATTTCTCAACTGAACAACCAAAGGTATAAAAAAAAAAGTGTTGAATGCTAAATGCAAGCATTCAGGTACATTGAAGTTTTTTTTGCTATTTGCTCAAAACGTTCATGCTCATGCATCATGTATAAACTTTTGGATTTTTGAAAATGAAAAAAAAATGTTGCAGTAAAACTTTTTTGTCCTAGATTATGGTGATATATTTTAAATCCATGCAGCGCAGCAACAGTGCAGTGCTACCACAGAAATGTGGAGTTTCAGAAGCCTGACATCTCTTGAGACTTGGGGATAACACTTTTGTATGGGGCTTAAAAATAACACAATGTAGAGTAAAAACTGAAATTCATATCTGTGACTGCGTGCAATTATAACCACACAAAAAAATATACACTGTTGTTATTGTTGAGGCTTAATGTATTTTACCAATATAACATATCATATGTTAATATCTTTTTAAGTTAAATTTTCTTTTGCTTATTTATTGATATGGCTCATTATGTTTTCATTCAACATGGGATGAATATGACATTCTAGAAATGTGGAACTTGTACTTTGAATGCATCCTGATGTAAGTTTGAATGAATAAAACAAAATAAATAAGGTTGAAATTATTGGGATATCATTGTTCCTGTTTCCAAAAGTGGGATCCCGGCTCACACCGAAATGCAATCCAAGTGGAACAATCTCTTGTCTTCATCAGCACTCTGTCAGTCATTTCCAGATCGGATTGAGCCGAGCAGATTGGCCTGGCTTTACACCGTTGACTCATTTGACTCACAGATGAATGCAAAACTATCTCTAATTTGTTCAGAACGAGGAACCATCGTCCGACGAGAGACCGGATGCAAGTTGTCGTTCCAGAATCGCCCAGCTTTTCACCTTTGCTTGTAGGACATGAAGGTCACAGCACACGAGGCTCGATGCGGGCCAGCTCTCGGCAGCGAGGCACGTTGGGGGGGCTGAGCTCCATCTCCAGGAGGACAACAGAGTGCCACTGTCACAGGGAGTATATACCCTCTCTGCCACCGAGAGCGGTCAAGTGGAAGGGGCCAGCCCTTGAGCAGGCACGCTTGTGTGAGTGTGCATGTGTGTGTGAGTACGTAATGCAATCTGGAGAACGCTGGAGGCTATGGCCTCTTTGACGTGATAGATTCCCTTTGCAGCCTGCAAAGCCAGGAGGGAGCCAGTCAACATCCTGCCACATGCCCCGCTGTTTATCTTCCAAAATCTGGTGGCGGGTTGCATCCTCTGGGCCTGCCCCAGCCGCTCTCTCCTCTCAGCGTAATCACCATAACTTATGTTGACATAAATGACCATGCACCTTATAATGTTTTTGCTGGATTGAAAGACTACTGCACTGAAACAGATTTTTTTTTTTTTCCCCCTCATGGATTTCCTGCTATTGAGCAGAGAACACGGTAACCTGCAAGTGGCATTTATATGGGTATGCAAACGTTCGCTGTGCTTTAACAGATTCAAGCTGAATCAGGTTTCCCCCTGAAAACAAGGTAGATAGCTCAGAGCTCTGAGATCATAGCCTCTTACTGAAGAGAAAGAGAGAGCTGGGAGGGGAAAAATTCAATTTCAAATCGGCAGCTTCAAAAGTGGATGGAAGCTGAATGCAAATAAAGTTCTGTTTCTCTGTGTTGTGATTTATCACTGTGCCGAGCAGTAGTGCCGGGGCAGGCGGTGTATTGAACGGAATGACTCTCCTCACATATTGGAAAAGCAACTCAACAACAAAGCACAGGAAAAATGGAGCCAGACAGATGGATGACCTTCAGTCCTCCTTGGTGGGAATAGGTAGAGGAATTTGTTTCGAGAGCTAATCGTTCACTCCGGTAAAATAATTATCTGGAGAGCCCAACTATACTTCAAAAAAAAATCATTGAGCACGAGACTCTTTTGAACAAATAAAACGATTAGGGGATGAAAGTAATAAATGATGGACCGTAAAAAACAAAATAAATGAAGCAAGATATATAGGTATATGCCATGTTCTAAACTATGTCTGGACAGAATGAAAACAATTTTATCTTTCATGAAAAATTGTTATTGAATAAAAGTCCCACAACAAACTCTGTATCAGTCTGAGTGAGAATGACAATACAAATGCCTTTCTTATCAAGAGCCACATTATGGATGCGCAGATAACCAAATATTAACACAGCATTTGACATTTCTCTGTGACACAATGACATTGCAGCAATCCACCGCATACCATGCACTGTTAAACAAGCCTGTTGTGGACAGCGACTGTGTACTCAGAATCCTGTTTCAGCTAAACTGCCAAATTTCTGCTGAAAGGCATCTTTTTAAGCCCCTGTTGCTTGTTTTCCTCTATCTATAGAATCTAACTAGGGTTTACTATTGCATATGGTTGGGCAAAATAGTGAAATGCATTGGGAATTTGGGCTTTGCTGTTGTGTGTTTAAGCCGTTCTTTTTTGCTGGTTTGTTTGTGAACCACTGGGATGCTGTGCTATTCAGCACATCAAGCAACATTCAGTAAAAAAAATAAATAAATAAAAATAAAAACATCTACTGTGGAACGATCGGCAGCACTGTGAATACAAAGCTAGTCAGCTCCAGGTTTCCTGTTTTACTGTACTCTGATCCTCCAATTTGGTGCTCATTCTGAATTTTCAGTAAACAGGATTGATTGAGTGGGGACCTTGTGTTTTCCATCTCCCTTCTCTTCATATAATTCTCCGGTGATGAGTCGTGTCACCATTGCTCTGCCATGGGTGAGCCTCAATCTCCGTGCCCAAATGACTGCACCAGAGAGCAATCTTTCAACGCAGCCCTGGCATCAATCTTGCTCGGAAGCAGTTGGCGATGAACCTGGACTGCCTTGAAAAGTTCTCTGGCTGACAGCTTCCATGATCAGCCGTCACAGCTGGCTGTCTGATTCATACCTGAACGCCACATCAAGAGAGAGACAGAGCGAGAGGTCACCCCTCTGCTCTGCTTCCATGTTGAGTGTTCTCTACAGAGAACAATAGCACTCATAATCCCCCTTCAAAATGAGTTACATGTAAAATAAAGAATATTGAAACCTGTCGAACAAGGGAAAGACAAACCCAAGAAAAAAAATCAGTCAATTTGTGACCATTTAATTTTTATCTTTATAGTTAATAAAGGCCTTATAAGCAATAAAAGCAGTGTTGAAGGGTTAGTTCAGTTGAATTCTAAGTAGGGGAGCCGAGCAGATGCAGAATCTTTGGTTTCATGTCCTGTACCATGAGATATCCATAGCTTAATGCTCTCATGCCAAACAAATACAACTGAGGTGAATATGCATTTGGTTGTACTGCTTAAAGCATTTTAAAATTACATTTGAATTTAAATGGCCACAAACTGTCATATTTTGACAGTAGAGATTTAAGAACAGAGATCAAACAGAAACATTTTGTAGAGGTCTGGATTTCTCCACTTCTTGTAAGAGGAAACACACACACACACACACACACACACACACACACACACACACACACACACACACATATATATATATATACAAATGTATATGCACTTCTGGGAAAAGTCATTGTTAAGACTTAACTACCCCTGCAGATTCACACTATTAAGGACATTTTGTGCCATGGTAAAATAGCCCTTATTACATCTTTAATAGTCTAAAATAGGATTGGTGGCAGAACAAAATCAATGTCCTTGACTGTAATACTCTATTAATCTGAGAAGTAATCACAAAATCTTAATTCTTACTCTTAGATGGCAATGTTTTTCAAACATTTTTTTCTCTGTATCTCGATGAAAAGTGTGCTGAAACAGACTAACTGCTATTTGAGCTGAGGGCTCATTGCTTCTAAACCTCACTTACTAATCTGGGAATATGATTGTCATTCACTCTCTCACAGGTGTGCTCAATCCACACAAAGTCTTTAACAGGGGGAAATCTTCTTCATGATCATGTTAAAACTCCATTAACCCAGTTATCAGCTTTTAGTGGAGCTCAGTGTGAAAGCAAGGCTGCTCTGTGAGGCTTTAGAAAATGACTAAAACAGGTGGGAACACGGCCATTTATCATGACCTACTTAATGCACCGAACACCAAGACATAAATAATTCTTTAATCTGTTACTTTGTTTAGATAATGACATTTTTTTTAAATTGTATTCACTGCTGATTGAACCTTATTATAAAATGTAATGTGTATATCCCTATATTATCTTAAGGTCATGGCTGCAATTGTAATGAATTATTCTTTGGCCCACTTTCATTGCTTGGAAGTGATGTTTAAGGAGCCAACATTTTGCCAAGATATACATGACCAACAATTACCCTTCCCTTGTGTCGTCAGGCTGCAGACTCTTACTGGCTCATTTCTGGAGGAAAAGAAAACGCAATTGCTTTCGCTCATTTGAACACTGCCTTTACATGCAAGCAACAGAGAGAGACGCCTTTTCAAGAAATACTTTGAGCGCCTACGGTTAACTAATACTGCAAGCGAAAAAGGTTATTATACGTCTGCCATAATACTTGTCCTGCCCATAACAGAACGCTTTTTTAGTTTCTACACCTATCCTCCAGGACCATAAAGAAATAAAGTGAAGAGCAAAGAAATCAAAACCATGACAAGCTTATAAAGCGGCTTTCTTGTGTCTTCAAGCTATTATGCATTCTTTTGCCAGCACTGCAGATGGGAGTTGTGCTCTAATTAAACTCACCTCCAAATATCCTTGCCGACACCTCCAGAATACTCAAAAGCTTTTAAAATGTGGCTGAGATGGGAATTTGTTATGCATGTACGCAGCATTGCTAATAAATCCCTGTTTAGACTTCAGCCAAGATTAGCGTTGCAACCTGCAGAACACATCTCCAGCGTGCCACTGAGTCACAGAGGTCACTATTCAAATTGAAAGACACATGAAAGCCTCTTGCGATTGAACCAGTCCTCAGAGGTAACGCCAGCTGCCGGAGCAGGGCTGTGTGAACTGTTAACTACAGACTGCTGCTGCAAACATCTGCGTGGATAAAAAGATTTGCTACAATTCAACGTTATCAAAGCTAAGAAAACAAAGCTCAAATGATGAAGCGGTATTCAATCCAAAAATGATTGGGGGGAAAAAAGTGGCCCACACGACACTGCAAAACATTTCCTGGCTGTTCTCTGGGGTGACGTCGACTTTAAGTAGCGACTGCAAATTGCGAAGATACCAACTGAGAAAAGCAGATTGTACTTTTGAGAAACCAGGGAATATTATTCATTGTAGAAAAATAGTGAGAACAAGTAATTAATAAAAATCGGTCTTCAAATTTTTAAACTCAATCAACCTATATAGCGTTTTATGAGCATCGCTGCTCCGTGAAGAGGCTTTTAGAGCAGACAGGACCTTTGAATTGATGTTAAACAGTTGAATAAGCACACGCTCGTCAGCGAGGAGAGCGGCGCGTTCGTTAACAGCTTGGTCCTCACACAAAGAAAGGAACAAACCTCCTCTTTGATAAAAGCCTATTAGCTACCTGCGAGGATTAAATCTGATCACTCGGGGCTGTCGCAGCAACAATAAATAGATGTGGTTCTCCTTTCCTTTCCACTTTGTAAATCACATGCCTTTTGGTTCCCTTGTAAGCCCACATGAAATCACTGCCTGGCGCCAAATTTTATGCCCCGTGAAAAATGACATTGCTGTCACCTTTAGAGATATACCTTCAAACATGACTGCTAATCTACTGCGTTTGCTAAGTGCTTGAGGGGAAAGGGTGAGTTATTAAGATTGAAAGTAAAGACATCCTAAACGATTAAACACATAATTAACAGCTACTGCATGAAGGGCATGACTTGTCAAATCTCAAGGGATTCCTGATCGGCCGGCTTAAATCTCCCACAAGTAATTCTTCTGCTCAATACACAACATCAGCTCAGACACATAAACTAAACCCCAGCCTGAAGCAAATGAAAACTTCCTCAATTTTTTTGGAAAATATGTCAGCTGTTATTCTTGTGATAATTCCATCCAAACTACCCTGGTATCCAACAGGAATTCATTTGTTTGCAAAAGCCTTCCAAAATAATTTAAATAAGCACTAGAGCTACATCTGGGCTTTATACAACGGCCAAACTAACAAGTAGGCCAAAGCACTGCTCCAAACAGAAATCAATGTGCTGCGTCCCCCCATCCCAAACAAGTTCAACAGTTACATCAGAGAGATAATTATTCACCAATGTGCCAAATTAATAATTTTGTTTGTCCGACAACAAAGTATAAACCAAAAATCTTCCGTGACAATCCAGAAAATCAAGCTGAGCTTTGGCCGCTGCCCCAGAACAAGCATCTGTCAAAACAAATGGATCTTGTTTTCAAAATATATAAATGAATAAACAACTTAAGATCCACGGATGAAATTAAAAAAGGAACGTTGACAAAGAACTGTGGAATCTCAACAGACACAAGTGTGACAATCCTGGCAATTTAACTTTCGGGCAAAAATAAATAAATAAATCATTGATGGCTTTTGGCAGAAGAAATAATGGCACCATACCAAACTTCAAGATTACATTATGAAGAAAATAACCTTTAAGGAAACTGATGTTCAAGCAATTCAAACAGTGACATTCATCTATAGTATTGAATTAAGACATACATTATCTTCAACAACATAATCAACAGCTTCATGTGTGTGTATTTACACAAAACCAATCCTCGATTACAGGTAAATTCATTGAAAAGGGACTACTTTCACAGTGGGGAAGGGAAATATGTGCATTACCATTCAAAAATGAAATGGACCCTAGAAACTGTGCTCTGCTTGAAAGATCAATCTTATCACACCTCTACAGCTTGTTTTTTTTAGCATATTATTGAGATGTATAATTTCATACCAACAACAGATTTGGTGCACTATACAGCAGGTGAAGTACCACAAAGGTCAAACAAAATCCCAGAAGCTTACTTGCCAACCGAGACGTGGACTTTGGCTGATGGGATTGAAAGGGAAGCTACATCATTCACTGCGAGGACGATGCATCGCGTCCAAAATGCGTTCTAGTACTCTGTGCATAGCTGGTTCAATCGGATGTGAAAATGAACGATATAAAATGCATAATTCACTCACCCCCTTTTTGTTAGTCAGAGTCATGGAGAATATCCGATCATTGCACTTTGAGTAAAAAGTTGGGGAAAGGTCTCCTCCAGTCACCACCAGGCATCAGACCATTCGCCTGTTACTGTCTGTCTATTTGTTCTCTTCTACTGCAAGTATTAGCACCTAAAACAAGAAGCATCTCTCCATTGTTGCGTACGTTTTTTGGCTGCCGCATTAGAAGAAAGCACAGAGGCATATCCACAAAAGCAGCCACAGGGACACAATAGAACCATACACACAATGGCCACTTCAACTGGAAATGACGCCTACTCTGTGAGCATCCAGGTTGCCCGCAAGGCCCAATACTGTCTCCTCACAAATGTAGCCGCCATTTCCCCAGTTAAACACAATTCATTCAGAACTAACAGCAGGCCGCCTGAGGTGATGTCAAACAAGGCTGTGGGTGGTTGTTAGGTGAGTGTAAAGATGTGTAATTCCCACAATCCCCAGTGCTCATAAATGGGATAGATAGCCACTGTCAGTCAGCATCACAGCCTTTGTGTGCTGCTGGATTATTAGCTGCAAACACACACACACACACACACACACACACACACACACACACACACACACACACACACACTTTCTCTTCCCCGCTCCTTTTTTTTTGCGTGCATTCTCAAGATTTACAGAAAAGGTTCATAATGCAGCACCGCCAGTGTTATAATTGGATAACTGCAGTTGAATTACAGATGACCTCATTGGGACAAAACCTGATGATAAATCACATGCCAATCTTGAAATAGGATGTTGCATCAGTTCACTGCTTTGTCTGTGTTTCGGTAGAAATGTTATTGTTTGAGGATGTTTCCTTCAAAGAAGTGTTTAGGTAAAATGTCTGTGTCACGTTGTATAACTCAAGGGGAGCATTGAGGCATTAAGACACAGTATAGGCCAAGTCTCCTCTCCTGTATTCATTTCAATGAAACACTGGCAAAGCGTGCAGTGCAGTGGTTGGTCTAAGGCACATCCTAGTTAAATGCAGCTTCCCCAGTTTGTGTCCAGCCAGGGACCGGTTCCATATCAACCCCTCTGCCTTAGTCTGCTTTCACCAT
The DNA here is from genome assembly GCF_023349555.1 of Cebidichthys violaceus. Taxonomy (NCBI): domain Eukaryota; kingdom Metazoa; phylum Chordata; class Actinopteri; order Perciformes; family Stichaeidae; genus Cebidichthys; species Cebidichthys violaceus. Next base: position 20,771,666 of record NW_027176262.1, on the reverse strand, counting down.
CAACAAAATGCAATAATGCCCCAAAAAAATCAGTCATTTGTCATTTGTGCAAATGGCTTTTGAGATTCTCAATCTCATACATTTCTCTTGCTCTGATAGACTGCATTGCAAACCTGCATGTTATGTGAACAGAGTAGAACACTTTTCAACGCCTGATCATTTCTGTGTCACCACACAGCAACCAATCTAAATGCTACTATATGAACAGCATCATGTGAAACATTTTGTCCTTTTCTAATTAGTTTTTCTCCATTAATTAAAAACTGAGACAAATACAAGGCAATACAATTTGTTTCCTTTCCTAAGATAACCGCTCACCGGGCTGCTCATCGAGCACAACTAGCACCGCGACCCACATTCATCAGCAGTCGATTCTCAAGTTCCTCACATGGGGGGGCGGCGTGTTTCGTCTGCCATTGTCTTCTGACGCCCACCATGTGTTGAGCCCATTATACTTTACCTCCTGAATCAACAGAGCAGATTGTCAAAACAGACTGAATTTTCGTAAATAAAAGCTAATCAGTTGTTCTCAAAACAAATGAACCATGTTACATCGCCAGATGAGCAGAACTCCATGATGGCACCCACAGGGGGTTCAAGATGCTTTATGGAGAAGACTCCTTTTGGAAATCACTTAACAAAAAGAATGGAGGTTAACTGAGCAGGTTATCACCTCTTAAATCAGTCTCATATTCAAATATATGAGAGCATCTGATAGGAAAGGTTTATTTTAGAGCCTTTCATCCTCAACTCTCTGAGTTTGTCACAAGGGTCAAAAAATATCAATAAGAATATTCTTTCTAACTAAGAGCTATTTACTCATATTTTTGGAGTATTTGGTTTGACAGGGTGTGTCATCGTGCCTCTCACAACTTGTCTGTTTTACTGTTGTCACTTAAAACACAAATAATAACTACAAATATGTTTTTCTTCATTTGCAACTCACTGTTTCGTGTTTCGTGTTTTATGAAGCTGATTAGGTTATTTGCTCCTTTGAAGTCATTGTTTGGAGATTAAGTTGCTCTGACCCATCTGGCTAATGGCCTGGTAGGGTCTCAACTCCTATTAAAATATCTGCCACGGAGGACAAAAAAATATATTGAATCCTATTATTGTCCTAATCTAATTATTCAACATCAGTGGAGTATCATTTCCCCATAACCCCTGACAATTCAGCCATAATTGAATCAGGAACCCAAAAGGAGTTTGAAACAGATATTGGTTAAATGCTGGTAATTTGTGCATTTGAGCTACATTGTCATATGTATTTATTACATTTATTTGAATAATCTCATTTAAAACAATGTAATATGCCAGGCCTTATACAAATTACCATGAACATGATGGATTTCTTTTGTGCAGTGAATAGATCTGCGTCACAGAAAACATTTATTCCAGCAGTCAGTCATTTTGTTCTACCACCTCCTCAGCTAAAATGGTGACATCCAGTTGTAATTATCCCAAAGTGAATAAGTAATTAGGGAGATAACAGTTATAGCACATAGCTAATGGGATGCTTCACAAGTTCCCAACCGTCTGCCATTTCATCGACCACTGGTTGGCATAATCTTCGGATTATGACTCATATCCTACTGCCTAGTCTGAAAAGGGCTGCAGCTCTAGTGCTCTTGTAACTCAACTGCCAGCCACTGGCACCAAGTAAGTGGCACGAACAGATACGGCCTCTGGCACATGTTTTAGACACTAGTAAAAAAATAGATACAGTAAAACAGATAATAAACCACTTAAAAGAGCAGAGCCTTAAAGGCTGAACTCACTGCCTTGCTAATGTCCTGTTGCCAACGTTGGATAGCTAAATTCAAAACATAAAGTGGTGGTCTGCACAGTGATCTCATCTCAAAACAGTCTGCTTCATCACTGGACTGCCAAAAAACTGTCCAGCAGCAAAAGAGACAGAAGCCCATAATAAGATCATTTAATTACATCGCAACTGCTACAAAAACTAAAACATCATTAGTCTATGATGAAGAGGTTATACCACTGTTACAACTAAGTCATTTAACTCATTAGAGGCACTGCCCAAGGGCATTTGAATTTAATTATAAGGTCAATATAATATTACTTTTACTTTACTTATGCCATTATATTTATTTTCTTAAATCCCCCACATATTGGAAATTACAAATAATTACACCTAATAATAATACATTTTATTTGTATAGCGCTTTAAAAAGGTACTCAAAGGCACTTTACATGGTAAAAACAGAAACAATAAAAGCAATATAAACAAGGCTGATAGATGACATTATAACGGTAAGAAACTAAACAAAACATACATAACTCACACCATAGGTAAAAAGCAGATTTAAATAGATTGCAGTTTTGAAAGTGGCGAGTGACAGAGAATGTCTGAGGTGCTGGAGGCGAGAGGTCCAGAGGGAGGGGCCGCAATGGAGAAGGCCCTGCCGGTGCTTGGACAGAGTAGGGGGGGGGGGGGGAGGTTGGCGTCGGCGGAGGTCCGAAAGGCATGAAGGGGCGAGGTTGTGAAGGGCTTTGTATGCAATGAGGAGAATCTTGAACTGGATTCTCTGCTGAATGGGGAGAACAGTGGAGGTTTTGAAGGACTGGGGTGATGTGATCTCTGGTGCGGGAGTGGGAGAGCCGACGGGCTGCTAAGTTTTGGATGTGTTGTAGTTTGTTGATGATTTTGGTGGGTGAGCCGTACAGGATGCTGCCGCAGTAGTCGAGTCGAGAGGTGACGAAGGCGTCGATGAGTGTTTCAGCGGCTGTGGAGGAGAGGGAAGGGTGTAGACAGGCGATGTTTCTGAGATGAAAGGAGAGGGTTTGTTCGAAAATGACACCAAGGTTACGGACCTTTTAAATAACATTTAAAAATAACTGACCAAAACCGACAGAACATGCTCTTTCCTCAGGCTAACTATACATTTTTGTACATCAAGTGCAATCTATCCAATGTAAAATGAACAAAAATATTTGCGAGTATAAAAATGTTTAAGCCAGTTATTCCAATTAATTTTACACCAAGGGAATGGTGTAAACAAAAAAACATAAAGAAGTAAACAAAAAATACCCACAATTAATCACGATTAATTAAATGTACATTCTGTAAATATACAGAAACAACAATAACATCTTTGTCGGGGGTCATCAGGTAATCATTTGCATTGCTTCATTGCTCATATTTCAGGTAACTATGTAAACATCTGCAGCTATATACTTTTTGAAATTTAAATGGTTTAGTTAAAAAGGTACTTGGCAGTGTTTTGTAGGCTGTAATTCCCATCAGTGTTATACAGCCTTAAGTGTTACGTGAAGATAAAAAAATAAATAAATGATGCAGGACAAGTTGTCTGACTTGAGTCATATTCCTTTTCAGTTGATAAAGTTCCACCTCAGCTGTACAGGAGCTGACTTCCTCAAATCACATACAATGTTATGCAGAGTTTTCTGAGAGCCCTCCAAACATGATTTTTTGGTGATTTTCAGGTCAAACTGCACACTTAATAGAGACAGAGCTTCGAGCTTCAACACAAATCTAAAGTTTGCTCAATCTCCCTGATTATAATGGGGTCATTTATATAAGCCTCCCGCAATCAGGTAAGACAGATATCATCTGTTGTCTGCCACCACCAACTAATATCAGTGTTGTACTCTAATCAACTGCAATCATTTCAGCAATTAAATGACTATAGCCAGTGAAAACAGGATGTATGACAAACTTGATCACGTAAAAAACTGTTTCGTTTTCCTGAGATGAAATAGATCCGTCAGCGTCAATATTTATCTAATGACTGTTGATGCAAACGTAGCAATTTAAATTAGGTTATCTAAACTTGATAGAAGACAAACTGTGAGATTTTGCAGCAACTGACAAACCCATAATTGTCATTTTATAATAAATTAGTATGTAATTGCCTGTTTTTTTTTTTCTTCAAGCTTTTCATCTTCAGGACAACTTGATTATGTATTTACACAAGGAGAAAGCTGAGTGCTCATGATGCTCATGGCTGCAATCTTGCATTCAGAAAATAAACTTAATTTGCTCGGCAGAGTGCTAAGAGATAGCCTCGAAATGGGATATCAAGGCCTGGATGCCAAGTGTCCTGTCTCAATTATAAAGGCAAATATCTTTTCAAGGAAGACAAACATGGCCACAAGCGGTGCTTAAGTCAAGCAACAGGAGGCCTCACCAAGGGCAATGTGACTGCTGATAAACCCACGAGTCAACAGCAGATTTAATCGGTGTGTCCCACTTGGCACATAATGGGAGAGTTCAGACAGATTTATCTTAGTAAGTCTTTGCACCTACGATCGCGACATTTTTTTATTTTTTTTTTATCTCATCAAGTGAATGTGGCACTGAAGAAAGTATGACAAGTTTTATTTCCAGTCGGCGGTCCCAACGCCACAAGCAAACTTAATTAGAAAGAAGGAAAGCAGTGCGGTGTACCTTCTGTTGTGCCTGCAGAAACAAAGCCTGTGACGTACAAACCTGCAGTAGAATTAAGACTCATTGTCACCCACATCATCATTCAGGCAAAAAAAAAGAAAAGATTCCCTATTAAAAATGTGCTCACGCCACCACTGAAACAACCAAGTGACAACTTGAATCATAAGCAGGAATTTAAAAAAATTCAATAAAAAAACAACATGAAGTCAGTCGTATCGGTTGAAGTTTCATTCAATCAAATCAGTTTCAAATCATCTAAGGTCAGGTAGAACTAATCATTCCCATTCCCTTGGTAATTGCTCATTAATCCACATTTTTATATATTAGATAATCCTTTTATTTTGTATTCATATTGTTTCATCATTTTGTTTGTAACTCTTATTTTACCTTACCTATTTTTGTTACAATATTATTATGTGGTGTGCTGACGATGTGAAATATTTCCTGATCTTTTTTTCTTCTCCTCTTTTTCCTCTTACAGAGAAAGACAAATGAATCATTCTCAACCTACAGTGAGTTCACTGCAAGGTAAATTCACAGTTAGAGAAGGATGGGTCAGATACGTGTTGTGTGATAGTAATTATTTGATAGTGGGCTCAGAGACTTTGTCCTCCTCAGATGCTTTCCAATCTGCGAACCTCGATAGAATGACAGAAACAATACACAACCGGGCCCGGCAAACCTCTTTCACTCATAAAAAATGCCATTAGCAACTCTGCAGTGCACTTGCCGCTTGTTGCTATCTATGGAGACTAGCCCAGCTTGCTATGAGGATGGGCTGACCTGCTCCATCAATTATAGTTCCTTGTTTCCTGGCCAACTAAATAACTGGAAATTACTCTGAGGTTGGCTCTGGTGCTGCTTTGTTGTTAAATGATTGAGATCAGCTTCAAATAAACAGATAAGATTGCATGTGTTTATGTTACGTATACACAACTGGAATATAGGTGACATATTCTATAGTGCAAATGAAACTGCAAACATTTGTACCCAGTGCTGCTTCATGTTGAAAGCAAGTGAAGGCCCAAATATGCAGTTAATAACTGAGTTTATTCTTTTAAGCATCCTGCTCGAGTAAGAAACCAGCGTTACAGCAGAAAGTCCTGACAGCAGTATGTGTGTAACGATATTGATAAAAATGAAGGCGATCTGACTGAATAATTTAGCAGCCGTCCATTGATACCTTATCAACTAGAACCACTGCCTTGCGGTCGTATGCCTCCGCCAACCAGTCATGTTGCAGTTCACCTCCATGTCTGTCCAAAAGGCCATCGCTTCATCATTTATCCTAATAGACATTTGAGCACAATTGTCAGAATTTGCATATGTAGTCTTGAGGTATCGCCTCAAGATTTCCTGAGATATTGAGTTCACAAGAATGGACAGACAACCTAAAAACATAATGCTTCTGGCCGATGCTGTCGCCCGTGCCTAGGCATAATAAAATAGATATGACCTGAAAGTGTGTCCTCCTTGTACACACACACACAAAATGGAGACTCAGACAAGACCTAATCAAAACGGGCCTCATAGAGAGGAATATTTCCTTCCCTCTCTACATGCATACCAAAGACCTCCTTGCTCATCCTCATCGGCCTGCCAGCAACCACGGCTGACTCCAGGCTTCTCTGTTTGCTTAACTATGCAGTCCTGAGGTGTACACTGAGTGGGCTGGGCTAGCTGTGGGAAACACAGGCTGATAATATCTAATCCTCTGTGTGAAGGACATATTTGTCTCCCCACCCAGTATCCAACATGTTTAATAAGCCCACAGTAGCCTGCTGATATTTGACTGCAGCACAGCCATTCACAGACTTGTGGAAAAACATGCAGCTTCTCTTTGCCATTTGAACCTATGATTCATTATGTTGGAGATAATATACAGTAAGGGGTTTAACGTATTTGTGTCAGAACCAAAAAATAACCTTGTCAAATGATGCAAATGCGTATGAAAAAATGGTGATTATAGCTATGTAACATATATTGACTGTAGACTGGTCTATAATATAATGTTGTATTGGGCCAAATTCACCCACCTTCAAGGTCAAACGCAATTCTTTATGTCATTGTGAGTCCGCAAGTCGATCTCTATATCCTGGTGAGCCAGATAAGACTCCATGAGTTCATCACAGCGTGAGCCGTATAGATGAGGAGGGGAGCAAGATACCATATCTCTCTCTGGTCCTGTGTCTTGATATCACAACATCATCACAAGGACGGCAGGAAAAACTACAGCTCCACAGTGTTCTGGTGCCGAAAGGGAAAGTTTGGGTGGTCTGGCTGAACTGTTCACAAGCTGAGAATGCTCGTGGTGCTCTTACCAAAAGTATGCTGTTGAGATTAAAAAACGCTTTTGTGCCAGAGCGCTTGTTGTTATGTTGTGACTTTTCCCTCCCATTTCAGTGATTGTGTGGGAGCGCATAAGCAAGTGAGCTGACACCCACTTTGTGAGAGCCACATTTGAATCTTTGCATATGCACAATCCTTGGTGAGACACATCTGGCCGCCATCTCCTCTAAAACAATTTCACCCCCGGGAATTGCTACCTTGCAATACTTGCATTATGCTAAACAGTCACACCAATCAGGCTGATGCATGTACTGTATGCAAGCACCAGCTGTTGTAACAGAGATCACTCTTCATTTTCATATTCACGGTTTTGTTTACCTGCCGAGGGCACTGGCTGCTGGATTGCACTCGTACCTAGCTTGTACTTAGCTGTGCAGACATTTAACTAACATATCAATCAAGGATTTCTTGTGCAATCACTTGGTCCTATTTATACTTACTAAATGATCAACTGATGTAATTGAAAATAATTCAGCTCAATGTAGCTGCCTTTGTTATTTATAACTCCGCTGCTGTCACATTGCCATAACTATCAATTGAATAACCCATGAAAGCGCCTCAGAAGATTTGCCTTGAAAACCGAGTGAACTGAAAGGGGTTTTCAACGGGCCAGCTCCATGCTGAGACACGAGACAGCTTATTCAGCAAGATTTCTTATTGTTCTGATTGTAAACTATTGTGGCGGCATTACTCTCTAGACAGGTCACCAAGAAAGCTTTCCTCTCACAGGGTCTGAAACCTTGGAATATAGCTGCATGCAAGGAATAAGGGGGGGAAATGTATTTTGCCAACTGCTGTGTGTAATTATATTTGTCGAGGCCAACTTCGCACCGTCAATGTTTAGTAAACAGGCATTTACATTCTGATAAGGCAAGTACACTGTACCTCAATTTGTCCAAGAACAAGTGAATGAGAAAAATCATTGTCAGCACAAACACAGCCTGGAGTTGTCAGCAACAATGACAAGCATTTATCAAACTGCACCATCTGCATGTTACATGTGTGTATGTGACGTGTCTTCATATCCACCCTTTATCACAAAATGTTGAAAAGTCAGGAGTGATGCTGCTTCCGTCTTTTGTTTTCATTCACAGCACGGCCAGAATTTGTGTTTGTATTTTCATAGTGTTGCTCCTTGAATTGTTCAGTATGCATCACAGGCCTCTGGCCATAGAGTCGTGGCGGAGCAGAGCCTTTACTATGTTTCAGACAACTGTAGTGAAATGATATTAAGCTAAAACGCCAGGCTTGTTATCAAGCCGACATGATAGTAAAGCTAAGTGGAGAGCAGGGCCACCTTTCAATCAGAGGGTCGGCGGTTCGATCCCCGGTTCCTGCTCTGCTAGTCTCATGTCAATGTGTCCTTGACAGAGCAAGACGCTTGACCCCAAAATTGCTCCCGTAGCTGTGCCTACGGTGTATAGATAGATACTGAATTGTAAGTCGCTTAATGACTGTAATCACCATACTGTTATCTTTCTTTTTCCATGTTTGCCAACATAAACTGTTCTTAAATCATGCTACAGTTTGCGCTTCCACTGGATATTACAGGGTATGGACAGAAAAGCATCACCCAGGGGGAGTAAAGAAGGCGGCCCACTCACGCAGGCTTGGCCAGCAGTCAGCTTGTCTCACTCTTGGGCCCAAACAAATGAATAAGGAAACCCGGTATGTTTAGCGTAACCAGTTTTAAGTTGATTGCCAGCTCGACGTGTGATATGACACGACACCTGAGTAATGCTGACGGTACAGATTCTTAACAAAGTGCAGAACACAAGGTGCTCAACCATAAGGTGAGCACTATACAGTACCTGCTCCAGGGAGGTGGAGAAGGGAAAATATTGACAAGCAAGCACCACTGGAGTGTGTCGAAGCAAACTGAGCCGCTCATAATATAATGACAATTATCGCTGCTGCCTTGGCTTCATCAAGCAGCGGAGAAAAAGATTTTCAGATTGTTCTGATTGTCACTTGAAACTTGAAGTACTTCACATTCATCAGCTGTGACTGCAAACCCCCCCCCCCCCCCCGCCATTACACTGCTACGGAAGTTGAGCCTCCACCCCGTCTTATCCGATTTGCTCGAAAGGAGTCCAACTGAAGTGACAAAAATTAGGGGTTGCAGCACACAAGCAGAGCGCCTTCACACAAGGGCCTAACATATTCAGAGCTGCATTAATAAAGTTCTGTAACGTTTCTGAACCATCACCTGCAGTTGAAAACAGTGCTGGAACAAGATATTGATCACCAATTAAACAACAAATCCGGGTGATTTAACAAGCAAAATGGCAAATATTTGTTAGTTCTCAAATGTGGTTCTCAAATGTGTTTTTCTCCGTTTTCTATCTTTTTTTTTCTCAGTTCACAGACATTTTATAGATTAAACAATTAAATGAAAATAGAACTGGTAAAGAAAAAAAGTGAATTATTTACAGTACACATTGTGGTGAATCCTGCAAACCTGGGATGTGGGCTGTTATAAATCCTTGGGTAAAAGATACCGAACTCTAAAAAGGTGAGTGAATACATGTATGAACTTCAGCTATCTTGGATTCCAGCACAACATAAATCTGGGTTAAACAGCTTTAACTGGTTTAAGATGTGTTAAACTGAGTGTTGACATTATGCACTGATATACCATATTAATGCACAACATGGGTCAGAAATGGCCCATCTCCATTTTCAAAATGATTTGTTTTGAATCTCTATTTGTAATATATTTTGAACAAAACTATGTCATCTCCTAGGATTGTGAGAAATGTATTAATTGTTTTGTGCAGACTAGATGAAAATCAATAGTATCATTTGTTTTCTAAATAGAAACAAAACATAATCATACCTGGGTCAAATTAACTGTTTTTGCAGCAGTTCTGACATTACATTTTTTTTTTTTTACAGATTAACCATGCTCGAAAAAAAAAAAGACAGCAGAAGGGCCCTCTTGGATGCCTGGTAGATAAAACATGATAAAGTGCCCACTACGGTGCCCTTCCAGGGGACGAAATGCAATGCAGGGCACTCTAGGGTCCAGTTCTAGTGGAGAAAAGGTGATGCAGTGCCATATAGGCTGCCCTGCTAAAAAAACTCTCTGTGCGCGGGTGCATCATCACATTTTAACTTTTTTTGCCCCTGCCCCTCAGAAACTCAGTAGTGATGCAAAAAATGTTTTATTATGCAAAAAATTAAAAATATATTTTTTAAAAAGCATTAAAATAAGAGTGTGTGATGTAAAAAAAAAACAACTTGTTAAAGAATCGATTAAGTATTGAGTAAACAATTCATAACATACAAAGATATGAAAGAAAATCTTTGCTCGGGTCACTTTTTACCCATTTTGTTTCATCCAGACGGTTAATGTGTGGAAAATCTTCAACAGATCCTGAAAAGACAGTGATGTGGTAAAATGTCCTCTGGAGCCAGATAGCGTAACATCTTTATGTGAATACTATAATATCAAGATACCAATGTGAGAGGAGGCAGAGCAGCTATCAAGTCCTCACTCCGCTGAAGTGCTAATATCATGTAGTGTCTTCACTGTGACTAGCATTTAATGGTGTCCCTAAACGGGTTTTTTTAAGGCCGTACTTCTCTCATGTCAAATTTCACTATATGTGTACCTGAAATATTTGCCTTTGCACCCTGTTAGACGTTGTTCTGCAACTCTGCACACGGCACAGCCTTCCTTATAACCCTAAAGCCCAGTGTTTCAGATCTTGTAGGGCTACACCTTAAAACAAATTGGGGTGATGTTTCTTAAAAGGGCAGCATTGCACTTTTGTTGTTTTCTGATTCCTCTACCTGCAATTCAGCAGAGTCTTTGTGAGGAGTAGTGCTCCCATGCTCTTTCCAGGCCATGGGCTTTACAGTAATCAATGTTGATGAATGAGTAGGAAGGCTCTCTTTATTCCAGCCCTCGCTGAATAGAAAGTTTCCATTATCTCTCACAATGTATTCACTCTATCAAAGTGACAGGGTTGAGGCAACCCACACTCCATTGCCCTCACTGTGCCCATACCTACCTTCATCCGTCTACTCAAAAGAACAGGGAAAGCCGGAAGAGACAGCTAAAATAACACTGCGCGAACCGACTTTAACTCTTGAGTCTCATCCATCAAAGCTGTAAGGATACAATTACGTGCGTGCGTTGTGCAAAAATATCCACTGTAACAGGAAATAATTCAAGAAAGGATGGAGTTTGGCAATTCTTTCTTTGAACCATTTGACAAAAAGTCACTTGAAGTACATTTAAAGAAAAATGACGAGGAAGAAAAAACAATTTTCCCACATTATGTTCAAGCAATATTTCACTTTGCTACAACAGATTTATTTTTCAGCACACTTTTGTTCCTGGTATGACTCAGCTAGCCATCAACCTCTGACATGACTAATACAAAGACATTTGTAATCACCACATGTCTCTGTATCATGTAAAGAAATTCAACTTAAAAGTTACATTGGTTGTTGCTTTTCTACTGTTTAAGTGAAAGGTGCTGTAATAAGAAATAGAAGATTAAGACTATCACAATGCTTTCGGTTACATCATTTCTGTTAATATGGCTTAAAAGGCTCAATCAAGCGGTTCTTGACCGCTCTGCAACTCTGATCTAGACTTTGCAGTTGCCTTACAAATACCCAAGCTTATGTATCGCTACGAATGCTGGTTGAGACCAGCCTGGTTTGTTGTTTACGTTCATAATGATAATTGGGGGGTGGCTGGCTTTGGAGCGGGGCCTGAAGGGACGCGCTGTGATCAGTGTTGCCGACTTTGTTGATTTAAAACTTTCGGAGCTAGTGCTGTTCGCCATTTTCATTGGAAAAGAGTTGCCAACACTGGGTTGGGTTTTTCGGTTTATTTTTTTTTTTTAAATCTAACATACTTGTCTTGCTAGTTTCTCAAGATTACCAACCCTGCCTTTAAGTGAAAATGAATACATGTTTCATGTTTCAACAATGTATAATTTACTACTTAATGGAGATCACTGTCCTTGGGCTCTATTTAAGTCTAATTCCATTGTCTTTATTCAAATGTATAAAAACAACCCAGTTGTTCTTACAACCAGCTGATCACATAAGCTGGAGTCCTACATGTGTTTCAGCAGACATGTGATCATAATGCTCTGTACATCCGCTAATCATTGACAGTCATTGAAGTAGGATGCAGAGGAGCGACGCTGGCCATGAAGAGCAGCCAGTGTGCACACTGGGCCCAGCTATTGAATCATTATGTTACTCTGCTGTGGTTGCTTTTTTAGAGGCTGAACTCATTATTTTTTCATGTTGTTGATCTTGGGACTTTACGGTCCCCTGAGAATAGGGTCATGCTCTTCTCCATTAGTTCTGTTAAACGGCCTGCGCCTTCTATTGTTGCAATAATACAACACAAAATCAGGTAGTGCACAGATTATTAAGATGGTGGAAACGGTTTTCTTTATACTGAAAGGGTAGCGGAGCATTTCCTCCATGGAAATATGGAAATGTGACAAAAGTATCAGTTGCCTTTTTCTTACACATCGATCATTTCTTCACAGTGCTTGTTGTAAGTGTGGAGCATTCGGTGACCTGATGTCGGATTTGAGAGAAATTCACTACTTGTCATATTATTAAACATGACAGCTCAGGGCCCAGTAGCTGTAAAGATTGATATTACTAGAGGAGTATTAAAAAAAATCAATCATGGATGCATAACAAAAATCTAAATTCAGACACCTTTTTAAGTCTCTGAATGTAATTATATTCAATATCCCACCTCTTCTATTTAACTTAGTGTGATCACACTGCTCCTCATCTCCAGCGCTTTCTATTAAAGCCACTAAATGCCACCTTCCACTGTGCTGCTTTAACTGCTTGCACTTCAACTGTGAAGATGGTATTATACGTATGTATGCGAGGTCATACACCTCAAACATTAGATTTCAGGTTGAAAAAACATATATTAAAACTTTGGTGCAATTAGGAGCAAAAGCAGAGGCTTTTTAAATTGTCAGCCGTCTGTGGAAACAAATTTCAAAAAGCTGTAATTATTCTCCTGGAATCTTCCTGCATTGCAGAAAAGTAAGCCGTTTAGTGTTTCCACACAACCAGATGGTCTTGCTCGCAATACTGAGAAGCATCGAGACTGGAGTAAACAAGATGAAGAGGCTCGGTCTGAATGCATCGACCAATCTATCAAAGGGATCCTTTAGCTTGATGAAGACATTTTCTCTGTATTGCATAAAGCCTTAAAAAGGTAAAGCAACAATGTGCTTTTACAATCAGAATAATACACATAAAACACAGCAAACTAAAAGGGAACATCAAGAGCACTTTGCATGCAGCTTGAAACTGCCATCCTGCAGGAGATGGATTTCTAATAAAAGTCTAATAAAAGCTGAAATAAGATGAAGAGGTGCCTCGACATTTTAAATTTAAGTTATTCTTCACCAGGCTTGCATCACATAATGGGGAAAGGTTTTAACATTTATCCTTTAGCCACCATAAAGACTTATGCTTATTAGCATTTTCATTTCTAAATGAGCATATTTAAATGCATATTATGCCTGTATATCCTGACATCTGTTTGATGGTCAAGTCTGAGAGGTCAGTTTAACTGTACCGGCCTCAAAGGTCACAGTTTACAGTAGCAGGGATAAGCCTCTATCCTTCTTATTGTAAACCCTGAACACCGCTGCATTGAATACTGTTGGCTGCATTACTTACAAAACTATGGCATGTAAGCACCTCATCTGGATTGTGTTGTCTTTTGTCCAGAACATCCCGACTAACACCTGCACTGGAATAGTAACTGGTGCATGAGCCAATATTCAGAACACTGCATGAATGTAAATCAATTTAAACAAACCAGTTTCTATTACCTTACATCAAGTAGAAATTAGTACCAATAAAAGCGGACAAGGAGCTTGAAAAGCTCCTCAAACCTGAAGTGTGCACTTAGATCTTATCTACAGAGAGAGACAGATATGATGGGCATGAAAAGAGTCTGTATCTGACAGAGACCGGTTCCTGCTGAACTGCAGTTAGCCATTGCATCGACTTTCATCACTGATACTCAAGAGGCCAATTTCCATCTGCTTCGAATATTTGTGTTACCTAAAAGGAACCTGATTGCTTACGCACCTCCTCAATCAGACACGGGTTTGCCTATCAGTGTCATGGGCTTACTGGGATGTAAATATGTCATCATTGTGGCCGCAGGTGGATGGCTGAGCAAAATGACAAACTGTTGTTGTGATGCGACAGCTCTTTGACATTATAAGGCCGCATGCTAATGCTCCTGATGGGCAGGACCAGAGGGCTGCCAGGGTGACTGAAAGGCCTCGTGTGATGTCAAATGAAAATGTAATTTGTTTGCAGAAAACAGAGTTGCATCAAGCTAATCATTTACATGTGTGTTTCTCGGCCTGGGCACCGCTGGGCAGGCCAGAATGTTTTTCAGCTAAATTAACATGTATTCATTCATTCGTAGTTGCCCTTCATCATTGAGTGCCTTAATGCACCTCAGGCAGACTAACACATAGTATAAACCTGGAGGTTTTATCCATCAAGATGTTAGATATTCAGTGCAGCTACTCTGTGCCTTAGATTTTTTTTTAAATAAATAAAAAAAGCACCAGGTCTACCTTTGTTCTCCCTTAAAATATCTTCATCTTAGTTTGTTGTGCTGTAATGTTGAGCTTTAAAGTTAAGAGCTGTTGTGCTGTTTTTCTGCTGCCATGAAAAGCTTGTCTCATTGCAGGCTCCACCTGCAGGATTTGTCACATGCAATTCTATCTAATGCACAAGACAAATGTCATCATCCGTCAGCTATACTACAAAATGAACAGAGTATGTGTTAGTCACTGTCAATTCCTCTGGCTACCACTCGACAGGTTGGAGAATCTTAAAATGATTGTGGTGTTGATGAGCAAGGAACGCACCTCTGCCTCTGAGAGCCTCTAAAGCCTCCAAAGCTTCAAAAGCCTGTGTTAACTCAGACAACAATACACCGCTATTTGTTTAATTTCACACTGCGTTTGCAGTCTTGGTTCACATTGTTACCTGCCACCTCTGCTGTTTGTGCTAAGATCGGTGGGTCTACTGCACAAGCTCTTCTCCCGTGATCCCTGCAGACTCTCGAAGAGACTGCGTATCACGTGTTGTATTCCAACAGATCAAACTACAGCTCTCACAGTCAGTTGGTCAATTCAGATTATGCTAATCTTCTCACCTGACTATCTTTTACAGCAGGGCAGGCTTTATCACAACTTACAGTTTCAGACTACGTTTGCCAAGTTCCAAGATAATTTACGGAATCCTTAAAAACTAAATTACTGAGAAAATCCGACACTTACAAATCTCCTACCTAATCACCTCTCACCAGCAAGCCATGAGAAAGCAAAAACAAACACAAAATATAATGAAGCAGGCTGAGCACAAAACCCAAAATAATTAGCCAATTAAAGGTGTGAAACAACAAAGAGGAGGCAGCGTGTGCAAAGTCTCAAGGTCAAACACATTTAAATGCAAATTCAAATAACCGATGAGCGAGGAGGACATGTGGTTTAACGACCACATACAAATCAAACCATCTGCCTCCGTACAGCCGAAGTAGCTGAATAGTTTACAGGAATGTACTTACATTGTGTAGTAAATTAGCAAATTGCCTAGATGAGCTTATAGTGCAATTACAAAACATCAAGAAGTTATATTTACGTAAACAGGACAACAGAAGCTAGTTGAACAACGAGAAGTGCAATCTAGAGTGTGCAAAAGAGGAGGAGAGGCAAACTTACTTACTTGTATCCCACATGTTTTTTGATTGATGGCATGCGCCAACACATAGCAGTTATTGATAAGTGATTTTTCAGGGCAGGCAGGATAAGACCAAGTGAGAAAAAAAAAAACACATTTGAAATGCCGAGGGTGTAGAAACACGGATAACAGAATCGATACAACTAAAACCAATTTCAGCAATTTCTTTGTGTCAAACTTGTTAAAGGGTTTTTGAGAACAGACCTGTTAAATTTGTATAAGACATATTCCACTGTCAGGCAGCTTTGGGCAAACTCAAAGACATTTTATTGAATAAGCCCAAAATTTTAAGCAATCATCTCAAAATCTCAAGTTGTGAAAATTAAATAATATAATTCTTGCAGCTTAAATCTGATACAAACAACATTTACCTTTGCTCAAAGTAAACTTGATCCTTGATTATGTGTTTTCGCTTGAGTGTATCACTCATTATTTTCTGCCTCCTCCGTGAAGAACTACTAAATGAATTGCAGTGGACGCAGCCCCCACACACACTCAGATGTTTGAACACACAGAAACACACACTGTCTGCACTCAAGTGTGAATTCCTCAGATTTAATTAGAAGCTAATTTTGAGTCATTATACGACTGCAAACAATATGGAAATGAGCTCATAGGTTCCTGACAGTTCAGTTGACTTTGACCAGAGAGAGGCATGACGAATTGAAGAAAAAAAAAAATCTTGTTTATTAGCGTCTCTGATACTTTAACAGTGGCATTATAAGTGGAGAGAGGGGCCTTCACTGTGCAAACTTGAATCCGAAGAGTCATCTTCAAAACTTCTGCATTCAGACTGAAAAGGTATTCTCTGCTCCAGCAGCTATTTACAGTCATATGCTTCAAAGATTAATCTTCAGGAGCTCCGTTATTATTAAAATTATTTGTCTACTACACCCATGTATCCACTGATGGATATCCCGGAGTATAACTGAAAGTGCAATATGCAATATTCAAATAAGTTTGTGGTTATTTTGAGACTCCCCGCTGATGAGGGACTGCTCCATTTGAAATTGTTGAAACTCCCAATCCACACCACTGTTTAATATTAAAGCAATGTGGAAAAGTTTGCTTAAAATTTCCACACTAGCTGAAACTCCACAGCCCAGAGAGTCTCCCAAAATGTTGTACAATCACAAACATGTCAGTGCACTTTGTTTTGTTGTTTCACTCCATGGCACACAACCTCCAAAAAACACAACAAGTGTGTAATGTAATCTCTGCTGAAGCTTATTTCCTTTTGCAGATACAGTCTTCCTCTTCTACTATGCAACTGCTTGACATGCATCCAACCTCAGCCTGTACCTTTACTGTATGCACCGAGTATACTGTATACAGAGCAAACACACAAGATATCAACAACATATATTATGTGTCTCATGTGTTATTTTGTGTCTCCAGACGTTTTTTTTTTCCCAGAGTATCCAGGCTTTGAATGTAAAATATAATATATACAAAAAAATATGATCTCTTCACATCTGCTGAATATTGTAGTGTACTACATAAATTAGAAACTCTGATCTTGTGTTTATTCCACTGCCGTTACAATGTCTTTAGACACACAGACTTTCTTTTTAATGCAATGCTGTCAGTCATCATCAATGTGAGAGTTAACTTATTTTGATTACATTAGGATATGTATAATGCACAGGAAGCTGTAGAAATAACACCATTCACATTAAATCTAAATGCTAATGAGACCTAATTGCAAAGCAGTGTACTTTTAAGCATAAATATGTCTAGAAAGCTCACCTGAGCTTCCAGCACAGACTAACAGTACTTCATACAGGATTATTCTTTGCTTCAGGCATCATATTAAAAGCTAAAATAAATATTTTTATAGAAGAAAAAAAAAAATCGAAATAATTCTCTCATGCCACTATCCAATGTGATACGATCAGACCGACACTGATCACACTATTAAACCTTTACATTTATTCATTATTATATTGTTAAGTAAATCAGACTAACGCAAATCAACAGAGCAGACGTTTGATGACAGGAATTAAAGTGTTAACCCCACTCTAATCTCGCATAGCCAGACCTATCTCCACAGCACTACAGTGTCAACACTAAAAAAAATGGTATCATTCTGGTATAGGGGGAAAAAAACGCTGTGGCTTGTTTGTGTTTCTTTAAACCAACCACAATCATCTTGGGCACTAAGTCAGGATGCAGCAACGGTGCCCTTGCAAAATAGACAGTGCAGATAGCAGAGGGGAAGGAGAATGCCGTGTGAGATACCCACTCTTAGGTTTTTATGATCTGTCTTATATTGACTACTGTACAGTATGCATGGGAGTTCTAATGTTGTGAGCAGTTAATATGATTTGCATTTGTGATTGTTAAATAACACCACTTTAATAGTTGATTTGATTTCTGATTTATTGTGTAGCCCTAACAAATGCTATATATTTTCAGTGTGAAGTGTAATTTATTTTATGTTATTTAATGTATATGGACTATAAATGCACACATTGCTTGTGATGATTTCCATGAAACCAATATCCAGCAAAGGCTTTGTAAAAATGCCAGTCAATAGTTCCAGCACCACACCTCACTCTAACAAAACATTCGGACAAAAAGCAGACGTTTGATATATATCGCGCAGGGCAACACTATTATTTTCAAATAGGATAGTGGCTTTGCTCTCTACGATGTCGCTCAATAATTGTCTTGATATTTATATATATATATATATATATATATATATATATATATATATATATATATATATATATATCACGAAATATGGTAAATGCTATTGGTCTTGTCCTTGTATTGTGCTTTTCTGGTCTTCCGACCACTCAAGGGGCTTTAACGCTCCATGTTCATTCATCCATTCATACACTGATGGCAGGGGCTACCATGCAAGGTGCCACCTGCTCATCAAGACAATCTAATAATTCATAACCCATTTATACACCGCAGGAACAGCTTTAGTTAAGTGTCTTGCCCACGGACATGTTGACATGGACTAGCGGAGCTGGGGATCGAACCGCTGATCCTTTGACTGAAGGACGATACGAGCCAAAGTCGACCCACAAAGAGCATGTTTTCTGGTAATTCCATAATGAAATAGTCTATATGAAATAACCACAAGGTTTGTGTGAATTAAATACTTGACAAATATAAAGTATTATCTTATTTAATGAAGAACTTTAGTGCAATATAAACAGATTTTCTGAGAAATCTGAGGTAGTGTGTGCTTGTTATTATCAATTAATTTAAAATTATCATTATTGCCCAGCTCTAGGTGAAAGCAAACATAAATTGAACCCCAAATATGCTTATCTCCATAATGACATTAAGGTTGTGACCATTTCACTGTAGAGTAGTGTGTGGTACATTTAAATGTTGTGCATCATAGTAAATGTGATATTAGGGAGGATGAGGATGCCATCTTAGAAAATTGCTTAAGTGGTTGTTTACTCTCTAATAGTAATAATAATAGTTCACAGCATCCTAGTTAGCTGCTTTGTATGATTATGTGTCATTTCAAATTTGCACACCACATCTGGAAATCTATTCACTCTTGCAGTTTGCTTAGCTGCCATTCCATTGTGTTACACCATCAGCTAGTGTTGAACTTTCCTACGTTATATCTTACTCCCAAATTATGTTGGTGTGCTAAAAATACATTTTATAGTAATATTTGAAACCCTCTTTGTAGACTGCAATGGAGGTTTGTTATGTTTGGAAAACTGAGGTCATTTACATGCCAGAAGTACAAAATCCTCATTACTTCCAGCAACCCAGAGGAGGGCTAGGACTTTTGAAAGTATTGCTATCTCCATCATTTTAAAACAAAGTGTAAACAAATTTAACTCCGGATGATTTAAAATATATTCTAAAAGAAATACGGACAAAATCAATTTCAAGAATTTCTCCTATTTGTAATCTGAAAATCCTATACTGCAGGAGAATATTGACAGAGAATGTGGAGTTCAGTTTGGCTCAAAGACACGTAAGTGTTGATAGAAATAATACTTACCTGTTTGCTCAAAAATCTGTCCTTCGCTTGAGTATGGAAGGCACTTTGCTCAAGCAACCTTCAGCATTTCTCTGTGCAAACTCCACAGCTTCCAGCCAATGTTGAATAATGGAGACAAACTCACAGCTGAGAAATAAAAGGAGCTATTTGTCTGACTTTGAAGCTTTCAACCTTGCAAGGATAAGTGCGTTTAGATGAGTGCTGAACTTGTTGAATGAGTACAAAGAGTAGTTAGTGGTTTCTCAAGTTCTCGGAATTGTTCTTAAATCTTAATGTATAAATCCCACATTCAACTGGCGGGTCTGCTTTGTCAGACCCGCAGATCCCATGTTCCCTACAGCAGCTGCAATGTTCGTAATTGCTGGAAATGTCACATTTTACTGGATAATCATCTTTTATAATAACAGCCTCTACACCCAAACTGGCAAAAAATAATTATCTTCCAAAATTTAAGTGATTCTTACAAAACACTGTGCTGGAGAATGCACACACAACATATTGCGGTAATGACTGAGCGTGGGAGATCAGATTGAATTGATAATCCCTCCCCTTGCCTCCTCCGACACTTCCTTTTATCTGAGTGAGTACGCTTCGTGTGTCGAGTTTGTGTGCCACATGGGGATTATTTGCAAATTTTGTTGGTTATCTTGTTTAGCAAATTTAACGAGCTGACAGGGCAAGCAGAGGTGAGCAATCATAGATAAATATATTATGAACTGTGAATATACTGTACAGCCAGGTCTCAAGTGATTCAAATATCTGCAAGTAAAAAAACCTTTAAGGGTCAATTCACTCACATTATGAAAATGATTGTATTTATTTTGTTTTGTATTCATCACTAACAGTATCCAACCACGCTGATGGTTTTGAGATAACCGTTTGTGAAACTGAAACTTCTGCTAGCACCCCAAAGTAGAGGTGAAAGTCATTTTAGTTTTTGCCTCTCAAAAATGTTCCTTTCCAAAAAAACAAAGTCCTAGATACTCTGAATAACCGAAAGACCTCACTTTAAACCACCGATAACATAGGGACCGTTTGTTTATAAAGAAATTCCAGTGAAAACTAGTCTTGGCGAGGTTTGTGGATTATCCAGAGCAATGTTCATGGAAAAACACATGCTGTTGATGTTTTCAGTGCTTTGAGCTCTGAGCTTCAATCACCTCCACTGTATTGAATTGGCAGCAGGATGCTAAAAGATCTCAAAACCTTGTGACTACAAGCTAAAACCCAGCACCACAAGAGATCAATGGAAGTGTATATCTTCATATAATTCTGGTAAACTGACCCTTTAAAACTCTATGGAATGAATTGGCACAATATATAGTGACAACCTAGAAAGAGGGTCAGAAAAACAAATACGATGGCATTAGACCATAAACCAACACAGTACTAATGACAGCTGTCAACGAGTAAGTCAATGCAGACTTACAAACAGAAGGTCACTGGTTCAGATCCACGTATCATTTGGGAAGGTATGTTAATGATTACCTTAAAGCTGCCCTTAAGCAAGGCAAGTAACCTTCAGCTGCTTCAGAGAAGCTGCTCAGTGATCAGTAGTAAAAGACTACTGGGCAGCTCCCAGGTGTAGTTGTGTTTTGAACCTGAGGCATGGAGCGACTGGAGGTGAGCATGTGTGGCCAGCAATCCTTGTCTGAACACATTTAAATGAGGAAAAACTGGCCTGCCTGCAGCCGGAGCCACCACATCAGCACTACAGTACCCAAGCTAATAGGCAGTTTAAAAAAAGCAAGATGGCTGATGTCAGCACATCAAGACTGCAAATGGTCTGACGGATACTCTCTTACTAGTTCAATATATATGCTTTTCAAAGGAAGATTATTTTCCCGAAGGTATCTTCACACAACTACCCGCAGCACTGGATGCTTTTGTTATTCTCGAGACAACAGTCTAAAGCAACAATCTCTAACATGTAGACGTGTAAAACAATGTTTTACAGCTATCTCTGCTGATTGATCGAACACAACAGTGAATCTTTATACTACATGCAATCAGAGTCAGCTAGGCCTTACAAGGCAAGATCCAAGATACATCTAGATGCAGAAACAGTGATATGTCTGGGATCATTATAAAGACAAAAACTGCATGCACTGTAACGTTAAAATACAAACTTCACAGGGAAAGAATCAAAAGAAAATCACAATACTGCAATAATTCATCTGTAATGAAAGAAGAAAAAGTTAATGTCAAAGTTTGAACCTTTGCTCAGAATGTATTGGTAGAGAGTTACATCCAAAACAGTTCATCCTCACATTATTTTTTTGTTTTAATCAAGTGGCTGTTTGAGCCAACAACAGGAACATTTGACAAATTTATCATGAATGGGAAAAATACATTTTGTTGGAAATAAGAACATTATTAATTTATCATACAGTTTGGATCTGAGATACACATCTAAGTAGCGTTAAAAATGACTACCATTTCTTACTTTAGCTTGCATCAATCAGATTTTTGCCACGATTACCAAACGTTATTAATTTTCACAAGAATAAAAAAACAAAACTGTCCAAGCTATAAAACGAGTTTAACATTTTGTTAAGTTCTGCCGTATCCTATAACTATATACGATTCTACTCAGTTGAGACGACTTGATGATGAAAGTTTCATCCCCCTAAAGAAATAGAACTGATATCTTACGAAGTTTTAAAATTCAGTACTAAAATGTACACCGTTGCTATAGTGTCTCCATTAGAAGACTGGACCAGGCTGCATTGTAAGATTTCATGTTCTTTTTGTTCATGGAATGGCAGGTGTAGAAAGACAACTTCTTCAGGCAGTCGTCCAACACTATTGTTTGCTCACAGACTACCATTTACATTGTGTACGATCAATTCAAAGCCTGTGCTGTACGCTTTCTATTCTGAGCAGTGTGAGTCACTGCAGTTACCACAGACACCAAAGTCACACATAATGCAGCCGTGACTTCCTCCTGCTGTCTTATCACCTCAACTTCCTACAGTACATCCAGGAGTTTGACGAGACAATCACCACTTTACGTTCACAGCTAAGGCTTAGGTGCAAATACTCCGAAGCACTTATTACCTGCTGATCAGTAGGTCTTTACATCACTTAAGACCTGCAGTAGGACATTTTGCACTGTGGGAGCCCCAGGTGGCAGCAGGAGATAGCCATTTCAATTTTTGAAAGTTTGAGGGTCTTCGTTACCCATTCGTTACCCTGACATGACGTCAGTAAACTGCATATTACTGTGACCTTCCTGTTAGTGGCTGTTGGGAGTGGAGATGGTGAAAGAGGAATATTTTAGCGGCACTGTCCACAGCTCATTCTCAACAGGATTCTCATAGCTGCTGTTTGGAGTAAGATTCAAGCTAACAGGTCAGATCTAGAGGACCTAAATTGAGGTGTTTGTATCCAATGTTAACAGCACAATCGAGTGATCATTATTTCACTCACTTGAATAATGTTCTGCTCATTTTTATTGCTGTATTGAGATTTTATTTTGCATTCAATTTGTCTGTGCGTCCTACCGATTCTAAAAACAGAGGACAAAAGAGACACAGGGCCAAGATTTACTTTTAGCAATTTTACATGGCTGCCATAGGCACTCCTCTATTAATAAAACTTCATTAGTAACTTAACTGTATATGCTTATTTTTTGCTATTAACTATGCATAAAATCGCACAGTGCATGATAATTGCAACATTCTATAATCTTAGCAAATTATTAAAAGTTTTTGTTTTTCTATAGCGCAACACTTTTTTTTTTTTTTTTTGGGGGGGGGTTCTTGACCAACTGTATAGCAGCCTTGCACCTTTGAGAAAAAGTAAAGTTTAGATAGTTATCTGAGGTGCCCACTATAACTGCCATGCACAAGTTCAACTTCATTTCCTGACTAGCAGCGAGATCGAATGTAAGCAATATGGTTCACAGTGAGCTTGTTTTATCTCGGCTGCAGGCTGCCATTCCTCTGTCAGGCGCTTGTAATTGCATTGAGTGTCAGAGGGGAAGAGATGTGTCCTCGCAGTAGATGTGTCTAGACAGATGGACTGAGGATCTGCATTGACCTCCTGATGGTGACAGGCCACGATACCTCACACTATGTTGGCCTGACAACAAAGGAGCCTTCCGCAGTGCAATAATCGGACATTGTGCCCAACAAGCTGCTACTGAGCTGCTCAGATAGCAACAAGCTTAGAGCATGACATACAGGACTGACAAATGTAAGTACAGACCTCCTGGCACAACAGAAAGTTGACAAACAACAAGAGAGCATGAAAAAACTCCTTCCTCTAAGGATAACTCGACTAAAGCCTTGGTCATTTTGGGATTGTCTTTCACCTTGTGAGTCTGACCATATTAACATGCAAGGTGTGTCAAGGTCTTAGTACGCAACCTTAAAGGTATGGCAGTTAGTCGATGCAAAATACTGAATAATTTATGGGAGGACAAATAAATTCCAGGCAACAACACAACACCGGACTCAGGGGCCGATTGGTTATTATCGTGAAGTTGGTCAGGAAACTTTGGTGCTGTTAAAAAGGGCAATGGCTGAATATCTTACTTGAGGAATTAGTATGGGTCTTGCCAGTGCATACAGAGGCCAAATCAATGTGTGGCAGGCAATGAATTTAAGCAGCAGTGGGAAGTAAAATACAGATATTATGAATGTCAGGATGCAATTTGATAAGGCTTTTATGTTATTTGTCTAAAAATCTATCACGAGTAAGGGTTGCTGTACTGCATTGACAGACATTAAAGCTGACATTTCCTCAAAAGTCCAGACCCTGCGTGTGAACTGTGCAAATCAACACAATTTAAAAGTGCTAAATTCGAAAATCAAAGCACATGTCTAGTAACTCCCCACGGCTCTTAACATGGGCTCGCAGCTAACAGTGATAACGGCACAAAAAGAGGCAACACTGCAGACAGAGCTGACCTGTATATCTGAGCGCGAACCAGAGTCTGGGTACTAAATCTCCGCAATGAGGCCATCGGTCGGCCGCCATGAGCTAGTCAG